>NC_057812.1:352080857-352389390 GCF_018294505.1 Triticum aestivum | reverse complement strand
CCCAAGGGAAAGAAAAGGCTAGGTGGCAAATGGTAAAACCAAGGTTGGGCATTGCTGGAAGAGCTTTACTTAAGGCGAACTGTCAAGGGGTTCCCATTATAGCCCAACCGCGTAAGGGACGCAAAGTCCGGGAACATAACACCGATATGACGGAAACTAGGGCGGCAAGAGTGGAACAAAACACCAGGCATAAGGCCGAGCCTTCCACCCTTTACCAAGTATATAGATGCATTAATTAAATAAGATATATTGTGATATCCCAACAAGTAAACATGTTCCAACAAGGAACAACATCTCCATGTTCCAACAAGGAACAAACTTCAATCTTCACCTGCAACTAACAATGCTATAAGAGGGGCTGAGCAAAGCGGTAACATAGCCAATCAACGGTTTGCTAGGACATGGTGGGTTAGAGGTTTGACATGGCAATTTGGGAGGCTGACAAGCAAATGGTAGGCATCGCAGCATTGGCATAGCAAGAGCGAGCAAACTAGCATAGCAAAGATAGTAGTGATTTCGAGGGTATGATCATCTTGCCTGAGATCCTGCAAGGAAGAAGAACGAATCCAAGAAGAAGACAAACGGTCGTAGACGAACAAATCCTCACAACTCCGGAACGAAACCGAAGCTAACGAGAGAAGCAACCCGGAAAGAAACAAACAACATAGTAAACAACCATCACATAAACATGGCATGAAGCACAATCAAGTATGATGCATGTCCGGTTTAATGAGGCATGGCATGGCAAAGTGCAACAAACAATACTACAAGTTAAGTGGAGCTCAATATGCAACGAGGTGCATGTTGACGGAACATCACATCAATTATTTAGTTATCTCTCGTTTAAGCTACCCAACAATATTAACTGTTGTTAAACATGGCAAGAGGTGAAGCATAACATAAACTATACCGTCTAAACAATTTAAATGGGGCCGGATATAAGAACAACAAATCCGGTAAATCCCCATATGCATTTAGCAATTTAATGCAACAACAAGTTTAAACATTTTAAATGTTGTTATCATGATGCGGATGACATATGCAAGTTTTATGCAATTTTTATGAAAATGTTGACAAGAGCATGATAAGAAGCATTAGTCGCCATGGCGGAAGGAAAAAAGGTGCCACGGCGGCGAAACAAAAATGGTGCCACGGCAACATATCCGAAAATGATGCCACGGCAACATATCGGTTCCGGTAGCTCACGGAGATACCGATACAAAAGGAAGTGAGCGGGAGCGAGTCATGCAAGATGGTGGGGTGCTCCCGGATACCGGGTTCCCACGGGATTGTGGCATGGAAACGAGGAGGAACTTGCAATGACAATTCGGACACGGTGCAAACATAAGCATCTCATACAACAAAGCATTCGTTCCACGGCGGTCGTTCTCGGCGGTTATACCTTCGAAGCATGCATTCGGGGCGGAACGCGTTTCGTAGAGGAAGTAGTCGTTCACGGGCCGTAGTGGAGGTAGTTGTACTCGGCCGTAGCGGAAGTAGACGTTCTCGCGACGGTAGTGGAAGTAGTGGTACACGGCGACGGTAGTTGTACACGGTTCGTAGATGTTCGGGTCGACAGTAGTGGTTCATGTTTCGGAGAGGAACTTGACGCCCATGGGTCGACGGTAGAGGTACTTGACGCATCATGTAGTCGAACTTGGCATATCCGAAGGGGTACTTGACGAAATCCACAGAAAAATTAGCAGCGGAGGCAACGGGTCTCAGGTCCTAGGTCGTGAACTTGAGGAGGTCAGCGGGAGCTGGCGAAGCTGGGCCTTGGCGAGGCCGGCATCGGACCGCGTGGTCCCTGGGTAAGCAGCCAGGGCGAGAACGCAGCCCAGGCGCGGTCGAGGCGGGCGTCCTCGTGACGCTCCTGATCCTGCTCGATGGAGAGGGCTGCGGCGGCGGCGCCTAGAGGTGTAGGGAAGCGACGGCGAGGACGAGGAAGCAGGGCAGCGCTGGATCGAGAAGACGGACGGCGGCGGGGCACGAGACACTTGAGGGCGCGGGGCGCGACGGAGCTTGACGGGGTTGAGGACGACGGGTTCGGGCGGTGAAGGAGGTGCATCCATGGAGGCTTGGCGCTTCGCGCGGGACTTGGGCGCCGGAGGACGACGTCGGCGGGCGCAGGGCCTTGCTGGTGGCCCCCTGGGCGCGACGGCAGCGAGGTGGTCGATGGGGCTCCGGCCTGCAATGGTGGCGCGCGTCGGGCCCCAAGGCGATGAGGAGGAGGTAGTGGGATGAGGGAGCGAGCGAGAGGAAGGTGGGGATCGAGGAGAGGTGGATCGAGGGATGCGGTCTCCCTGGCGGCGCTGGGAACGAGGAGGGAGCGAGGGGTAGGAAATAGGGAGGCTAGGGTTCGGTCGGACCTTGGCTGGTTCTTGGGCCGGCCGGCCTGAGGCTATAGCCGGGCCTTAGGGGAAAAAGGATGGGCCACCCTGAGATCTAGGCTGGGCTCTCTCTCTCACTCTAATGAAAAATAAAATAGAACAGAGAAAAGAAAGAAAAGAAAGAGAGGTTTAGGGAAAGGATTTGCGCAAGGAGACAATTTTCCCGGACTCACAAAAATATGCTCGTTCCAAGAAAAATAGAAAGGGGCATGATTGAAAGATTTAAATTCAAACTCATTTGAAATTCAAATGGGTTTGAACTAGGACTTGATGAAAGGAAGGTCCAAAAATGTTCGGATTTTTGGTGGAGCTCCGGAAAATGATGAAATAATAAATGGCAAAGTTGGAGATCAAGAATTAAGACAACAAAAGCATTGGATATTTTGCAAGTGTGTTATGGTTAATTCCAAATAAATGGAATATTTAATATAGCTCCCTAATATTGGAGGATATGTTATAAAGAGAAGTCACCATGTGAGTCCCTCGATTTAAATGGATCGAAAAATCCATACAATTTATTTAGTTGAGGTTTTTAAAAAAAATTAATGATATGATGGTATGATGACATGAAGCAATGCACATGATGCAAGGATGAATGCACAAACAAAACAAATCACACGACGAAACTCGGAATATCTGGAAGCCTTCTGGAGCGTCAGTCTCGGGGCGTTACAACACTCCACCACTACGAGAGGATCTCGTCCCGAGATCTAGGGTGCTCCATAAATGCAAACAAAGACATGGATGGATAGAGCACCACAATGCTAACAAATCATCCTTACTGATCATCCTCAAAAGAGGCACGGAACACTAGGAAACAGCATGAACATATGGCATAATGGCAAAATCAGGACAAGGACTTAGTGAAATTCTAAGTCCCTGAAAACAGCATTACCGAATACGCTACTTTGCAAGCTTGTGCTAGTCACCACACATATCACAAAAATACATGATAAGCACCTCTGTAAAGATGGCATGGCATATAACAAAACACATGTAGATATCAGGATCATAGCATGCACACATTAATCATGGCAAATTTGGCAAAATGCCATTTGCTGAAACAGATCTGACAAATTACTCACATATCTCTCTTCCAACAGCATTTTGGGCATCAAGATGAGCTCAAATGAAAATGATGCAATGAGATGAAATGATGTACTCGTCGAGACGAACATTTTGATATGCTACACGCACGAACCGGAGCTACGTATGCGGAGTTATGATGCGATGAATATGACTGAAAAAGAAGCAGATCTGGGGACTTAGTCAAAAATTTAGACCTCTCGGGGAAAAAGTCAACGCGGGACCGGATGAAGCGGGACGGCGCGGTGCGGTTGCGGGCGACGTGTTTGGATCGGAGACGGGTGGATCTCATCCACCCGCCCAGATCCGGCGAGGGACGACTTCCGGCGAGGTCTTCGCCGGCGGGGTGGCGGACGACGGCAGGGCGCGGCGGCCGGCGAGGAGCGCGCGGCTGCCGGAGCACCGGGCGGCGCAGCAAGGCGGTGGAGCAAATGGGGCGGCGCCGGCGAAAGAGGACGACGGCGATCGCCGGCCGCAGTGGATCTGGGTGGCGCCGGCAGGCTCGGGAAATGGTGGCGGCGCGGGGCGGATTCCGGCAATGGCGCTGCGGCGACGTCAGCGACTGGAGGCGGAGAAGACGCCGGGCGCGAGGCGCGGGTTCGATTGGCGGTGACGGGCGACCGGCTGGGCCGGGAGTGCCGCGGCTGGGCCCGGCGGGCCTGGCGGGCGGCGCGGCAAAGTGGGGAAGGGAGGAGGCCAGGTGGCGCGTGCGGGTTGGCCCGGAGCGGCGGCGAAGCTGAGGTGGCACGACGCTATTGGGCGAACTGAGGTGGCGGTGGTGGCGGACATGTCCGACTGGTGGTGGGGAGTTATGTCCGGCGGCGCGAGGAGCGGGGCTAGGGTTTCATCTGCGTGAAGAAATCCGGGAGGCTCACATATTTATAGGTAGAGGGAGCTAGTAGAGTCCAAAAGAGGTGCGGTTTGCGGCCACGCGATCGTGATCGAACGACCGAGATGATGGAGGGGGTTTAGGTGGGTTTTGGGCCACTTTGGAGGGGTGTTGGGCTGCAACACACACGAGGCTTTCTCAGTCCCTCGGTTAACCGTTGGAGTATCAGACGAAGTCCAAATGGAACGAAACTTGACAGGCGGTCTACCGGTAGTAAACCAAGGCCGCATCACATGTCTCGGTCCAATCCGGAAATGTTTAACACCCGCACACGAAAAAGAGGTAGAAAGGGACACCGGGTGACATAGGAGCGCCAGATTGCAAAACAGACAACGGGGAAAATGCTCGGTTGCATGAGACGAACATGTATGCAAATGAAATGCACATGATGACATGATATGTAATGCATGACACGCAAGCAATGACAAGGCAACAACAGCGAATAACTGGAAGACACCTGGCACATCGGTCTCGGGGCGTTACAGGCTACCTTCTGCTTACCTGCTCGCTGCTGGAGGCACCCGAGGGCGCCATGCACTTCCCGTCGACCCCCTGCACCTCTCCCCTCTCTCCCAGGACCCCTCCCCCTCCTATGCTCTCTTCCCGAAGCACCACCGAGCGCGGTCGTCGCCGCCACAGACATCGTCGTCCTCTCGTCGCCTCGCCGTGTCTAAGAGCTCCGCCGTCGTCCACTTCAATGAGCAGGCCGAGCCCCGAGCGCTCGCACGCCCTGCACCGCCTTCACTGAGCCGTCCTCCGACCTAGCATCGCCGGAGATCCCCTTCGCCGCTCGACCACTCCGGTTCCTCCCCGACCTCGCCGACTCGCTCTTCATGACCACTGTGAGCTACTGGTCGTTCTCCCCCTCTCCGTTCTCTTCCTCACATGCCGTAGCGACTGCACCAAGCTCGACCGCACCTACCACCGCCTGTGCTCGTCACTGATGACGCTCCGGTGACCATTTGGTCCCGGGCGTGCGACCAACATGCTCACCGCCGCGCGTAGAGCCTCGCTAGCGCCTTGCTTCACTCGTTTGCGCACCGCAACATTGACCCTGTGCACACTCGGGCTCCGGTCGCCGCAGCCGAGCTCGCCGGCGTCAACTCTGGCCACCCCAACACCCGTCGTTGCCACTGTCTGACACGCCTCGTTGTTCCGGTCCCGCAGAACCCATCCACACAACCTCTCGTCGCTGGAAACGGCCGGACGAGGACCTCCGCCGTGCCCTTCTTAGCGCCGGCAGCTAATCGTCGGTTAGCCGACGTGGCCGTCATTAGATTTGGGGCTAACTAACCCTATTGGTTTAACATTAGGCACTCACAGTGGGACCCACTTTGTTAGGTTACTGGTTAACCAAAATAATTAGGTTAGTTAATAAAATCAGTGGACCCACGCGTCAGCATTGACCATGCTGACGTGGCCCTTGACCGAGCCCACATGTCTGTGAGCCTAGCCATCACTATGAGACTAACCAGTGGGACCCACTGGTCAGGTTTGACCTCGTCCTGGCGTGTTGACCTGCTGATGTCACACTGATGTCATGCCGACACAATAAGCTATTTTCTGGATTTAATTTAATTCAGGAAATTTCAGAAAATGTCCTAAACTTCTAAAAATCATAGAAATTCAGCCGTAGCTCAGAATGAAATAATTTTTCTATGAAAAATGATTAGAAAATCCAATCTTTCCATCTGTACAATTTTCATGCATGTTTGAACAACTTATACCTGCTGAGCAGGTCAAATCAATTAAATGGCATTTGAATTTCAAATATGGAGTTTCAATTTGAATCTTGGATTCAAACCAACATCATTTAAATTATTTTCTAGCTGCATTAGCTCAAACCACAACATATTGCCATGTCATGATCATGCATCATATTGTTGCATTGCATTGATTGTGTTCTTTCTGTGTTGCCGGTAATTGTTCCCCCTCAGTAGACGTGGTTCCGACAATGAGATCGATGACACTGATGAAGAGCTATACTATCTTTAGAAGTGCCAGGCAAGCAGAACCCCCTTGTTCATTCTGATACAATCCCACTCTCTCGCTCCTGCTCTCTTTTACTACATTAGGACAACAATGATTCATCTGTTACATGCTGTGGTAGTTGAACCCCTTTCCATTGCATGACCAGTCATTGCCACAGTAAATAGATGAAACCCACTAGCATGAGTAGGACGTGTTTGAGCCCTGATGTGCCTACTCATTCATGCTTGTTTGTCATGCCTGCTACTGCTTAGAGTTGTGTCAGGTCTGATTCATCGGGAATGAATTGGAAAGTTGTGAACATGTCTTATTTTTGAGAGCTAAGTGTGTGAACACGATTTGGTAAAGGTAGTAGTGAGAGGCAATGTAGGAGTACATGGTAGGTTGTCTCATTGAAACTGTCCTTAGTAACTAAGTTCTGTGTTTGTGATCCATGAACAGCTACTACGACACATTGGGATCCTTAATTGACTCTCTTGACTTATTAATCGCCTTGATCTTGGTCCAGGAGTTGCAACTAGTTTCTGGAATTTGTAAGATATGTGTTGGAGGCCGTGCATAGCGCTGACCCTAGGGGTGGGCTATGATGCGATAGACACACCATGGCACGGTGTACCGAGTCGCCCGTTTGGTGTGTCGGGAACCCTGCACACATCATTTGGGTCGTGAGAGACACCCCGACTGGATCTCCTTGCGGATGGAACCCTAATAGGCGATAAATCCGGACTAGAGACTTGAGTGGTTAGTCAGGTCGTGGCCGACTCCCTCGCCAGGCTTCCGCTTGAAGGTTGCCGAGATACATGACATGTACATGGTGGTAAGTGGCGAGAGCGTGTGTGAAGAAGTACACCCCTGCAGGGTTATAAATGATCTATTCGAATAGCCTCATCCACGGTAAAGGACCTCTGGGTTGCCTATACAATTCATAGACAAGTGAAAGTGGATACTCTAAAATGTGCAAGATAAGCGTGAGTGCTATGGATGGCGTTCTCGTAGGGAGATGGGAGCGGATCCATAGTGGTGTATTGATATGGTGAATATGTGGACTCGTGTGCGCCACCTCAAAAGAGTTACTTGCAGTCGTAGTTTAGGATAGCCACTGAGTCAACGCTGGCTTGCTGAAGTTAAACTCCACCACCCCCTTTGTTGATACCGATGCATATGTAGTTAGTTTTGATGTAAGTCTTCCTGGGTACATTTATACTCACTTTGCTTAATTTATGTTTTCGTAGAGAGACTTCAGTCTCGCTAGTTAGTTCCGTGTGGACTTCGACGTTTAGCTTGTTACCTCAGCTACGATCTTGTGCCCTTGGCCGGGTCTTGTAGATAGTCAGGCTTCCCAGCCTTTTTCATTTGTAGTTGTCTGTACTCATACAAGTTAAGTTTCAGCATGTGCTTGTTGCTTGTATGACTTGAATGCTGGGTCATCAGACCCATGTTTGTAATATCTGGCTCCTAGGAGCCTAATGAATAAATACTTTGAGTCGTAGAGTTTTGTTGTGATGCCATGTTGTATTTGCACATATCGAGCATATTGTGTGTATGTTATTGAAATGCTTGGTATGTGTGGGATCCGACAACCTAGTTGTTTATTCTTGGTAGCCTCTCTTACCGGGAAATGTCTCATAGTGCTTCCACTGAGCCATGGTAGCTTGCTACTTCTCTGGAACACTTAGGCTGGCCGGCATGTGTCCTTCTTTTTTCCTGTGTCTGTCCCTTCAGGGAAATGTCATGCGTTGTTCCTTTAAGTCCTTGTAGCTTGCTACGACTTGAGTTCATACGTTGATGACAGACACGTTCGTTGCTGGGTCATGTATGCCTGTTCCTGTAAGTTAGTGCCACTTTGGTTTCACGACTAGTCATGTCAGCCCGGGTTCTCTGTCATATGGATGCTAGCGACACTATCATATACGTGAGCCAAAAGGCGCAAATGGTCCCGGGCCAGGTAAGGTGGCACCCGTGGGAATACCGTGCGTGAGGCCGCAAAGTGATATGATGTGTTACATGCTAGATCGGTGTGACTTAGGATCGGGGTCCTGACAGATATGGTTTCAGAGCCTGACTGCCTGTAGGATAACCAAGCCAAACTGGTCAAAGTCGTGTCTAGAAATTCTTTAGTTATATAATGGAATTGATTGTGGAAGGGAACGTAAGGCTCTTTTTACTCCTTTACCTCATGCCCTTCTGATCCGAGTCATCCTAATCTTTCGTACGGGGTTAAGGAAACTAGGCTTTCTATTCTTTCTATCAGGTTCACGTGTTACTAATCTGTAGACTCTTATAGGATTGTTGGTTCCAAGTCCCAGTTCAGCTCCTACTACCTCCGTGTGTTCATAGCTGGCCTCAAAACCTTTATATTATGATGTTGAGCAGTTATGCCACCATTTTGCAGGATGTCTCAAATCTTTTTGAGCATTTACATCCGTTATGCTGTCCAAGTCATCCCAGGTTTCTAAATAGTCTGATGCATTTGCAACTCCCTTCTTTCCATTCCCGATGTTTCTTTGGGCCAATTTGACCACACTAACCGGTGAGTTGAGGTACTATGTTGCCTCGACATATATGTTGGAGCTAGTATTATGACCCTAGGCATCCTAGAGAACCACCTAATAATCTAGCCATGCCTTGTATTTCCAGTGTGATGATTCTAGCCGTCATTCTCGAAAGCATCCCGTGATGCCATTTAGTTAGTAGGCATTCTATTTCTGGGTTCTTGAACCCAAGATTCACCCTACTTACTTCGTGTTGATAGTGTTTGCTAGTTCCTTTAGGATATTAGTAACCTTTGCGATAGTCCTCAAGGTCCGTGGTTTATCATTCTTCCAAATACCATGAACCATCCTCAGCACAAGTTCTTCTGAACCAAAAGATCACAATAGGAGTGATCTTGATGAGTTCTCCATTCAAAATTGTGAATCTTCCAGTCATTCCTCTTTTGCATGGGTTATCCGGAAGAAATATGTTGAACTTGTTCGACATACTAATCTATGCGTCCACAACTCAGAAAAATATATGTTCCTTTGAGTTGTTCTCTTTAGTTGTATCCCGATCTCTGTCTATCATTTGATAGTCAAGAGCATGTCATGCATCCATGCTCATTGATACCTCATATTCTTGTGGTCTATCAAGCCATTCTATTATGGAATGACTAGGATAAACAAACTCCAGTACCTTGTCCACTTCGAGGATTGGGTCAATGTAGTTGTATTCCATGGATCAAAATGCCAATCCAGCTTTTGCTCTGTTCTACCTTGGAGTGTTACCATCTTTATGTCAAGAATGTCATGAGAATTGCACCACCTTTTATGAATTCTTGACATAGTGATACTTCTCGCCACCATTATTCATTCCTCGGTCCCGTGTTGTTGTAACCGGAATGCCAACAAGTGAACTGTGATGTGTGAAATCAATGCTCCTAGCAACCTCATTGCTTGGTAGTTAGTGGACAATACTCTCACTCTTAGCATGCTGGTTATTGAATCATCATCCTAAGATTGATTGTGCTACCTAGTCCTTATTTCCGGTACATTCTTGAATCAATGAGTTAGGATTGTGTCAATCCCTCACTCTTTTGATCATATCGTCTTGCCCTGAAAAGCAAGATTGTTCTCAAGCTTAGTAACATATCGAGGTTCGTGATTTTTTGAATATCTTCTCAGAAGTGTTACCAGGTTGTCACTTGACCGCCATGTTGAGTTCGTGATCAAGTTGGTTTTCCTCTAAACCACCCCTTCTCCAAGAATCTGTGTCAGATACCCCTGAGCTAGTTGGATGAGCTAAACAACAACTTGGAGAGTTGGAAGATAAAAGCTTGTCCGGCCTAGCTCATCACTAAGGCATATCTCTTTGTGTGTGTGTGTGTGTGTTGAAGAAAGATGATATCTTTATCAATTGACCTCAGTGATCAATTGTTGACCTATTGTCCTATCCAATCTTTGTTTTGAGCATGGGCTATCGTCAAATCAAATTAGAACCAATGATGTTCGTAATGTTGTCTTACTCGTGGATGTTTCCTTGAGCATACACCATTATATCTTTTGGGTCTGACCAATGCTATCACCTTGTTCACATAATTGTGGAATTCCATTTTATGGAAACCTAGATGAATTGTTGTTGTGCCCATCGATAACATCCGTATCTTCTCCATGATTTTATTGAACATTAAGCTGGTGTTGGAAACTTTTGAAAGCATTTCTTCATGCTAGCTCATGAAGTGTATGTTTGGATGAAAGAAGTGACTTCCTCTAACTCATGTCCATTTGATGCGAGTTGCCGATATGAATTTTAGAAAGCTTGTTTTTGTTTCCTCTGGTACCATCCCAAGTCAGTTATGCATGTGCGAATGTATTCTATGGTTTGGTAGATTAATTACCTCCATTCCATATGTATTCCCTAGCACACCAAGCCACTGATTGACTTGTTCAAGGAAAAGAAGTCTAGCACGCGTAAAGACTTCAAAATCCTTGATGATGGATCCTAACCTAAACTCGATAGTGCTTTATTATAAGACTACTATGTGGTCATTCTTGTCTTGGAAAACATGCTAACATGTATGTAGCAGAACCAGCTCGTGTTTTGGAGCTTGCTATCGTAGTTCATTCCCGGGAATCTCGCAATGTCATCTTGTCGATTTGTGTTGCAAACTTTCTTTTCCAGACATGCTGTCTGAAATATTCCATTACCAACCAGATCTGAATCTCAGGCAGATATGATGGTTGGAATTTTTCCAAGATCTATGATGTAGGTCCCGACAAGGGTGATGTTGGCCGATGCACCTAGTCCGAAGATTTATTATTGTAGCTTCTTGATTAAGAAATTTGACCATCTTCTCCATGAGGATTTGGTTTGACCTATTCCACAAGTTGTTCCTTAGGGATTTTTGTGCTCCCGAAGTCCGACCTACACTTGATAGCCATGTTCATACTTTTAAGTATGATCATGGTATCTAGTACATCAAGGAGAACATTAGAAGAGGAGTGCTAAATGTCTCTCGGTCGATCATCCAGATTTTGTTCCCTTGGCCTCGCTAAGGTGAAATATGAGAAAGTGTTGTCTTCCTTTGCATCTGCATTCTCCATCACTATTCATCAAGGTAGTAAGTGTTGCTAGGATCCTCGGCACAGATGTTGGTAAGACCATGATGAGTATGGAAATGCTCAAGTTCTTGAGAGCACACTTAGTCACTAGGTTATAACCTTGGTATCAATTGGGATGTGCCTCCCGTTTGCCGAGTTGTTCTATAACCATAGTTTAATTTCCGATCTGAGTATGCCATTTCTTCGAACTCCTTCAAACGATCATTTGCGAATTTCCTTAGGCTGGTATAGAGAGTTTCAATTATCTGTGTACCAAAAGTAATTCTTTTTGCCACTGAAGGAAATAATACTACGAGTCACCTCCTCTAAGGTGCCCCGTTAGGGAATCATGGCAGTTATTTCCTTGCTACTTTGAAAACAGACACCATCCGACCCAAGTGTGGAATTGTTGCCTACCAATTTGAACCCTTGTCATCTATCTCCTTCCATTGTTTCAGATGTGTTTTATGTCTCAGCTCGAGAGATGTTCTTCCGTCTCAATCCATGAGTTGATCCTAAGTTGCTCCATCTTCGAGGAGATCGATTCCTATAGAATTTCCTTTTGTCGCCATAGTGTTGGCCTGAATGTCTCGAAAGCAAAGATGTCAAGATCAAGATGATGCAATGAATCAACATCTTCAAGATGAGCAATTGGATCATGAAGATTGTGACAGTTTGTGTCCCCTCTATCTTCGTACCTCACGTCTTGTATCTCGAGACGATATTCTTGTTTAGTGGGGGTGAGTTGTCACAGCCCTAGAGTACTTGCCTGTAAATAATTATATTAGTTGCATTTGAGAGCATCATACATCATGTCTAAATTCTGAAAGTTGAATTGAGGTTAGTTCAAACCCTCACAAATCAAGAATTAATCAACATTAAATTCTTCTCAAATGAGTCCAAGAAAATGTTCCTGTTATCCTATAAAAATATTGGCAAGAGGTAAAATTCAAACCAATATTTTTGGAGTCGCAGAAATATTTATTTTGGGCATTTGAGTTAATCCAATAATTATTTGCATTGGATTTATATTTGTGATATATTAACTATATGTCCAATAATTCTGATAACTGTTGAGGGGCTTTGGAATAATCCATTTAGTCCCTCCAAAAATTATCAGAAGCAGAAAAATAAGTTTGGTTCAAAAACCAAATTAAAACAAATGTCGGAAATAGAAAACAGAAAGAAATAGGAAAGAGAGAGAGAGAGAGAAAACCCTTAGCTGGGCCACTTACTGGCCTGGCACTGTGCCGGCCCAGCCAACTGGCCGAGTGTCAGTCGTCTCCCTCCTCCCGCCAGTCAGACAGGGCGTGCGCCCGCCGCGCGCCGGCACGCACTGGCCACGTCCTGCTTACCTGCTCACCGCTGGAGGCACCCGAGGGCGCCACACACTTCCCCTCGACCGCCTGCACCTCTCCCCTCTCTCCCAGGACCCCCCCTCCACTGCTCTCTTCCTGCAGCACCACCTAGCGCGGTCGCCGCCGCCGCTCGCCATAGCCGCAGACACCATCGTCCTCTCATCGCCTCGCCATGTCTAAGAGCTCCGCTGTCATCCACTTCAACGAGCAGGCCGAGCCCCGAGTGCTCGCGCGCCTTGCACCGCTTTCACCGAGCCGTCTCCGACCTCGCGTTGCCGGAGATCCCCTTCGCCACCCCGACCGCTCCGGTTCCTCCCTGACCTCGCTGACCCGCTCTTCGTGACCGCTGTGAGCTACTGGCCGTTTCCCCCCTCTCTGTTCTCTTCCTCGCACGCCATAGCGACTGCACTAAGCTCGACCGCACCTGCCACCACCTGCGCTCGTCGCTGATGACGCTCCTGTGACCGTTTGGTCTCGGCCGTGCGACCAACATGCTCACCCCCGCACGTAGAGCCTCGCTAGCGCCTCGCTTCACTCGTTTGCGCACCGCAACATCGACCCTGTGCACAGTCGGGCTCCGGCCGCCGAAGCCGAGGTTGCCGGCGTCAGCTCCGGCCACCCTAGCACCCATCGTTGCCACTGTCCGGCGCGCCTCGTCGCGCCAGTCTGGCAGAACCCATCCGCACGACCTCTCGTCACCGAAAATGGCCGGACGAGGACCTCTGCCGTGCCCTGCTTAGCGCCAGCGGGTAATCGTCGGTTAGCCGAAGTGGCCGTCATTAGATTAGGGGCTAACTAACCCTATTAGTTTAACATTAGGCACTAACAGTGGGACCCACTTTGTTAGGTTACTGGTTAACCAAAATAATTCGGTTAATTAGTAAAATTAGTGGACCCACGCATCAGCATTGACCGTGCTGACGTAGCCCTTGACCGAGCACACATGTTTGTGAGCCTAGCCATCATTGTGAGACTGACCAATGGGACCCACTAGTCAGGTGTAACCTCAACCTGGCGTGTTCACCTGTTGATGTCACGCTGATGTCATGCCGATGCAATAAGCTATTTTTTGGATTTAATTTAATTCAGGAAATTTGAGAAAATGTCCTAAGCTTCTAAAAATCATAGATGAGAAAATGTCCTAAGCTTCTAAAAATCATAGAAATTCAACCGTAGCTCAGAATAAAATAATTTATGCATGAAAAATGATAAGAAAAATACAATATTCCATCTGTGCCATTTACATGCATGTTTGAACAACTTATACTTGCTGATCAGGTAAAATCAATTAAATGGCATTTGAATTTCACATATGGAGTTTGAATTTGAATCTTGGATCCAAACCAACTTCATTCAAATTGTTTTCTTGCTGCATTAGCTCAAACCACATCATGTTGCCATGTCATGATCATGCATCATATTGTTGCATTGCATTGATTGTGTTCTTTCTGTGTTGATGGTAATTGTCCCCCCTCAGTAGACATGGTTCCGATGATGAGATCGATGACATCAATGAAGAGCTATACTATCTTCAGAAGTGCTAGGCAAGCAGAACCCCCTTGTTCATTCCAATACAATACCACTCTCTCGCTCCAGCTCTCTTTTACTGCATTAGGACAACAACGATTCCTCTATTACATGCTGCGATAGTTGAACCCCTTTCCTCTGCATGACCTGTCATTGCAACAGTAAATAGATGAAACCCACTAGCATGAGTAGGAGTTGTTTGAGCCCTGATGTGCCTCCTCATTCATGCTTGTTTGTGATGCCTGCTACTGCTTAGAGTTGTGTCAGGTCTGATTCATCGGGAATGAATTGGAAAGTTGTGAACATGTCTTACTGTTGAGAGCTAAGTGTGTGAACACTATTTGGTAAAGGTAGCGGTGAGAGGCCATGTAGGAGTACATGGTGGGTTGTCTCATTGAAACCGTCCTTAGGAAATGAGTTCTGTGTTTGTGATCCATGAATAACTACTACCACACATTGGGATCCTTAATTGACTCTCTCGACTTATTAATCGCCTTGATCTCTATCCAGGAGTTGCAACTAGTTTCTGGTGTATGTAGGATATGTGTTGGAGGCCGTGCGCAGCGCTGACCCTAGGGGTGGGCTATGATGCGGTAGATACACCATGGCATGGTGTACCGAGTCGCCTGTTTGGTGTCTCGGGAACCCTGCACACATCATTTGGGGCCATGAGCGACACCCTGGCTGGATCTCCTTGTAGATGGAACCCAAATAGGCGATAAACCTAGACTGGAGACTTGAGTGGTTAGTCAGGTCATGGCGGACTCCCTTGCCGGGCTTCCGCTTGAAGGTTGCCGAGATACACGACGTGTACATGGTGGTAAGTGGCGAGAGCATGTGTAGAGAAGTACACCCCTGCAGGGTTATAAATGATCTATTCGAATAGCAGCATCCGCGGTAAAGGACCTCTGCGTTGCCTATACAGTTCATAGACAAGTGAAAGTGGATACTCTAAAATGCGCAAGATAAGCGTGAGTGCTATGGATGGCGTTCTCGTAGGGAGACGAGAGCGGGTCCATAGTGGTGTATTGATATGGTGAATATGTGGACTCGTGTGCGCCACCTCAAAAGAGTTACTTGCAGTCGTAGTTTAGGATAGCCACCGAGTCAAAGTTGGCTTGCTGCAGTTAAACTCCACCACCCCCTTGTTGATACCGATGCATATGTAGTTAGTTTTGATGTAAGTCTTGTTGGGTACATTTGTACTCATGTTTCCTTAATTTATGTTTTGCAGAGAGACTTTGGTCTCACTAGTAGTTTCGCGTGGACTTTGATGTTTAGCTTGTTACCTCAGCTACGATCTTGTGCCCTCAGCAGGGTCTTGTAGATAGTCAGGCTACCCAGCCTTTTCATTTGTAGTTGTCTATACTCAGACAAGCTAAGCTTCCGCATGTTCTTGTTGCTTGTATGACTTGAATGCTGGGTCATCAGACCCATGTTTGTAATATCTGGCTCCTCGGAGCCTAATGAATAAATACTTTGAGTCATAGAGTTTTGTTGTGATGCCATGTTGTATTTGCACATATTGAGCATATTGTGTGTGTGTTATTGAAATGCTTGGTATGTGTGGGATCCGACAACCTACTTGTTTATTCTTGGTAGCCTCTCTTACCGGGAAATGTCTCCTAGTGCTTCCACTGAGCCATGGTAGCTTGCTACTGCTCCGGAACACGTAGGTTGGCCGGCATGTGTCCTTCTTTGTTCCTGTGTCTATCCCTTCGGGGAAATGTCACGTGTTGTTCCTTTAAGTCCTTGTAGCTTGCTACCACTAGGGTTCATACATTGATGACTGACACGTTCGTTGTTGGGTCATGTATGCCTGTTCCTGTAAGTTTGTTCCACTTTGGATTCACGGCTAGTAATGTCATCCTGGTTTCTTTGTCATATGGATGCTAGCGACACTCTCATATACGTGAGCCAAAAGGCGCAAACGGTCCCGGGCCAGGTAAGGTGGCACCCGTGGGAATACCGTGCGTGAGGCCGCAAAGTGATATGATGTGTTACATGCTAGATCGGTGTGACTTAGGATCGGGGTGCTGATATTAGTAGTTTGTAGGATCATATTCTGGTGTGTTTCTATTGCTTCTAACCATGGCAGGATCACAAGCCGATGAGATTGACTGGGAGAACTTGACGAATAAGGAGCTTCATGATAAGTTTCAGCAAATGATGAGTGGACAGGTGCAAGATGTGCTAAACAGATTTGAAGAGGCCATGGAGAAGATAGATGGCATGGAGAAGATGTTCGAAACAAAGCTCGATAAATAGTTACTGAATTGCTTTCGTGTTTTCCACCACCGCCAGCTGCACTTGTCGCACCTCTACAACAACAACAACAACAACAACAACAACAACAACAACAACAACAACAACAACAACAACAACAACAACAACAACAACAACGTCGCCTTCCAAATCAAGTGTGATGAGCACAGCGTGTTCCCGTTGACCCTGGGCAAAATTCAGGTGCCGCTATCGAAGCTTCTGTAGCTCCTGCTGCTACTGCAGAGGTGGAGGACCATTACGAGGATGAGGTTGATCAAAATCGGAACTACGTGCAACCACCAGCACCACCACCACCAGGTCGTCCTTAGGTATATCATCGCAATGGTAGGGCTGCACCACCACCCGAGGTACGAGATCATGACCATTTTCCTAAACTAAAATTGAATATTCCACCATTTGAGGGTAGATATGTTCCTGATATATATCTTACTCGGGAGTTAGAAAATGAACAACATTTTACATGTTTATATTATCTCGAGGAGAGACGTGTTCCTGCTGCTGTTTGTGCTTTCACTAGTTTTGCATGTGTTTGGTGGTCTGAACATTATAGATTATATCCTATTCCAGCTACTTGGGCTTCTTTGAAAACTGCTATGCGTACTCGTTGGGTTCCACCATATTATCAACGTGAATTACTTCAAAAATTGCAGCGCTTAAGACACGGGAAAATTCTATAGAAGAATATTATAAGGAATTACAAACTGGCATGATTAGATGTGGTATTGTTGAGGAGAATGAGGCTATGCTTGCACTTTTTGTGGGTGGATTAAAGAGAGAGATTCAGACCATTCTAGAGTATAAGGAGTATAATATATCACTCGTTTATTCGATCTTGCTTGTAAAGTTGAACGTGAAGTGCATGATCGACAGGCATTGGCGCGGACTAACTTTTCTGTAGGTCGACCTTCATCATGGACACCGTGTGCATCCTCTACTTCCACTGCACCAGCACCTCCATCAGGTGCCACCTCCAGCCGTGATACAAGAAAGCAGGCACACCACCACTATCTGCCAAGATCACACCTGTCGAGCCTGCGCGGAGCTCTTCTTCTTCCATGGCATCAACAAGGCACACAAGTGATATTATTTGTCGTCGTTGTAAGGGAAGAGGACATTTGGTGGGAGAATGCAAATCTCAGCGTGTGATGATTGCTACTGAGGATGGTGGGTATGAGTTCGCTATTGACTATGATGAGGAGACTTTGGCTCTTATTACACGTGAAGAACACGGTGGAGATGATTTTGATCATGAGACGCAATACATGGCTCCTGAAGGTGCTGACATGTATGAATGTTTAGTTGCTCAACGTGTTTTGAGTGTACAGGTCACACAAGCTGAGGAAAATCAGAGGCATAATTTGTTCCATACAAAGGGAGTGGTGAAGGAACGTTATGTTCGCGTCATCATAGATGGAGGGAGCTGCAACAACTTGGCTAGCATGGAGATGGAGGACAAGCTATCCCTCACCACAAGACCACATCCACATCCTTACTACATCCAATGGTTCAACAACAGCGGCAAGGTCAAGGTAACATGTACTGTTAATGTGCATTTTATTATCTCTACATATGCTGATTATGTTGATTGTGATGTGGTACCCATGCAAGCATGTGATGGCCTGACTTATTAGGGATGATAGACTACTCATATCAATAAGGAATTCCTTCTTTTCCGGGAGCCCATTTGGACAGAACTCCAAAGTTAAGCATGCTTAGCTTGGAGTAGTGTCAGGATGGGTGACCGATCGGGAAGTTGCTCCTGGGTGCGCATGAGTGAGGACAAAGTGCGCAGAAAAGACTAGTATTGATTTGTGAGGCCAGTCTAGATCCCGCCAGGAGTAACGACCACCGGCGGGTGTGTCTGGGGCGTTATAAGTTGGTATCAGAGCCGACCCTCGCGGTTACACGAATGGTTGCGGACAGGTGCGTGGTCATGTTGTTCATGACGTTTGTGACCCATCGTGGCACACGACATGACACATGTACTAGACTGGAAGCACAGACGTTTGTGCCAAGAGGGAACGTTTCTGTGGCCCGACGAGGACGTCGGTTCCTCTGAGTGGGGGTGTATGTGATGGCCTGACTTATTAGGGATGATAGACTACTCATATCAATAAGGAATTCCTTCTTTTCCGAGAGCCCATTTGGACAGAACTCCAAAGTTAAGCGTGCTCAGCTTGGAGTAGTGTCAGGATGGGTGACCGATCGGGAAGTTGCTCTCGGGTGCGCATGAGTGAGGACAAAGTGCGCAGAAAAGACTAGTATTGATCTGTGAGGCCAGTCTAGATCCCACCAGGAGTAACGACCACCGGCGGGTGTGTCCGGGGCGTTACAAAGCATGTTCCTTATTACTTGTTAGACCATGACAATTTGATAAAAATTCTGTACACCATGGTAGAAATAATCAATATACTCTTGTTCATAAGGATAGCCGTATTACATTGCTTCCTATGTCTCCTGCATCCATTTTGAAAGTTGATATTAATAGAGTTAATAAAGAAAAATAGGAGAAAAATAAGAGTGAAAATCAGATTGTGGCAAAAGAATTTGAGCAACAAATGAAACCTAATAATAAATCATCTAGTGTTGCTTCTGAAATTAAATTGAAAAGTGCATGTTTACTTGTCACAAAATCTGATATTGATGAGCTAGATTTTAGCAAATCTATTTGCTATGGTTTTGTGTGCAAAGAGGCATTATTTTCATTCGAGGACGTGCCTTCCTCTTTGCCCCCTGCTGCCACTAACATTTTGCAGAAGTTCGCTGACGTCTTCCCATAAGACGTGCCACCGGGATTACCACCTATTCGAGGGATTGAGCATCAAATTGACTTAATATTCCCGGTGCATCTCTACCCAACCGTGCACCATACCTTACCAATCCAGAGGAGGCGAAGGAGATTATGCGTCAAGTACAGGAGCTGATCGACAAAGGTTACATACGTGAATCTCTTAGTCCTTGTGTTGTTCCTATTATACTAGTGCCTAAAAAGGATGGTACGCCGCGTATGTGTGTTGATTGTAGAGGCATTAATAATATTACTATTCTTTATCGTCATCCTATTCCTAGGCTAGATGATATGCTTGATAAATTGAGTGGCTCCACAATTTTCTCCAAAGTTGATTTGCGTAGTGGATACCATCAAATTCGTATGAAATTGGGAGATGAATGGAAAACAACATTTAAAACTAAGTTTGGTTTATATGAGTGGTTAGTCATGCCTTTTGGGTTAACTAATGCACCTAGTACTTTCATGAGACTAATGAACGAAGATTTACGTGCTTTCATGGAACGATTTGTGGTAGTCTATTTTGATGATATACTAATTTATAGCAGATCTTTGGAGCAACATTTGGAACATTTACATGTTGTTTTTATTGCTCTACGTGATGCACGTTTGTTTGGTGACCTTGGTAACTGCACCTTCTGCATCGACCGAGTATCTTTTCTTGGCTATGTTGTTACTCCACAGGGAATTGAAGTTGATAAAGACAAGATTGAAGCTATTGAGAGTTGGTCGCAGCCCAAAATGGTCACTCAAGTGAGGAGTTTCCTTGGCCTCACTGGTTTCTATAGGCGTTTTGTGAGGGATTTCAGCACCATTGTTGCACCTCTCAACGAGCTTACAAAGAAGGATGTGCTTTTTTTTGGGGTACCGCATAGGAAGAAGCCTTCACGGTATTGAAAGATAAGTTGATAGATGCTCCTTTACTCCAACTTCCTGATTTTAATAAGATTTTTGAGCTTGAATGTGATGCTAGTGGAATTGGATTAGGCGATGTGTTATTACAAGATGGCAACATGTTGCATACTTTTCTCAAAAATTATGTGGGCCTAGTCTGAATTATTCTACTTATGATAAAGAATTATATGCTCTTGTTCGGACTTTAGAAACATGGCAACATTATTTATGGCCCAAAGAATTTCTTATACATTCTGACCATGAATCTTTGAAACATATTAAAAGTCAAGCTAAACTGGATCATAGACATGCTAAATGGGTTAAATTCATTGAGACTTTCCCTTATGTCATTAAACACAAGAAGGGTAAAGAAAATGTTATTGCTGATGCCTTTTCTCATCGCTATACTGTGCTTTCACAACTTGACTCCAAAATATTTGGTTTGGAGACCATCAAAGATCAATATGTGCATGATGCTAATTTTAAAGATGTAATGCAGAATTGTAAAGAAGGAAGAATGTGGAACAAGTTCATCATTAATGATGGATTTGTGTTTCGTGCTAACAAGCTATGCATTCCAGCTAGCTCCGTTCGTCTTTTTTTGTTACAGGAGGCGCATGGAGCAGGATTCGTGGGACACTTTGGCATGAAGAAGACAGAGGATATACTTGCTACACATTTCTTTTCGCCAAAGATGAGACGTGATGTTGAGCATTTTGTTGCTCGCTGCACTACATGTCAAAAAGCTAAGTCACGACTAAATGCTCATGGTTTATATATGCCTTTGCCTGTACCTAGTGTTCCTTGGGAGGATATATCTATGGAAGTTGTTTTAGGTTTACCTCGAACAAATAAGGGGAGGGATAGCATATTTGTTGTCGTGGATAGGTTCTCGAAAATGGCACACTTTATACCATGTCATAAAAGTGATGATGCTGTTAATGTTGCTGATTTGTTGTTTCGTGAAATTATTCGCTTGCATGGTGTGCCAAATACTATTGTGTCAGATCGTGATACTAAATTTCTTAGCCACTTTTGGAGATGTTTATGGGCTAAGTTGGGGACTAAACTACTTTTTAGTACTACTTGTGACCCCCAAACTGATGGACAAACTGAAGTAGTCAATAGAACATTGTCTACTATGCTTAGGGCTGTTTTGAAGAATAATAAGAAAATGTGGGAAGAATGCTTGCCTCATATTGAATTTGCTTATAATCGTTCATTGCATTCTACTACTAAGATGTGCCCTTTTGAAATTGTGTATGGTTTCCTACCTCGTGCACCTATTGATTTGTTGCCTCTTCCATCTTCGGAGAAGGTTAATTTTGATGCTAAAGAACATGCTGAATTGATTTTAAAAATGCATGAGTTAACTAAGGAAAATATTGAGCGTATGAATGCTAAATATAAACTTGCTGGAGATAAGGGTAGAAAACATGTTGTGTTTGCACCTAGAGATCTTGTTTGGTTAAATTTGCGTAAGGATAGATTTCCTAATTTGTGCAAATCAAAGCTAACGCCACGTGATGATGGTCCTTTTAAGGTGTTAGAGAAAATAAATGATAATGCATATAAACTTGAGATGCCTGCAGATTTTGGGGTTAGTCCCACTTTTAACATTGCAGATTTGAAGCCTTATTTGGGTGAGGAAGATGAGCTTTTGTTGAGGACGACTTCATTTCACTAAGGGGAGGATGATGAGGACACCAATACCATTGTTACACCCATAGCCCATGCTGCTATACATACTGGACCAATTACTAGAGCTCCCGCACGCCAATTGAATTATCCGATACTTTCATTTCTTGGTAATGATTCTAATGTTCATCAGAATATGATGCTTCCTAAATTGGATACATTTGTTTTGCTTACAAATGAAGGGCCTAGCTTGGACAACAAAGATGAACCTTGGAGCAAGTTCAAGCATGGAGATGATGGGATGCGCAAGGGGAACAAGAATAGAGTTACAAGTGATGATTCCACGACTTTGAAGCCACCATAATGAGTGCATGAAGCCTTGGACGAAATATACAAGATGCCACTTCATAAATTTCCTCCAGAGGCTATTCTAGGTGGTGTGTCACCTTATTTTTAGAGTCCGTATGTGTGGGGAAACAAGAGTTAGGGTTGGTTTCGGACCCCTCCTTCAAGGGCCAGAAAATTCCCCCCTCTCTCTTCCATATATACAGCCGTTAGGGCATCATTTAGAGTTTGGGTTTTGTTTAGATTAAAATTTTGCCATAGTTGCAACTTCGCGTACTTCGTTTGTGTTCAACGACCAGACCAAGACGTCACAGAACCACACCTTGATCAATAAAGCTTTCATCTTATATTCACAATATCCAGATTGCAATCTCTGTTTCTTGCTTGTTCTTCATTTGCTCGTAGGAAACATACCCTCATGGTCAGGTTGATCGTGCTCCGGCGTGGTCAATAACCCCTCGGAAGTTGGTTTAGCGATTGCTAAGGCGCGACGTCTTGCACGTTCGTAGTCGAATCGTCAAGGTCGACTCCCACAAAAATGGTAGCCATCATCTCATCAAAACATCGGGATACCTTCGCCTCTATCAAGGTCACCCAGATAAAAGATGACAATACTCAAGTATTCCTGATGGATGAGCAGGGTACCCTACCTTTTTGAGGACGGATATGTGTACCCAAAATGGAAGAGTTGAGGAAGAAGATATTAAAGGAAGCACACGAATCCTCATACTCGATCCATCCTGGAGGTACCAAAATGTACGAGGACCTCGGGCAAACATTTTGGTGGGATGGAATGAAGGATATTGCATACTTCTTCGCCTGCTGTGATATATGCAATAGGGTTAAGGCGGAACATCAAAAACCCGCCGGGCTGCTTCAACCTTTGCCCATTCCGCAATGGAAATGGGATGAAGTCTGCAAGGACTTTATTACCGGTCTTCCAACCACCCCTTGTGGGAAGAATGCTATATGGGTGATGGTGGACATGCTGACCAAGGTGGCCCATTTCATTCCTATCTAGTCCACATATCGTGCGAACAAACTAGCTCAACTCTAAATGTCCCGAATCATTAGTTTGCATGGCGTACCTAGAACTACCACCTCCGATCGAGGATCCCTTTTTACCTCAGCAGTCTGGTCACATCTTCACCAAGGTTTGGGGACCTCATTGAAATATAGAACATCTTATCACCCTCAGACAGATGGACAGACGGAGCGAGTAAATCAAATACTTGAGAACATGCTCAGGACATGTGCTCTTGCTCAAGGACCCAAATGGGAAGACAGCTTACCCTACGCTGGGTTTTCCTACAACAAAAGCTATCAATCCAGCCTCAAGATGTCACCATATGAAGCCTTGTATGGACGCAGACCGGAGACATTCGTATTTTTTGGACCTTGGCACACCTCCCTGTGAAAAAATATTTTATTGTTATTTGTAATATTTTCGCTACAGATAATCTTTTCTCTTCTGGTTAGAAAGTGCATGTTGTGAAGGAAGTGCATTTTTCCTTGATCTTCTAGAGCTAAATTTTTTAGGGCTTCATTACCCTACTAAGTAAACCCTAGATACCAAAAATAAGATCTTAAATCTCTCTAGATTTTTCTCTATTAAGCTCCAAAATTTCCATCCAAAAACTTGCCCAGAAGCTACAACCTCACCCACCTGGCATTGACTTGGATGCTTGGATTGACCTAGCCTTGCGAAGACAACACCCCAAACATGAATTTAATGCTCAGCACGTCATGTAGCCGAAGGTCACACGGTGACCAAGCGAGGACAAGACCCCTGGCATGTGTTCGACGCGCTCTATGTCGCGCCAACGGCTCTGTTTCACTCATGCCCGCATTGGAGCTCGCCTCAGCCTGCTACACCGCGCCACCACCCTCGACTCATCGCCCTTGACCCCTCCCCGCCACTCTCTAACGTCGGAGTTCTTCATAGTGAGTACGGGCACGACGAGGCCAAGTGCACAGTGCGCCCGTGCCCCTGTGCTTGTCTCCACCTGTGTCCTGTGCTCGTCCGCGCCCTCCCATAGTGGCGGCATGAGCTACGGAGTATTTCCACTCTCCCAATGATGCTCCTCGTCGCTTCCTGGAGACTCCGAAGAGCTCGGCGGAGGTCGCGACCCCGCCTCGGCTCCCATATATATAGAGCCCCTCCCTCACCCCTCCGAGCATCTCACTGCACTCCTCTGCATCCATAACTCCTAGATAGCCGCGACCCGGCAGGGCAGGCCTCTGGCCGCCATTCTCCTCTCGAGCTTGCCGGCGTTCCTCTCTGTCGGCCATTCACCTCTCTAGTTCCCCTAGAGCTCGAGCCACTCTTCCAAAGCCTCCCTAGTAGTCCATTGGTGCGAGAGAAACCCCTGGAGCCCTTGGAGTCGCCAATCCTCGCCGTCTTCTTCATCCCCGACGAGCCTCGTCCACAGCCACAACTGTAGATGCTCATTCCGGTCGACTGCATACACCTCCTGCCTTGCCACGGGTAAGAGAAGGTATGCCAAGACCTGCTCTCTCGATCCCTCCCTTCCTCAATGGTAGCCATTGCCTCCTCATCGGAGAAAGAGCCGGCGACGAGCCGCCGTCCCCTATTTCTCTCCCCTCTCTCAAAACTCGACGGGCGGGGGCCCACTGTCAGCCTCTCCACTCATGCCTGAAGTGGTACGAGTGGAGGCGTATTTGCCAGAATATGTCTTCGACGACACCCCCCTAATATTATTTTTAATCTGATTTAAATTCACAAGTTTGACCGAACTTTGACCAGCTATAACTCCTATTCTATAAGTCCAAATGACATGAATCTTTTTGCATTCATTTTGTGTTAAAATCCTCCATCAGCATGCAAAAGATGAGATTTATCTTGCTGTGATTATTTTCTGGTGAATTAAACAGTGTTATGTGACATTTTCTTTTTGCTATTTTAATTCTTTTCAGAAGGAAATTGTTGCGTTGAAGATAACCAGAAGGAGTGTGACCCTCCTCTACACTAAGGCAAGCCATCACAAATATTTGCAAGAATGTCATTTCAATAACTATGGTTTTCACTTGAATATGATTATTTTAAATGCATGTAGAAATTTTATATAAATTCATTTGATGCTAGTTGCATGTTCTTGCTGTGATTGTTCTGTTATCAGTAGCATTGTAGTTGGATGGTTAAGTTTATGCAGTAGAGTAATCTAACATTATGCTTGATTTAGTTAATATCAAGATTATGTTTAAAATAATGCATATGTTGTCATTGCATTTTCATGGCATACTATGAGTTATTGAAAATTTGGCAAGTTGAAACCTGATAATAAACCAACTTGAACATGTTGTTGATCGAGTCATGGTGCCACCGAATCGAGCTTCCCAAAGTGCAACCACATTTGCCTTTATGAGGGGGCCCTTTCTCGGTCTATTGTTATGCCTCTCGCCGGTGCCACCAACAAGGGAAGGTTATGCGCTGGCGCTGCCCTGGCCCGGTAGGCAGGTATAACCTTGTGTGCCCAGAGTTATTTTGGTACCATGTCCCTGTTTGGGACGATTGTTTTGCCACGACAGTAGCCGTTGGATGTACGGAGTGGCATCGGGGCTACCCATGACTTAGCCCCAAAGGGGAGTTGGTCGGAGTGGCCGGGACAGTGTCATGGCAATAGACTAGTGATACGTCCATTTTGCATCATGCTTGTATATCGATATTTATTACATTATGTGTTGTTATTACACATTATGTCACAATACTTATGCTTATTCTCTCTTATTTTACAAGGTTCACATGAAGAGGGAGAATGTCGGCAGCTGGAATTCTGGGCTGGAAAAGGAGCAAATATTAGAGACCTATTCTGCACATCTCCAAAAGTCCTGAAACTTCACGGGAGCATGTTTCAGAATATATAAAAAATATTGGGCTAAGGAAGTACCAGAGGGGGGCCACCCACCATCTTCGAGGGTGGGGGCGCGCCTCCTGCCTCGTGGGCCCCCTGGCAGCCCACTGGTGCCCATGTTCTGCTATATGAGGTCTTTCATCCGGGAAAAAAAATCATAAGCAAGCTCATGGGACGAAACTCCACCGCCACGAGGCGGAACCTTGGCAGAACCAATCTAGGGCTCCAGCGGAGCTGTTCTGCCGGGGAAACTTCCCTCTGGGAGGGGGAAGTCATCACCATCGATCCTCTCATCGGGAGGGGGTCAATCTCCATGAACATCTTTACCAGCACCATCTCATCTCAAACCCTAGTTCATCTCTTGTATCCAATCTTTGTCTCAGAACCTCGATTGGTACCTGTGGGTTGGTAGTAGTGTTAATTACTCCTTGTACTTGATGCTAATTGCTTTATTCGGTGGAAGATCATATGTTCAGATCCTTTATGCATATTAATACCCCTCTGATTATGAACATGAGTATGTTTTGTGAGTAGTTACGTTTGTTCCTGAGGACATGGGAGAAGTCTTTCTATAAGTAGTCATGTGAATCAAGTATTCGTTCGATATTTTGATGAGATGTATGTTGTCTTACCTCTAGTGGTGTCATGTGAACGTCGACTACATGACACTTCACCTTTGTTTGGGCCTAGGGGAAGGCATTGGGATGTAATAAGTAGATGATGGGTTGCGAGAGTGGCAGAAGCTTAAACCCTAGTCTATGAGTTGCTTCGTAAGGGGCTGATTTGGATCCATGTGTTTCATGCTATGGTTAGGTTTACCCTAATACTTCTTTTGTAGTTGCGGATGCTTGCAATAGGGGTTAATCATAAGTGGTATGGTTGTCCAAGGAAGGGCAGTATCCAAGAACCGGTCCATCCCACATATCAAATTATCAAAGTACCGAACGCGGATCATATGAATGTGATGAAAACTAGCTTGACGATAATTCCCATGTCTCCTCGGGAGCGCTTTCCTTTATATAAGAGTTTGTCCAGGCTTTTCCTTTGCTACAAAAGGATTGGGCCATCTTTCTGCACCTTATTTACTTTTATTACTTGTTACCCGTTACAAACTACCTTATCACAAAACTATCTGTTACCGATAATTTCAGCGCTTGCAGAGAATACCTTACTGAAAACTGCTTATCATTTCCTTTTGCTCCTCGTTGGGTTCGACACTCTTACTTATTGAAAGGAATACGATAGATCCCCTATACTTGTGGGTCATCAAGACTCTTTTCTGGCGTCGTTGCCGGGGAGTGAAGCCCCTTTGGTAGGTGGAATTTGTAAGGAAAAAATTATATTGTGTGCTAAAATTTACTGTCACTTGTTACTATGGAACATAATCCTTTGAGGGTCTTGTTCGGGGTATCTTCAGCCTGATCAGTAGAGCAAAGAGTTGGTCCTCAACCTACTGAGCCTACTAACAATGTGTACTTTGAAATTCCTACAGGTATGATAGAGAAACTGCTAGCTAATCCTTTCACAGGTGATGGAACATTACATCCCAACTTGCACCTAATCTATGTGGATGAAGTTTGTGGATTATTTAAGCTTGCAGGTATGCCCGAGGATGTTATCAAGAAGAAGGTCTTCCCTATATCTTTGAAGGGAAAGGCATTGACATGGTTTAGGCTATGTGATGATATGGGATCATGGAACTCAACCAATTGAAATTGGAATTTCATCAGAAGTTTTATCCTATGCATCTTGTTCATCGTGATCGTAATTATATATATAATTTTTGGCCTCGCGAAGGAGAAAGCATCGCTGAAGCTTGGGGGAGGCTTAAGTCAATGTTATATTCATGCCCCAATCATGAGCTCTCAAGAGAAATTATTATTCAAAAATTTTATGCTTGGCTTTCTCTCAATAATCGCTCCATGCTCGATACTTCTTCTACTGGTTCTTTTATGATGAAGACTATTGAATTCAAATGGGATTTATTGGAGAGAATTAAACGCAACTCTGAAGATTGGGATCTCAATAAGGTAAGGAGTCAGGTATAACACCCAAGTTTGATTGTGTTAAATCTTTTATGGATACCGATGCTTTTCGTGAATTTAGCACTAAATATGGACTTGACTCTAAGATAGTAGCTTCTTTTTGTGAATCCTTCGCTACTGATGTTGATCTCCCTAAGGAGAAGTGGTTTAAATATAATCCTCCCATTGAAGTAAAAGTAGTTGCACCTATTAAAGTTGAAGAAAAGACTATCACTTATAATGTTGATCCTGTTGTTCCTACTACTTATATTGAGAAACCACCTTTCCCTACTAGAATAAAGGATCATGCTAAAGCTTCAACTGTGGTTCATAAGAGTAATACTAGAACGCCTACACCCTCTGAGCAAATTAAAGTTGAGCCTAGTATTCCTATGGTTAAGGATCTCTTGGCCGATAATATATATGGGCATGTTATTTACTTCTGTGATAAAGCTGCTAGAATTGAGACCCGATACTAAAAATAAACATACACTTGTTGTAGGTATGCCTGTTATTTCTGTTAAAATAGGAGACCATTGCTATCTTGTCTTATGTGATATCGGTGCTAGTGCAAGTTCAGTACCTCATTCCTCGTATAAAGAAATTATGCATGATATTGCACCTACTGAGATAGAGGAAATTGATGTTACAATTAAGCTTGCCAATAGAGACACTATTTCACCAGTTGGGATTGTTAGAGATGTTCAATTCTTGTGTGGGAAAGTTAAATATCATGCTGATTTTCTTATTCTTGGTTCCCCACAAGATGACTTTTGTCCCACTATATTTGGTAGACCCTTCTTGAATACTATTAATGCTAAGATAGACTGCAAAGAGGATATTGTTTCTGTTGGTTTAGGGGATATGTCTCATGAATTTAACTTTGCTAAATTTCGTAGACAACCCCTTGATAAAAAATTTCCTAGCAAAGATGAAATTAGTGGTCTTGCTTCTATTACGGTACCTCCTAATGATCCTTTAGAACAATATTTGCTAGACCATGAAAATGATATGTTTATGAATGAGAGAATGGAAATAGATGAAGTATTCTTTAAACAAGGACCTATTTTGAAACACAATTTGCCTGTTGAAATCTTAGAGGATCCTCCTCCACCCAAGGGCGATCCCATGTTTGAGCTTAAACCATTACCCGATACTCTTAAATATGCGTACCTTGATGAAAAGAAGATATATCATGTTATTATTGCTAACCTTTCAAAGGATGAAGAAAATAAATTATTGAAAACTCTGAAGAAGCACCATGCTGCTATTGGATATACTCTTGATGATCTTAAGGGCATTAGTCCCACTCTATGCCAGCACAAAATAAAATTGGAGAAAGACGCAAAACCGGTTGTTGATCACGAACGACGGTTAAATCCTAAGATGAAAGAAGTGGTAAGAAAAGAAATACTAAAGCTTCTAGAGGCAGGTATAATTTATTCTGTTGCTGATTGTCAGTGGGTAAGTCATGTCCATTGTGTCCCTAAGAAGGGAGGTATTACTGTTGTTCCTAATGATAAAGATGAATTGATCCCACAAAGAATTGTTACAGGTTATAGAATGGTAATTGATATTAAATAAAGCTACTAAAAAGGATCATTACCCTTTACCTTTTATTGATCAAATGCTAGAAAGATTATCCAAAAATACACATTATTGCTTTCTAGATGGTTATTCTGGTTTCTCTCAAATACCTGTGTCAAAAGAGGATCAAGAAAAGACAACTTTTACTTGCCCTTTCGGTACCTTTGCTTATAGACATATGCATTTTGGTTTATGTAGTGCACCTACTACCTTTCAAAGATGTATGACTGCTATATTCTCTGACTTTTGTGAAAAGATTGTTGAGGTATTCATGGATGATTTTTCTATATATGGAACTTCTTTTGATGATTGCTTAAGAAATCTTGATCGAGTTTTGCATAGATGTGAAGAAACTAATCTTGTCTTGAATTGGGAGAAATGCCACTTTATGGTTAATGAAGGTATTGTCTTGGGGCATAAAATTTCTGAAAGAGGTATTGAAGTTGATAAAGCTAAGGTTGATGCTATTGAAAAGATGTTGTGTCCTAAGGACATTAAAGGTATGAGAAGTTTCCTTGGTCATGCGGATTTTTATAGGATGTTCATTAAAGACTTCTCAAAAATTGTCAGTCGTCTGACTAATCTCTTACAAAAATATGTTCCTTTTGTCTTTGATGATGATTGTGTAGAAGCATTTGAAATACTTAAAAAGCTTCGATTTCTACACCCATTGTACAGCCACCTGATTGGAATTTACGCTTTGAAATTATGTGTGATGCTAGTGATTATGCTGTAGGGGCTGTTCTAGGACAAAGAGTTGATAAGAAATTAAATGTTATCTAATATGCCAGTAAAACTCTAGACATTGTCCAAAGAAACTATGCTTCTACTGAAAAAGAATTTTTTGAAGTTGTATTTGCTTGTGGTAAGTTCGGACCTTATATTGTTGATTCTAAAGTAAATATTCACACTGATCATGCTGATATTAAATATCTTATGGAGAAGAAAGATGCTAAACCTAGACTTATTAGATGGGTTCTCTTGCTACAATAATTTGATTTGCATATTATTGATAGAAAGGGAGCTGAGAACCCCGTTGCAGAAAACTTGTCTAGGTTAGAGAATGTTCTTGATGACCCACTACCTATTGATGATAGATTCCCTGACGAACAATTAGCTGTCATAAATGCTTCTCGTACTGCTCCATGGTATGTTGATTAGGCTAATTACATAGTTGCTAAGTTTATACCACCTAGTTTCACATACCAGCAAAAGAAAAAGTTCTTCTATGATTTAAGGCATTACTTCTCGGATGACCTACATCTTTATAAAGAAGGAGTAGATGGTGTTATTAGACGTTGTGTACCTGAGCATGAACAGGAACAGATCCTACGCAAGTGTCAGTCCGAGGCTTATGGAGGACACCATGCTGGAGATAGAACTGCACATAAGGTATTGCAATCCAGTTTTTATTGGCCTACTCTCTTTAAGGATGCCCGTAAGTTTGTCTTGTCTTGTGATGAATGTCAAAGAATTGGTAATCTTAGTAGACGCCAAGAAATTCCTATGAATTATTCACTTGTTATTGAACTATTTGATGTTTGGGGCTTTGATTATATGGGACCGTTTCCTTCCTCTAATGGGTATACACATATTTTAGTCGCTGTTGATTACGTTACTAAGTGGGTAGAAGCTATTCCAACTAGTAGTGCTGATCATAACACCTTTATTAAGATGCTTAAAGAAGTTATTTTTCCGAGGTTTGGAGTCCCTAGATACTTGATGACTGATGGTGGTTCACATTTTATTCATGGTGCTTTTCGTAAATGCTTGCTAAGTATGATGTTAATCATATAATTGCATCCCCGTATCACCCACAATCTAGTGGTCAAGTAGAATTGAGTAATAGAGAGCTTAAATTAATTTTGCAAAAGACTGTTAATAGATCTATAAAGAATAGGTCCAAGAAACTTGATGATGCATTATGGGCCTATAGAACGGCATATAAGAACCCTATGGGTATGTCTCCGTATAAGATGGTTTATGGAAAAGCATGTCACTTACCTCTCGAACTAGAACATAAGGCATATTGGGCCATTAAAGAGCTCAACTATGACTTCAAATATGCCGGTGAGAAGAGGCTTTTTGACATTAGCTCACTTGATGAATGGAGAACCCAGGCCTATGAGAATGCCAAACTATTTAAAGAAAAAGTTAAAAGATGGCATGGCAAATGGATACAAAAACGTGAGTTTAATGTAGGTGATTATGTATTGTTATACAACTCTCGTTTAAGATTTTTTGCAGGAAAACTCCTCTCTAAATGGGAAGGTCCTTACGTCATCGAGGATGTCCATTGTTCCGGTTCCATAAAAATCAACAAATTCGAAGGCACAAATCCGAGGGTGGTGAACGGTCAAAGAATCAAACATTATATCTCAGGTAATCCCATAAATGTTGAATCTAATGTTATTGAAACTGTAACCCTAGAGGAATACATAAGGGACACTTTCCAGAACGTTTCAGACTCCGGAAATGAATAGGTATGAGGCACGGTAAGTAAACCAACTCCAAAACAGTTATAATAGCAATTTTTCTCCGTTTTGGAATATTTAAGAAAATAGGAAAATAAGAAGCAGTCCGGGAAGGACACGAGGCTTCCACGAGGGTGGAGGGCGCGCCCTACCCCCTGGGCGCGCCCCCTGCCTCATGGGCACCTCATGTGCTCTCCGGACTCCGTTTTCTTGCACAATACTTCTTTTGGTCGGTAAAAATTCATTATATAATCTCTCGAAGGTTTTGACCACAGTACCACGCAAACATCCTTTGTTTTTGTTTCAAGCTGTTCAGCTATAGATTTAGATCAGGATGTCTTCTCAAGACTCTGACGGAGAGAGCTATGTCTCACATCTCATTGATGACCCAAAGACCTATGGGGACCTATCCCCTTGTGGTCGAACTATGATTGATGAGGAGGATGCTCACTTGAGGATGATCAATGATTCAAGTTCGGAGGAGGAGGATGTCCCTCTACCTCAACCCGGGGATATGCATGTGAAGTTCAAGAAGTCTAGTCTCCCCAAGAGGGCTAAATTGTCTAACAACCGATCTATTCCTTCTCGTTTTCGGTAGCAAAGCAAAGGAGATTTATGTGACAAGATCTTGAAGCTGGAATCGGAGGTCGATGATTTAAAGGAGGAGGTCGCTCTTCTCAATTACAATATGAAAAACTGAAGGCACAATTGTCATCATCATCACCATCTCCTCCACCTCTTAAGAAAGAGGCATAAACACATGGGTATGGGCACTCCCCTTGGCAACTGCCAAGCTTGGGGAGCGTCTCGGTATCGTATCACCATCACACTTTTATCTTTACCATTTTTCTTAGTTCGATCCTTTTGGTAATATCTTGATCTAGTAGAATAAAGTTTTGTATGATCTAGTTTTGAGTTTTGCTTTATGATCCTTCTATGTAATCAAGTCCGTGAGCTATATATAATAAAGATTAGTTATGAGTCAAGGGCCTAATTATTTTTCCATGATCTGGAGGAAATAAAAATAAAAGAGAAGAGAAAGAATAAAAAATAAATAAAGAGATCATATGGATCTTATGGAGAGTAATGACTTCACATATAAAAAGTATGATGAATAAAAGTTGTTGAGAGTTGACAAGCATAGTCTTGGTCATCGTTGCAATTAATAGTAAGTAATAAAGAAAGAGAGGTTTTCACATATAAATATACTATCTTGGACATCTTTTATGATTGTGAGCACTCATTAAAATATGACATGCTAAAGAGTTGATGTTGGACAAGGAAGACAACATAATGGGTTATGCTTTCTTACATCCGAAATAAATTATATTGTCATGGATCATCCGACATGTTGAGCTTGCCTTTCCCTCTCATCCTAGCCAAATTCTTTGCACCAAGTAGAAATACTACTTGTGCTTCCAAATATCCTTAAACCCAGTTTTTCCATGAGAGTCCACCATATCTACCTATGGATTGAGTAAGATCCTTCAAGTAAGTTGTCATTATTGCAAGCAATAAAGATTGCTCTCTAAATATGTATGATTTATTAGTGTGGAGAAAATAAGCTTTATACGATCTTGTGATGTGGAAGAAATAAAAGCGATGGACTGCATAATAAAGGTCCATATCACAAGTGGCAATATAATGTGATGTTCTTTCACATTAACACTTTGTGCATCCAACCGTAAAAGCACGTGACAACCTCTGCTTCCCTCTACGAAGGGCCTATCTTTTATTCTTGTCTATTACGTCATACAAGAGTCATGGTGATTTTCACCTTTCCTTTTTACATTTTGTCCTTTGGCAAGCACAATGTCTTGGAAAGATCCTGATATATATAGCTAATTGGATGTGAGTTTTCATGAACTATTATTGTTGACATTACCCTTGAGATAAAAGGTTGGGAGGCAAAACTATAAGCCCCTATCTTTCTCTGTGTCCAACTAAAACTTCATACCCATAAATATTGCGTGAATGTTAGCAATTGTGAAAGACTAAATGATAGTTGTGTATGTGGACTTGCTGAAAAGCACTTATATTGACTCTTTCTGATGTTACGATAAATTGCAATTGCTTCAATGATTGAGATTATAGTTTGTTAGTTTTCAACGAAGTTTCTAATTCATACTCAAAATTGTGAATGAATTGTTACTTTAGCATAAGAAATCATATGACAATATATATATATGTTGTTGTTATAAGAATGATCATGATGCCCTCATGTCCGTATTTTATTTTATCGACACCTCTTTCTCTAAACATGTGGAGATATTTTTCTATATCGGCTTCCCCTTGAGGACAAGCAAGGTGTAAGCTTGGGGGAGTTGATACGTCCATTTTGCATCATGCTTTATATCGATATTTATTACATTATGGGTTGTTATTACACATTATGTCACAATATTTATGCTTATTCTCTCTTATTATACAAGGTTTACATGAAGAGGGAGAATGCCGACAGCTGGAATTTTGGGCTGGAAAAGGAGCAAATATTAGAGACCTATTCTGCACATCTCCAAAAGTCCTGAAACTTCACGGGAGCACGTTTCAGAATATATATAAAATATTGCGTGAAGGAAGTACCAGAGGGGGGCCACCCACCATCCACGAGGGTGGGGGCGCCCCCTACCCCCCTAGGCGTGCCCCCTACCTCGTGGGCTCCCTAGCAGCCCTCTGGTGAGCATCTTCTACTATATGAGGTCTTTCGTCCGGGAAAAAATCATAAGCAAGCTCACGGGACGAAACTCCGCCGCCATGAGGCAGAACCTTGGCGGAACCAATCTAGGGCTCCGACGGAGCTGTTCTGTCGGGGAAACTTTCCTCCTTGAGGGGGAAATCATCACCATCGTCATCACCATCGATCCTCTCATTGGGAGGGGGTCAATCTCCATCAACATCTTCACCAGCACCATCTCATCTTAAACCCTAGTTCATCTCTTGTATCCAATCTTTGTCTCAAAACCTCATATTGGTACATGTGGGCTGCTAGTAGTGTTGATTACTCCTTGTAGTTGATGCTAGTTGGTTTATTCGGTGGAAGATCATATGTTCAGATCCTTTATGCATATTAATACCCCTCTGATTATGAACATAAATATTTTTTGTGAGTAGCTACGTTTGTTCCTAATGACATGGGAGAAGTCTTGCTATAAGTACTCATGTGAATCTGGTATTCGTTCGATATTTTGATGAGATGTATGTTGTCTTTCCTCTAGTGGTGTCATATGAACATCGACTACATGACACTTCACCATTGTTTGGGCCTAGGGGAAGGCATTTGGAAGTAATAAGTAGATGATGGGTTGCTAGAGTGACAGAAGCTTAAACCCTTGTTTATGAGTTGCTTCGTAAGGGGCTGATCTGGATCCATATGTTTCATGCTATGGTTAGGTTTACCTTAATACTTCTTTTGTAGTTGTGGATGCTTGCAATAGGGGTTAATCGTAAGTGGGATGCTTGTCCAAGGTAGGGCAGTACACAAGCACCGGTCCACCCACATATCAAATTATCAAAGTGCCAAACGCGAATCATATGAATGTGATGAAAACTAGCTTGACGATAATTCCCATGTGTCCTCGGGAGCGCTTTCCTTTATATAAGAGTTTGTCCAGGCTTGTCCTTTGCTACAAAAAGGATTGGGCCATTTTGCTGCACCTTATTTACTTTTATTACTTGTAACCCATTACAAATTACCTTATCACAAAACTATTTGTTACCGATATTTTGAGTGCTTGCAAAGAATACCTTACTGAAAATTGCTTATCATTTTCTTCTGCTCCTCATTGGGTTCGACACTCTTATTGAAAGGACTACGATATATCCCCTATACTTGTGGGTCATCAACTGGCTCTATCGAAACGCCGTTGGTCCACCCGAATGGGAGTCCGAGGCCATGGGTTCTGTGGTGTGGGTACAATGTCCTAACCTCTGCAGAGTGTGTTTAATCTACCGATAGCCGTGTCCTCGGTCATGGACACAAGTTCGTAGTAGGTCACACCGTGGATCAACAAAAATATTGAACTTGCACATTAAATGAATACTTGTGGCACTGGCTATGTTGGTTAAATTGTGAAGACCACTGAGGTGGTTTCGTTTGTGATCGAGGAGTGATCACCTAGATATGATGAGGTTCGTGGTTACGAGGTAACCAAGATGGTAAGCGGGTCGGAAAGGCCCTGTTATGAGGATGATCACTTCATGAGTAGCATGTTAATTCTTGCATTAGATCTGCTTAAATATCATTGTTGTTGTTTGCCATTGTTGCTTTGTTTGTGTGAGCTTGCAAGTACATTCAATGTACCTACTTTGCGTGTCATGCCAGTTTCAGGAGAAGTCACACCGTAATTGGAGTTGCATATCGTATCGCAGTCTAGACTGTGTCCACATCAGTGTCCCTGTGAGATGGAGTCTTTCTATGTTGTCGTTCCGCTGCCGTGTAGTCTTATCATGATGTCGAGGCCCCTACTCATGTCTACTAAATAATGTACATATGTTCAGCAACACCGAGTGTGCCACTTGGCCTCGCTACTTGATGTAGAATCAAATTCCATGTTCCGCTAGTACCAATAAAGCGGTTGTATTTCTGTACCAAGTTATTGTGTGTTGCTAGAAGATTTGATCTCTGGGCTAGCAATGCTAGGCAAACCGGTCGCTCTGTGCCGGGGTGCCACAGTTTAGTGACTCCGAGATGCTAGGGTTTCACAGAGAAAGTGATTTAGGTTGCACCGATCAGTACACATCGGTCAGACCGAGTTGTACTTGTGCAATGGCTAGGGCCAATCAGTGTGACCGAGATCCTTAGATTGGTCGGTCTGAGATGGGATCAGCAGAAACCTAACCCTATGTTTTTGCATCAAATCTATTCTAAGGAGTTCTTTTGGTGGATAGATCAATCTCATATGTGGGAAGAACATAGGCATTGTACCTTGTGCAAGAATCAAAGTTAGGGAAAGAACAAATGGTCAAATCCGTACCCTAACATGGCAACGGACTTGCTATGACGCCAATGGCGGTGAAGATTCCGTTGACGGTGGCGGAGACCAACAACAAGAAGTCATTGGCAACGACAATCCGGAGACTAGGGGCGGCAGTGCTGGGGCGCTGGCTCATGTGGTTGAAGTGATTTTCAACCGTACGAGTACGCAGAGTAATAATACCCAAGCACTGTCGGTGTGACCGAGTGGAACTACTCGGTGGCACTAACATGCAAAACTGCTAGCAGTTGCTGCAACTCGGTGTGACCGAATGGTTCTAATCGGTTGCACTGAGATAAAACCTAGTTCAAATTAATGAATTCGGTGAGACCGAGTAGGAGTGAGTTGGTCTGACCGAAAGACATTAAGAGGTTTTGGAAGTTAAGCCCTTGATGGATCGGTGGCTCCGAGTGCTCCTCACCTGGAGGGTTCGAAAGTGACTTGTCCAAACTTTGTGATGTACCATGAATAGAGTTTGAGATGAGAAAAAGCATAGATAGCTAGAGGGTGTACTTAGGCATTCTTGTCCATCCATTTGGCAAAAAGAAAAACCAAACAATCAAATCAACAAATGGATGTCCTCAAATGAAGAAAATTATGCAATCAACATTCTCACACAATAAGATGGCAAAAAACATGTGTCAAAGCATGCACAAACACTCTAGCATCTATCAAGCAATTGGCAATGACTAGGTCATCTATAATTGAGTATATTGACTTAGGAGTCAAATCAGAACATTTGATCATAGGTCATACTCATCGTTTAAGTAAAAGTGGGGTTACCACTTTTACATAAAGCATTGTTGTGTTCACATCATTAGAGTTGCTTTAGCTCAATTATTAGAGCAAAGCTCCCCCTAGATGTGATATCCTGCCTTAGAGGGATGAACTAACCTTGGGTTTTGTCGATGATGACTTCATGTAGGTGTTGAAGATGTGGATGCCCAATGTTGATGTAGATCATTTGGAGGAATACATTGGTGTGAGTTGCACTTTCAATACCTACATGGGTTAGTCCGACAAGGAACATACAAGGATATCCATAAACATAGAGTGAAACACACATATGATTATGTCCATGAAAGCATTAGATTACCTTGTCCCTTATCTTACCAACAAGAGGGTTTGTGACTCCATGAACTAGTGCAAGATATGGAAATTGATTGTCCTTGCCAAAATGAATATGAGTTAAGTATGTTGGTGGAGTAACCCTCAAGAACTCTCTAGTTCTTCTTCTTAGGGATCCACATCAACTTAATGGGAATCCTTTGAGTTGTAGTCGTACTTGATGAAGTAAAACTTGATGTAGTCTTGGGAACCCACTTGACCAAGGACTTAGGAGCTTCTTCAAATGAATCAATATCTTCTTGAAGCTTGTCCTTGCCTTTTAACTTGTTTTCTTGTGGTGGAAGATAATCTTGAGCTTGTGTTCCCTTGAAAGAAGTGGGGTCATACTTCTCTTGTTGAGAAACAAACTTCACCTTGGGGTATTGATCTTCTTCCCACTCAACTCCAGTGGCATTGAACTTTCGTTCAAAACCAACAGCTTGATTCTTGCAGTGCTTTCCTTGCTTGCATAGAATTTCCTCAAATTTCTTACTTCCGACAAGAATCTTGTAAACACCTTTCTCTATAATTCTCTTCAATAAGCTATTTTCTTGCTCAGGTGTAACTTGGCTAAGAGAATCATTAGTGGAATCAAGAGAACAACTAGAAGCAACAATATTGGATTTAACATGACTATTGTTACTACTAGAAGAATCTTTCTTGCTCTTGTTGCTAGATTTTACTTATGGCACATAAGTAGACAAGAGTAAACGCTTGGCAAGGTAAGAAGAACTCTTCTTTCGAAGATCATCATTGATTGCTTTTAGGAACACATGCTCTTGCTCTAAATTTAGCTTCTCAAAGTGTAGCTTCTCATGATCCTCTAGAGTTGTTTCAGGAGTGCTGTCAACAAGTAAATCATCATCACCTAGCAAATCATCTTCATCACTATTGAAATCAACATACTCGGGGTGTGATACCTTAGGGCCTTTATCCATGAAGCATCTTCCAATTCTTTCACTTGGTGACTCAAATATTTCGTAGGAGTTAGACCGGCAACATCTTCATCTTGAGTATATTCGGAGTCGGAGTGATAACGCCTCTCGGAGTAGTTGTCGGAGTCGGAACCGGATACCCATTCACCAACGTGACCTTGATATCTTTGTCTTGTGTAGATCTTTGATGACTTGTCCTTCCTTTTCGAATCCTTGCTTCTACGAGAGGGTCTTCGTTCATAACGATCATCTCTACTCCTTCTCTCTCTTGGTGGTGATTCATCTATTTTACTTCTTCTCTTAGGTGAATCTTCTCTTCTCTTGTAGGGAGCTGTACACTCATTGGAGTAGTGTCCGAGTCTTCCACAATTGTCGCAATTGCAGTCATGACTAGAAGATCTTTTGTCATTGTTGGAGCTTTACTTGGAACTTCTTTCTTTGCTTCTATTCTTGTAGAATTTGTTGAAGTTCTTCACCATTAAGCTCAATTCTTCATTGAATACTTGCTTCTAACTTGATGTTGTAGGAGCATCACATGAAGCTTTATAAGCACCGCTAGACTTGCTGTGGAGCTCTTCCTTATCCTTGAGCGACATCTCATGAGGAACAATTCTACCAATGACTTCCGTTAGCTTGAGATCTTTGTAGTTGGGCGTCATTTGGATCAAGGTGCACACTGTATCATATTTTCCATACAAGGCTCTTAGGATCTTCTTGGTGATGAATTTGTCGGTCATCTCTTCGCTTCCTAAGCCAGCAATCTCATTTGTGATGAGAGCAAGCCTAGAGTACATCTCAGCGACTCCTTCACCATCCTTCATTTTGAACTTGTCAAGTTGACTTTGAAGCCCATCCAATTTGGATTCCTTAACGGACTCTGTACCTTCGTGCGTATCAACCAAAGTGATGCAGAGCATCCCAAGATCATCCCCATGGACCTACCTACGTCTCCCACGACACCACATGGACCAATGACAGGGGCACGAGCAAAGGCTATTGAAGATAAGGTGAACTCGCTCCTCTCCAAATTACCACTTTCTATACATGAGACATGGCTACTACCTCAAGCGGAAACACTATGCGTGATCGGGTACTTGGAAGAGAGCCACGGAGAAGATACAGCCACCGGACAAGGCGACGAGGACACCAAGTGCCAAGGTCATGAAGAAGGAACGCCAACGAAACTATAGCCACTGGACGACCGGTCGGGACCAGACGTCTAGAGCCTGAAGCCCCAGCCGAACCCCAGGGAGCGGACGTTCGGCCCGGACTGGACGACGGGCGTCACCGCACCTAAGCCAAATCAGCGAAAGACTGACACCACCGGACCACCGGCCAACTCCAGAAATCCGTTGCCCACGCAACCGAGCCAGAACCAGCGGAAGTCCGAAAGCCACCGAACGTTCGGGCGCCCATCAGCCGCCAGACGACCAGTCCCCAGCGGACGTCCGGTACCTGTCTGTGCATAGGGTTTGGGCCCGAGGCCCATGTACCCCCTCACTTCATCCCCATGTGCACTAAGACTATAAATAGACCTCCTACTCCTCCTATCTAGGGTTAGCAAAGTAGTATCTCATTAGAGATAGAGCTTTGCTCATCCATTATGGATCTACTCCACGAGAGAGACCGCGGCCCCTCTTTGGAGAAGATCCTCTTGGATACAAGACCCCCTTTTGGGTGGACCCATCAAGACCTCCTCATGGAGAAGAACCGGTTACCTCTTGTATCATTGTTTGTTGACTTTGGATCATGTATCTCTCTTTGTGTTTCGAGGATCTAGCACATGTGTGATTGTTCTTGTTGGTTTGAGTGATTCTCTCGTGTTTCCCCTCATATTTCCCCTCGTATTCTTCGTGTTCTTCGTGGGATCCGCTCCTTTCATGAAAGATCGGCCATCTAGGGTTCCACCCTACATCATCTTGGTATCTAGATCCAGGTTGATCACGATTTCGGAGCTTCCCTGTTGTGTTTCTAGCCTTGTTTTTGTTGATTTTTTCCCTAATTCCAAAATTCCCCACAAAATAGCCCCCAATTTTTTTGTGATATGTTGGTGTGATGAATTTTTTTTGGATTTGATTCGTGTATTTGCTTTGCCTTGAGTGGATCTAGCTTTCCCCTTTATCTCCACCTTTTCCATCCACTAAATCGCCCGTATTCGACGGATTTTGACCTCTCCTTGAAGAACCCTATTTGTTCATCCCGTCCCCGATTTTCGCCCACACACCAGACATCCGTCAGCTATCGGATGACCGGTGACTGGACGACCGCAACCACCGGACGTCCGCAAAAACCTGGCGAAACTGAATCCCCCCCCCCTAAAATTGCAGCCACCGCCCACTTCCGCATACACATCCCCATACCTCCACCACTTTCCGCAACCACCATTGCCTACTCGTTTCGCACTCCGATACATTTTGCAACTTCGTGCTTTGAGAATTTGAGTTGTGGTTCCGTGTCCTATTGTGTTTCGGCTATTTAGGTACGGTTCGACATCAACATCACTGCCGCTCATCTTTGCCATAGCCGCATCATCAACAACGACCTTCTCGGTAACCTAATCTTGGTTTCGTGACACCCTCAACCGTAAGCAAGGACGGTAAATTTGACGACATGTTTGCCCACTCCTTGCCATTACATTGATAGCCATCATAGCCTTACTCTTTTGCGTTGCTTACCCATCGAGACTAGCCTTTGAGTATTGCCGGCAATGTGACTTGTGCACATTAGTGATCATACTTCCCATAGCATACCTACATAGAATTGGTGAATATCATCTCTTGTGTCACAAAGTGTCATCGCATACTCAATTGCTATCTTGGTTCGTGAAGCATTGCATGAGAAAAGAGCTCAAACACAAAGAGCCAAACAAGCTTTTAAGCAAAAGGGAAAGATAAGCAAAGAGCTTTTAAGCAAGAACCATAGCATCATACAACATTAAGATTGTCATACTAGATCATCTTGGATCATATCATCGGAATACCATACATAGAGCATACTTGGGATAGAAGTCATTGCATTTTTGCTTAGTAGGTTGTGCACAAGTCTTCGTATCGGCCTATTGTGCAATCATGCTAGCGTCTCTCTAGTGTTGTGCAACAAGAGCATTTTCGTGGATCCCACATTTTGGCTCACCCTTGGTTGCACGACCCCATTCATCTCTTTGTGTGTGTGTTTCCGTGTACCTCATTTTGCTTGGTCTACTTGTTGCATTTCAAACTTGCGAATCTTTTCCAACATTATTGAAGCTCACTAACAATTTCATCAAATTTTGTGCCACCATCCTAACCGAGCTCCACCATAAGCTTTTACTTGTGTAGGTGTGACAAACCGACAAGAATTGGTACCAATTGTGCTATTTCCTTGTTCCACATTGGAGTGATCTTTCATCCTAATGAGGACATTACTACCTTGGATACAACCAAAAATATTGCATACATGTATATTTGTGAGGTGATTTCTAATGCAAACTATGCAATAATTTATTTATGTCATTCAGGACAAAAATACTTCACAAACTTTTGTGCCATGTCTAATTGCAGGTGTATGGGACATTCGTACAATCCACATATGAATACAAGGGAAAAGATAAGTTTTGGTGCTGTTCAAAAAGTCCTCTCACATCACTTTTGGGCCAAGAGAAGATAGAGTCCAAGTCTCTCACATTCTAGATTCAGATTCGGACTACACAGACATACCTGACTCAAAACGCCAACAACTTTTTCATACGGACTCCGAATTGGGTGATTCTTTTTTTTAAAGTAGATTTCATGCTCTTTCCAACACAATTGGATTCACCTTCAAATTAGTCCGGAGCATTGATTTATGGATGAAACAATCTGATGTTGCACCATAATCCGAGTCAAACTACAAGCCCAAAGGTGTTGCATCATCTCCACTTTGGCCCATGAGCCTTGTACGACCTAGGGTTAGTTTTAGGCTACCTTGGGACGTCCCCCCACCTCCCTGGCCGTTACCCCTTGCTCCTATATAAGTAGATCCATCTAGTAGCTTTTTCCTTGGGATTTGTTTAGTTAAAAGTTAGGCATTGTAACTTCATGTACTTCGTTTGTGTCCAACGACTAGACCAAGACCGCTTACGGATCCCCACCATTATCAATACTTCATATATATTTGCAATATTTAGATACCTTTATCATATTCTTGCTCGTTCTTCGATTGCTTGCAGGAATAGACCTTCGTGGTCGGGCAGACCATGCTTCTGGCATCGTCAGTAACCTCAGGAGATTGGTTTAGTGATTGCTAAGGCGCAACATCGTGCACGTTTGTAGTCAAACCGTCAAAGTCGGCTCCACCAAATCGATAGTTATCATCTCATCGAAAGATCGGGATACCTCGCCTCTATCAAGTGGTATCAGTTTTCAGGTTGCTCGGTGGGAATTTCCAGTTTTTCTAGATTAGATTTATTTTCTTACCTATTGTCCAAGGAAAAAAACCCACAAAAAAGTTAGATCTATTCATCCTTTGTCCAAGCCAGTCTGAGCCTTTGCAATTTTCTTTTCATTGCTTGCATAGTTGAATTATCGGTTGCATCATCGTGTCGAGTTGCTTGTCTTAGTGTCTAGTTCGTTTAGAGTTTCGAGTTCTGTTCACATTAGTCACGCCGCCGCTGCATCGTTATCCCTTCCCTTGTCCACCGCCCATCCATCAATTTACACCACATGCTACCCACCGTTCATTGTCATAATCATAGTTGAGATCGTTCACATCTTCGCTTGATCCAATCTGCATCTTATCTAGTTTGTTTTGGAAAGAGGGAGAGAGAAAAAAGAGGGAGAAAACAAGAGAAAAAAAGTAAAAAAAAGTCAGAGAAAAAAAGAGAAAGAAAAATAAAAAAGTGTGAGTAAAAAGAAGAAGAAAAAAACAAAATTGGGATCTATCTAAACTCAATCTCGTAGTTGAATTCGGATTGGAATATGTTTTGTGCACTGTTCAGTAAAACATGCATAACTTCCTCATACGAAGTCCATTTTGGCTCTACGAGTACTCAAATGAAAGCGAGCGACGATCCGCATCTAAATAGTTGCAGAAGCTACTTTAATATTTGGTACCTCAAAATCGGCTTCTAAATAGGTCTTTTTGCCCTCCGAAGTTCACGAACATAGCTTATTCCAGTTTTTCAGGCCAGTTTTGGAATTTTTTGACTCCTCATATCAACTCGGAATTGAGTGATTCCTTTTGTGTTTAAAAGCTTGAGTCAATACCATTCTTGAAAAAAATTATCAAAAAATTGCAAAAAAATTTCTAGAGGGAAGTTGGAGACAAAGTTGTTGATATATCCTGCTTGGCTATTGTTTCACATCATTATCTTTACGGCTATTGTGATCTTCACTTATATTTTGCTGTACGGAGCTACTTTATCTCCTTTATTGATGCTAGTTGTGCTACGGTGTGACCTCATTAGTGTTCTAGGCTCGCGTCTCTAGTCTGGTCTAGCCTAGTATAACACCCTCGATGCGACTATATCTCCCACGTGTCAAGGCACGACTTAGAGGCATAATCGCATTGAAGGCATATGTTGCAAGTGAGGTAATCTTCACACAACCCATGTAATATAATAAGGAAAGAGATACATAGTTGGCTTACAATCGCCACTTCACACAATACATGAATAAAGCATTACATCATCCAAATACAATCAAGGTCCGACTACGGAACCAAAATAAAAGAAGAACCCCAAATGCGACAAAGGTCCCCGATCGACCCCAACTGGGCTCCACTACTGATCAACTAGAACAAAACCACACAAAGGACAAGATCTTCATCGAGCTCCTCCTGAGCTTGGTTGCATCATCTGCACGGACTCATCGGCACCTGCAAACTGGTTTTGGAAGTATCTGTGAGCCACGGGGACTCAGCAATCTCGCACCCTCGCGATCAAGACTATTTAAGCTTATGGGTAAGGTAAAAGGTATGAGGTGGAGCTGCAGCAAGCGACTAGCATATATGGTGGCTAACATACGCAAAAGAGAGCGAGAAGAGAAGGCAAAGCACGGTCGATAAAGTATGATCAAGAAGTGATCCTATAACAACCTACGTCAAGCATAACTCCAACAACCGTGTTCACTTCCCGGACTCCGCCGGAAAGAGACCATCACGGTTACACACGCTGTTGATTCATTTTAATTAAGGTCAAATTCGGGTTTTCTACAACCGGACGTTAACAAATTCCCATCTGCCCATAACCGCGGGCACGGCTTTCGAAAGTTCAAATCCCTGCAGGGGTGTCCCAACTTAGCCCATCACAAGCTCTCACGGTCAACGAAGGAATAGACCTCCACCTGAGACGTTCCGATCAGACTCGGTATCCCGGTACAACAAGACATTTCGACAGGGTAAAACTAAACCAGCAACACCACCCGATGTGTCGACATCCTGATAGGAGCTGCACATATCCCGTTCTCAGGGCAACACCGGATGAGACATCCTACGAGTAAAACCAGCCCTCAAGTTTCCCCGAGGTGGCCCCGCAGTCTACTCAGTTCGGACCAACACTTAGACAAGCACTGGCCCGGGGGGGGTTAAAATAAGATGACCCTCGGGATGCGCGACTCCCAAGGGAAAAAGGCTAGGTGGCGAATGGTAAAACCAATGTTGGGCATTGCTGGAAAAGCTTTACTTAAGGCGAACTGTCAAGGGGTTCCCATAATAGCCCAACCGCGTAAGGAACGCAAAATCCGGGAACATAACACCGATATGACGGAAACTAGGGCGGCAAGAGTGGAACAAAACACCAGGCATAAGGCCGAGCCTTCCACCCTTTACCAAGTATATAGATGCATTAATTAAATAAGATATATTGTGATATCCCAACAAAATATCCATGTTCAACAAGGAACAAGCTCCAATCTTCACCTGCAACTAACAACGCTATAGGGGGGCTGAGCAAAGCGGCAACATAGCCAATCAACGGTTTTCTAGGACATGGTGGGTTAGAGGTTTGACATGGCAATTGGGAGGCTGACAAGCAAATGGTAGGCATCGTAGCATTAGCATAGCAAAGAGCGAGCAAACTAGCATAGCAAAGATAGTAGTGATTTCGAGGATATGATCATCTTGCCTGAAATCCCGCAAGGAAGAAGAACGAGTCCATGAAGGAGACAAACGGACGTAGTCGAACGGATCCTCACAAACACGACGTTACCGGAAACAACCCGAAGACGCAACACTGGAAAGAAGCAAACAACATAGTAAACAACCAACACAAGAACATGGCATGATGCACAATCAAGTATGATGCATGTTCGGTTTAATGAGGCATGGCATGGTAAAGTGCACAAGCAACCCTACAAATTAAGTGGAGCTCAATATGCAATGAGTTGCATATTGACGAAACACCATGATATGTTATTTAGTTTGATCTCGTTTATGTACCCCAACAATATTAAATGTTGTTAGCATGGCAAGAGAGTGAAGCAAATGAAAACTACCTATCTAGTCAAGGTTAAATGAGGCCGGAAACAACGAACAACAATTCCGGAAACTCCTCATGAGCATATTATAGATTTGGTACTGTTCTGCCCTAAACACAATTTTAGAGTTGTTTAACATGCAAATAAATGTCACCATGAAAAACTAGGCAAAATTCTACCCCATTTACATATAAAGTTTATTTAAATCCGAGCTACGGTTATTTAGTTATGAATTAAATCATTTTAACATGGCATAGGAGCAAATTAATGCAAACAACATATTTAACATTTCAAACATAGATGAAAGTTGGATATTATTAATCTACACAAAATTCTGAGCAAGTTTCATATATAAAACATTTTAATCCGATGCACCAATTGTGAGTTATTATATGCATGAACTAGAGGGACTAATCTGTAAAACAGCAGTCTCAGGATAAATAGACAAATCGTCGAGATCTGGAAAAAAACGATGCGGGCCGAATCTGAGGCAAGCCCAACAGTAGGAAGGAAAAAAAAGGTGGGGCGCAGGGGGGTGGCTCACCCATGGGCTTGGCCCAGGAAGGAGGGAGAGGCCGGCCGAGGCGATCTGGGCTTGGGGCGGAGGAGGTGGCCCATGCGGAAGGTCTTCCTCCTCCCGATCCCCACCTGGATCGGGGAGGTAGGAGGCGGCGATGTCGGCTGCCGGCGTGGGGAGGTGCCGGGGCGACGCTGCTGCACCGGGTCCGGACGGATCTGGCCGCGGGGCCCCATTCCCGGCGACGGCGAGGTCAGCTGGCGACGAGCGGAGCTCCAAGGCGGCGGGGTCGCGAAGACGGGTTCTACGGGCGCGGCGGTGGTGCAAGGGACGAGCAGGAGGCGGGGCTCGACTCCGACGAAGGTTGCAGGCGACGGCGGAGGCCGGCAACAGAGGAGCGGCGGAGCGCTCGGGCTCCCAGCGCGCGGCGGCGAAGAGAGGGCCCCGTGGTGGCCCGGTTCGGCCCCGGGGCGGGCCGGATTTGGGCCCCGGGAGGATGGCGGCAAAGTGGGCGCAGGGGAGGTGAGGTGGCGGCTCGGGATAGGCTGGCGGCAGCGGTTGGCTGACGTGGCGCGACGGGATTGGTCGGAGTGAGGTGGCTGAGGGCGGCGGACATGTCCGGCCGGTGGTGGGATGTCTTGTCCGGCGGCGCGAGGAGCGGGGCTAGGGTTTGATCTGCGCGGAATTTCGGAGGGGATCACATATTTATAGGTAGAGGGAGCTAGGAGAGTCCAAATGAGGTGCGGTTTTCGGCCACGCGATCCTGATCGAACGCTGTAGATGATGGAGCAGAGTTAGGTGGGTTTTGGGCCAAAATGGAAGGGTGTTGGGCTGCAACACACACGAGGCCTTCTCGGTCCCTCGGTTAACCGTTGGAGTATCAAACGAAGTCCAAATGATACGAAACTTGACAGGCGGTCTACCGGTAGTAACCAAGGCCGCTTGGCAAGTCTCGGTCCAATCCGGAAATGTTTAATCCCCACACAAGAAAGAAAGGTAGAAATGACCACCGGAGGAGAACGAAGCGCCGGAATGCAAAACGGACAACGGGGAAAAAGCTCGGATGCATGAGACGAACACGTATGCAAAAGAAATGCACATGATGACATGATATGCAATGCATGACATGCAAGCAATGACAAGGCAACAACAGCGAATAACTGCACGACACCTGGCACATCGGTCTCGGGGCGTTACAACACTCCACCACTACGAGAGGATCTCGTCCCGAGATCTAGAATGGCACCGGAGGGAAAAACGGAAGAGAAAGAGGAGAGGTAACAAAACTAAGTTGCTTCTTTGACAAACGAGTGAAACCAAAGAACCTTGCGAGATTGAACAAATTCGAGCAAAGAATACAACGAAGGTGAACTAGGTCGAAAACACTCCGTTAGAAAAGAGGGACAAAGAGCATTGCGAAAAAAAACCTTGAGGTTGGAGGGCAAGACATATATTGAAAACACTCCGGTTAAAGAAGGGGATCAAGGAAGACCAAATTCGGGCAGTCCTCCGGTTGAAACGGAAGGCAAAAAATAGATAAAATGAAAAGAACTTGAGCAAAAGGGCACGACACTCCGGTTTAATGGATAGGCATGAAAGAACACGATCCTGACAAAGCAAGAAGATGGGTTGGAGAGAGCAACATCACAATGCCTCCGGAACGCAGGGAAACAAGATCTTGAGGGAGCACGCTTACAACAAGTGCTAGAACGGAGTTGTTGGAAAACCAACAACGAAAAGGATAAGTTTGATATGGTCTTATGGAATACATCTCGAATTATGAGGTGACAACCTGCCACTCACGGAAAAGAATTGGATTGATATGAACAAATTTACGAGAAAGGTATGTCGCACCGGAAAGGGCAAATGAAGAGCTTGGATCATTTATGAGCACCATAATAGCAACAATCCTTAGGGAAAGCTTTAGGTGAAATATAACCCAAGATAGCTCCAATGACGAGATTGATGGATTTAAAAATGTCTCATTCATAACAACATGTGAGTTATGAAACATGAACTCAAATTATTAAGAATGACATAATACCACCTTCAATAATACGGAAGAAAGAATTGCACTCCGGATAGGAAGATGATGAAAGCTTGAGTTCCCCTGAACAGAATATTGATGAACACTTCGAGAAGAAATTAAATCCTTGATGAACCATCATGTAGAACCTCCATGAAGAAACTCCGGTAACAAAAGAATAAAAGAAAGAGAAATTGAAAACACAAGGTGAATCCTTGCAATGATTTAGATGGATCTCGCGATGAAATAGTTGAAAAAGGTTGGAACTCCGGGAAAAAGAGAAGATGAACAATTGGAAACAAGAATTTTGATGAACCTATGGAATAGGGAATTTAATCACTTGGATGAAACAAAGAATAAGAATTACGTTATGCGTATCCTTCAACATTTTAATTGCTGACAAGCAACGGATTTGGCATACTACTTATCCTCGTATCAAGGATTAAGAGAGATATAACGTAAACTTGAGAAGGTCTTCAACGATCCACCGGTAGAATTGACAATGAATAAATTGATATGATGAAGAAGGAAGAGAACTCTTGAGCAAAACACCGTAAGAATTGAAAAGAATGATTAAAACATGAAGAAACACCGGGAAGGATTAGCAATTAAATGAAGATGCTTGAGACAAACTAGATACATGAGAACGAAGAGATCAAGAACTGATTAGAGGATATTTGATTGATGCACCGACAAGATAGGAGAATGATAACTAACAGCTAAGAATGAATAAACCTGAATTGATGGACTCCGGATAACAAAACTGAGAAGACTCTTGAATTACTCCGGATGGGTGAGAAAGAATTCTGACAATCGAAAACAATTATGAGAGGATTGCAACAATCTCGAGTGACGAAACTTGAAGATAATGGAGCAAGGTTGAAAGAAGAATCTTCTTCAGTCTTCCAAACTAAGAATGACGACGAGAAACACCACCAAAAATAATTTAGACACTCCGGGAGAATCAAAAGCGAAGAGGTTGAGCCAACTATGAAAAGAATTGTGAAAGATCTAGGAGAAGGCATTTGACTGATGACAAATTCATTCTTACGTCAAACTTCGAAATGAATTTGAGAATAACTCCGGTAAAATAAGAAGAGTCAGGTAAGACCCTGGGAAAAGACCTGTGGGTTAGGGCCCACTCAAAATAAGCACCGTTGAAAAGATTTAAAAGAGAGAAAGCACCGGTTGAATTAAATGACTTGAATGAGATAACAACCTCGAGATATCTTCAGCACTCCGAAACAAATGAATAGCGAGGAGTGGATGATTAAGAGGTGCACCGGTATGAGAAGGTATTTGAAACGAGGAAAAAGAATATGATCCACAAAGCTTGACTTGGTTCCATCGGAGAAGAAAAGAACGAAAGATGACGAACTAGTAGAACATCTCCTTGAGAACCATCGGGTAAGAATATTGACGAAAACGAATGGAGTGACTTCACATGAGTTGAATGGATAACCGATGAAGAAATCTGGGTCCTTGAAGAAACAAAAAAAGGGAGGGAGGGTGGGAAAAAGAAAGACAACTTGGAGATGGATGAAACGAACGCCGTTGAGAGAGCTGATACTTGATCTTGCAGATGTTGAAATGATCGGATCCACTTGAGGAGAGACACACCGGTTGAAAAGAATTGACATGACAAACTTGATGATCGAGAAGGACTAGTATTCACATAGGAATATGAGAAAACCATTTAGGAAAAAGTATGGAATCAACATTTGACATTGAAGCAACTCGAATACGACAACTCAAAATAAAACAAAGGATTGGTGCTTGCAAAATTAGCCAGAGCAAACATATGACTGAGATTTCGTCCGAAGTTTTCGTGGTGGGGCCTACATGGGCTCGATCGTACAACACCATCATGTACAAGGCAGTGCACATGACATACGAAGCGTCCCCGAGTCGGCATAGCCAAGGACTCTTTAAGACACAACGAGACCACTGTAAAACCGACCGTGAATAGGCGGACCACTAGACGTCGAACCCCAATTTCATATCACATATCCGTCGGAAAGATATCCTAAGAGCTACTTGAATTCCCACCTATGAAACTCCCGAAATTTTCCGGTTATGCAATCAGGTGTTGGGGATACAGGGGAAGCATAATATCTCACCCAAATCTAGCAAATCCTACATCCAGCTGTATCCATCCTTCAACACATAACCAAGAAACCTTCGGAAATCATCTACCTCAACCTTCGAAAAGCATCCGTTATACAAGTTATGGCGATACTCCCGAACTCCCGCCCCAGTACTGGGTGGCGTCGAGGTTATCTCACCAACGAACTGCATAAAAGAGATTTTCGATGTCGGCGTACTAAACTCAGGTATTCCAGAACTGCAACGATAAAATTATGACGACAACACCTCGGAGCTCAACTCCCCGGGACACTGCCACAAACCCCTGACAGGAGGCACCAAGACAATGTTCTCGTCACAAAACCATCGGAACGATTCCAAGATACCCGCGTGATCCTAAAAATTTTTAGTGAAATTTGAGAAGAGAAGAGTCAAAACTCTACGTCAGGATGCCTTACCAGAGCGATGAGGAGACTGGGAAGTAAAAAGAATTCCTAAACTCTCCGATATATAATTCCTAAATGACTCAAAACATTTTTCTAGACACAACTCGGCTGCTAAAAACGATCAAGCAATGGGGCTCCTAAGGTCGGGGAAGGCTCTAATTACCAACTTATAACACCCTCGATGCGACTATATCTCCCACGTGTCGAGGCACGACTTAGAGGCATAATCACATTGAAGGCATATGTCGCAAGTGAGGTAATCTTCACACAACCCATGTAATATAATAAGGAAAGAGATACATAGTTGGCTTACAATCGCCACTTCACACAATACATGAATAAAGCATTACATCATCCAAATACAATCAAGGTCCGACTACGGAACCAAAATAAAATAAGAACCCCAAATGCGACAAAGGTCCCCGATCGACCCCAACTGGGCTCCACTACTGATCAACTAGAACAAAACCACACAAAGGACAAGATCTTCATCGAGCTCCTCCTGAGCTTGGTTGCATCATCTGCACGGACTCATCGGCACCTGCAAACTGGTTTTGGAAGTATCTGTGAGCCACGGGGACTCAGCAATCTCGCACCCTCGCGATCAAGACTATTTAAGCTTATGGGTAAGGTAAAAGGTATGAGGTGGAGCTGCAGCAAGCGACTAGCATATATGGTGGCTAACATACGCAAAAGAGAGCGAGAAGAGAAGGCAAAGCACGGTCGATAAGAGTATGATCAAGAAGTGATCCTATAACGACCTACGTCAAGCATAACTCCAACAACCGTGTTCACTTCCCGGACTCCGCCGGAAAGAGACCATCACGGTTACACACGCTGTTGATTCATTTTAATTAAGGTCAACTTCAGTTTTCTACAACCGGACGTTAACAAATTCCCATCTGCCCATAACCGCGGGCACGGCTTTCGAAAGTTCAAATCCCTGCAGGGGTGTCCCAACTTAGCCCATCACAAGCTCTCACGGTCAACGAAGGAATAGACCTCCACCCGAGACGTTCCGATCAGACTCGGTATCCCGGTACAACAAGACATTTCGACAGGGTAAAACTAAACCAGCAACACCGCCCGATGTGCCGACATCCTGATAGGAGCTGCACATATCTCGTTCTCAGGGCAACACCGGATGAGACATCCTACGAGTAAAACCAGCCCTCAAGTTTCCCCAAGGTGGCCCCGCAGTCTACTTAGTTCGGACCAACACTTAGACAAGCACTGGCCCGAGGGGGGGGGGGTTAAAATAAGATGACCCTCGGGATGCACGACTCCCAAGGGAAAAAGGCTAGGTGGCGAATGGTAAAACCAATGTTGGGCATTGCTGGAAAAGCTTTACTTAAGGCGAACTGTCAAGGGGTTCCCATAATAGCCCAACCGCGTAAGGAACGCAAAATCCGGGAACATAACACCGATATGACGGAAACTAGGGCGGCAAGAGTGGAACAAAACACCAGGCATAAGGCCGAGCCTTCCACCCTTTACCAAGTATATAGATGCATTAATTAAATAAGATATATTGTGATATCCCAACAAAGTATCCATGTTCCAACAAGGAACAAGCTCCAATCTTCACCTGCAACTAACAACGCTATAGGAGGGGCTGAGCAAAGCGGTAACATAGCCAATCAACGGTTTGCTAGGACATGGTGGGTTAGAGGTTTGACATGGCAATTGGGAGGCTGACAAGCAAATGGTAGGCATCGTAGCATTGGCATAGCAAAGAGCGAGCAAACTAGCATAGCAAAGATAGTAGTGATTTCGAGGATATGATCATCTTGCCTGAAATCCCGCAAGGAAGAAGAACGAGTCCATGAAGGAGACAAACGGACGTAGTCGAACGGATCCTCACAAACACGACGTTACCGGAAACAACCCGAAGACGCAACACCGGAAAGAAGCAAACAACATAGTAAACAACCAACACAAGAACATGGCATGATGCACAATCAAGTATGATGCATGTCCGGTTTAATGAGGCATGGCATGGTAAAGTGCACAAGCAACCCTACAAATTAAGTGGAGCTCAATATGCAACGAGTTGCATATTGACGAAACACCACGATAAGTTATTTAGTTTGATCTCGTTTATGTACCCCAACAATATTAAATGTTGTTAGCATGGCAAGAGAGTGAAGCAAATGAAAACTACCTATCTAGTCAAGGTTAAATGAGGCCGGAAACAACGAACAACAATTCCGGAAACTCCTCATGAGCATATTATAGATTGGTACTGTTCTGCCCTAAACACAATTTTAGAGTTGTTTAACATGCAAGATGATGCCACCATGTTAAACTAGGCAAAATTCCACCCCAATTACATATAAAGTTTGTTTAAATCCGAGCTACGGTTATTTAGTTATGAATTAAATCATTTTAACATGGCATAGGAGCAAATTAATGCAAACAACATATTTAACATTTCAAACATAGATGAAAGTTGGATATTATTAATCTACACAAAATTCTGAGCAAGTTTCATATATAAAACATTTTAATCCGATGCACCAATTGTGAGTTATTATATGCATGAACTAGAGGGACTAATCTGTAAAACAGCAGTCTGAGGATAAATAGACAAATCGTCCAGATCTGGAAAAAACGATGCGGGCCGAATCTGAGGCAAGCCCAACAGCAGGAAGGAAAAAAAAGGTGGGCGCAGGGGGGTGGCTCACCCATGGGCTTGGCCCAGGAAGGAGGGAGAGGCCGGCCAAGGCGATCTGGGCCTGGGGCGGAGGAGGTGGCCCACGCGGAAGGTCTTCCTCCTCCCGATCCCCACCTGGATCGGGGAGGTAGGAGGCGGCGATGTCGGCTGCCGGTGTGGGGAGGTGCCGGGGCGGCGCTGCTGCACCGGATCCGGATGGATCTGGCCGTGGGGGCCCCATTCCCGGCGATGGCGAGGTCAGCTGGCGACGAGCGGAGCTCCAAGGCGGCGGGGTCGCGAAGACGGGTTCTACGGGCGCGGTGGTGGTGCAAGGGACGAGCAGGAGGCGGGGCTCGACTCTAGCGAAGGTTGCAGGCGACGGCGGAGGCCGGCAACGGAGGAGCGGTGGAGCGCTCGGGCTCCCAGCGCGCGGCGGCGAAGAGAGGGCCCCGTGGTGGCCCGGTTCGGCCTCGGGGCGGGCCGGATCTGGGCCCCGGGAGGATGGCGGCGAAGTGGGCGCAGGGGAGGTGAGGTGGCGGCTCGGGATAGGCTGGCGGCGGCAGTTGGGTGATGTGGCGCGACGGGATTGGTCGGAGTGAGGTGGCTGAGGGCGGCGGACAAGTCCGGCCGGTGGTAGGATGTCTTGTCCGGTGGCGCGAGGAGCGGGGCTAGGGTCTGATCTGCGCGGAATTTCGGAGGGGATCACATATTTATAGGTAGAGGGAGCTAGGAGAGTCCAAATGAGGTGCGGTTTTCGGCCACGCGATCGTGATCGAACACTCTAGATGATGGAGCAGAGTTAGGTGGGTTTTGGGCCAAAATGGAAGGGTGTTGGGCTGCAACACACACGAGGCCTTCTCGGTCCCTCAGTTAACCGTTGGAGTATCAAACGAAGTCCAAATGGTACGAAACTTGACAGGAGGTCTACCGGTAGTAAACCAAGGCCGCTTGGCAAGTCTCGGTCCAATCCGGAAATGTTTAATCCCCACACATGAAAGAAGGGAAGAAATGACCACCGAAGGAGAATGAAGCGCCGGAATGCAAAACGAACAACGGGGAAAAAGCTCGGATGCATGAGACGAACACGTATGCAAAAGAAATGCACATGATGACATGATATGCAATGCATGACACGCAAGCAATGACAAGGCAACAACAGCGAATAACTGCACGACACCTGGCACATCAGTCTCGGGGCGTTACACGTAGGACCAGCACAGTAACATCGTTGAGCGTTTATTCAACATTGCATCTCTGAATTGATTATTGCTAATCTTCTTCTACCATATATTTAAGCCTTTCAAGATCCACATATTTCTACAACGCCATCGTTGAGCGTTTATTCAACATTGCATCTCTGAATTGATTATTGCTAATCTTTTTCTACCATATATTTAAGCCTTCCAAGATCCACATATTTCTACACCGTGTATACATACATTCCCCTGGCAATCGCTTTACTCAATCTTCAAAGTTATTTGACACTGCTGGTTGCCTATCACCACCTGCTGCTTGGTAAGAACTTGTAAGATATTGATATTTGCTTTACTGTGAGCGCCTTACCACCACACCCTAGTAGTTCATAGGAACATTATTCTTAAATTTGTTTCTTGTTTCTACTAATAATGACAGGGTCCGAAGATAGAAGTTCTTGGACGCATCTTTACCATCACGAGAGGTGGGACAACACACACAAGCATATGGTGAGGTTATCTCTTTACCATCATTTGAGTGTAGATTTAATCCTGCTATTTATCTAGCTTGGGAGCTTGAAGTAGAACTAGTTTTTAGTCACCATGATTTTTCTGAACTTGAGAGAGTACGAGCTACCACTAGAGCATTTACTAGTTTTGCTTCTGTTTGGTGGAGTGTACATTGTAAGAAAAACATTGATAACCAACCCACAACTTGGAAAGTTTTGAAAGCTGTAATGAGACAACAATTTTTTCCTCCTTACTATCGTCGTGAATTGCTTCGCAAATTTGAACAATTAAAACAAGGCAGTAACACTGTTCATGCTTACTACCAAGAGTTCAAATCTTATATGCATCATTGTGACATAGAAGAATCCGAGGATGATACAATGAATAGATTTTTTGGCGGTTTGAACCATGATATCCGTGCAAGATTTCAGTATATTCCGCGTTGCATTACTGGTATGTATGTTCGCGCTTGTACCTTTGAGAGACGGATACATGATGATGCATTAGGTGACTACAACAACTACTATTCCAGTTCATGCTCACCACCACCGGTTGGTTCCTCCACCATTGCACCTACTAGAGCAGCCCCACCTTGGATTGTGAGCGCGACATCATCTCAAGAGTATGGTACATTGTCAACGTCCGTATCTACATCAGCTATGTCTTTGCGACAAGGTAACAGTAAAGGTATTGATGATATAACTTCACATGAGAATGATGCATGCCTAGTTAACTTGAATGCATAATGTGTTGAGTTACCTCTTGATTTGAGCACACCACCTATTTTAGAGAATCTTGTTACTGTCATGAATGTGTCATGTGATCAAACAACTGAAATACCAACAATTTTGAGTGCACCCATTGAATTAACTGTTGATGCAAAAGAACCAATGTTTAATCATTTTGATATGATCTCTAATCTTGGTGATGATTCTGTGTCCAATGACTTATTGCATGTTTGCTTATTTAAGCATGTTGTATCATGTAAATTTGATGCAAGTAAGGTTTATTCACCAATGTTGGGATGGTTTAATGATGAACATTGTCAATCCTTTGATATGAATAAGAGCTTCACTTATATGTGCAAACTAAGTTGCAATATTTTCATATCTTCTACTTCTTGTGATAATATTTCAGCTTCAGATTTTATGAGCTATGAAAGTTACTCATGTATACATGTGTCATTTGTGCAAAAACAAAGGAAAGTAAAAATAGATGACATATACATATACAACATGTACACCTTGTCTCTTTTGTTAGCCACGTTTCAGATTAAGCAACGCCTAGGACGGCTTTGTTTTCAAGAAGGGGAGGATGATAAGGACATGACTACCTTGGATACGACCAAAAATATTGCATACATGTATATTTTTGAGGTGATTTATAATGAAAACTATGCAATAATTTATTTATGTTATCCAGGACAAAAATATTTCACAAACTTTTGTGCCATGTCTAATTGCAGATGTATGGGACATTTGGACAATCCACATATGAAGATAAGGGAAAAAGAGAAGTTTAGGTGCTGTTCAAAAAGTCCTCTCACGTCACTTTTGGGCCAAGAGAAGATAGAGTCCAAGTCTCTCACGTTCTGGATTCAGATTCGGACTACACAGACATACCTGACTCAAAATGCCAATAACTTTTTCATACGGACTCCGAAATTGGGTGATTCTTTTTTGTTTGAAAGTAGATTTCGTGCTCTTTCCAAGACAATTGGATTCACCTTCAAATTAGTCCGGATCATTGAGTTATGGACGAAACAATCTGATGTTGCACCATAATCCGAGTCAAACTACAAGCCCAAAGGTGTTGCATCATCTCCACTTTGGCCCATGAGCCTTGTATGACCTAGGGTTAGTTTTAGGCTACCTTGGGACGTCCCCCCACCTTCCTGGCCATTACCCCTTGCTCCTATATAAGTAGATCCATCTAGTAGCTTTTTCCTTGGGATTTGTTTAGTTAAAAGTTAGCCATTGTAACTTCGTGTACTTCGTTTGTGTCCAACGACTAGACCAAGACCGCTTACGGATCCCCACCATTATCAATACTTCATTTATATTTCCAATATTCAGATTGCTTTATCATATTCTTGCTGGTTCTTCGATTGCTTGCAGGAATAGACCTTCGTGGTCGGGCTGACCGTGCTTCCAGCATCGTTAGTAACCTCGGGAGATTGGTTTGTAGTCGAATCGTCAAAGTCAGCTCCGCCAAATCGATAGTTATCATCTCATCGAAAGATCGGGACACCTCCACCTCTATCAGATCCAGCTTCAACATTGGTCAAGGTACATTTGGTATACGTTCTTCTCTTTCTACCACTCACATATTTCCCTTGGAATGATGTATAGGCCAAGTACTTCTACCAACCAACTCTTCATTGGGCAAGATGATGACATGAACTCCTACGTCACAGAGAGCCACCTCTTTGGTGCACAACGTGCTTTGCATCAAGAGCAACAAGCAATGAGCGAACGCATCAACAACCTCGCCACCGACTTGCGACTCTCTGAGCAACGCACAAGAGATTACTTCGACAACAAGAGAATGACGCAAGAATGGACAAGATTCGTGCTTTGTTGCTCAACCATTCTTCTTCCACTTCGTCCTCATCAAGACGGAGCCACTCAAGTCGACAATCCGACTACACCATCTCCGGCTCAAGTACACCGACATCGAATACTCTTCTACATGCCGCGCGCCAAAATCGTCAAGCCAACCGCAACCCTCCACACGACAGCAACTCTCAAGAACAACGACATCGTCAAAACCAAGCTACCTTTGCAGAAGCACGAGAATGGCAATGACAACGCCAACACGAAGAGGAAGATCGAGCGTGTCTACACCCAGAAGCACAAGATGCCGAGGCACAACGTCAAGAGAAACAATTGTGAGAAGCTCAAGCACTTGAGGCGCAACGTGCCCTCCGAGAATCAAGTCGCCGTAGCCAACCGAGGCTGACAAGCTCGTGAACATGAAGAAGCGCTTGACGAAGAAGTTCACGAACGAATATATCAAGCTCGCATGCAACGTCAAGCTCGACAAGTTCCTCCACAAGCTCGCCAAGAACATCACGTTCAACAAGAGCAACAAGACAATGTAAATCCTCCATGGCAAGAGGAAGTTGTGGGAGATGATCCTCCTCGTCAAGGACGTCATCATCCCCGATCCGAACACAATGAAGAGCAACATTATGGCAAGCTAAAGTTCACCATGCCAAAGTTTAATGGAAGCAATGATCCCGAAGATTACCTTTCATTGGCATTCAAGGTGGAAAAAATCTTCCGCTTGCACAACTATGAAGAAGAGAAGAAGATCGCTATGGCATCCCTTGAGTTCCAAGACTATGTACTCATTTGGTGGGAACAAGTCATTGAGCACCAAGAGGCAAAAGGTGAACCACCCATCAATACTTGGGCACAAATGAATGATGTCATGAGAGCACGCTTCGTGCCTACCTACTACAACCGCGACCTTTTCAAGAAACTCCAACTCCTCAAGCAAGGAACCAAGAGCGTTGAAGAGTACTACAAGGAAATGGAGATTGCAATGATACGAGACAATGTCACGGAAGATGATGAGCAAACTATGACACGTTTCTTGAATGGACTCAATCACCATATCAAGAAGATCGCTGATTTCCAACCATCCTCGAACCTCACCGAGCTAGTGCATCAAGCTACCAAAGCGGAACGTCAAGTGCAAGATGACTTCAAGTATGCCGAGTTCTCATCCAAGTCACACGACTTCTCCAACACCCATGCTTCAGCGACTCCAACATCGTCTACATCAACAAAGCCTTCTACAAGCAACGTCGACAAGTCGAGTTACAAGAAAGCTTCGACAACCCCAAGTCATCCTCCTACAACGAGCAACTTCAAGCCAAGAGCTTCATCATCATCTACCCCAACCGATGAGATCGTCAAGACAAGTTCCTTCAAATGCTTCACATGCGGAGGCCGAGGCCACATGTCCTTTGAGTGTACTAACAAGCAGACCATGATCTTCAATGACGATGGTACATAAGACTCCATGAGTGAAGGAGAAACAGAAGCACTTGAGCAAGTCGCCATGCACCAGCAAGTGAATGATGAAGAGGAACAAGTCTTTTCTGGTGAAGATTCAAGTCCCGCTCTTGTTGTCTCCAAGGTCTTGATCCTTCAACATCACCAAGAAGAAGACCAAAGATGCCACATCTTTCATACCAAGGCCGACATCAATGGAAGGTCTGTCAAGGTCATCATCGATGGAGGGAGTTGTCATAACTCAGCAAGCGAAGAACTTTGCGCCAAGATCCAATTGCTCAAGACGAAGCACCCACACCCATACAAAGTTCAATGGCTAAGCGATTCCGGCACTATCCAAGTCGAGCGTAGAGTGCAAGTCTCCTTCAAAATCGGAGCTTACGAAGACACTTTGGAGTGTGATGTCGTTCCAATGACCGTTTGCCACCTTCTTCTCGGTCGACCATGGCAATTTGATAGAGGTGTCATGCACAATGGCCGAACGAACCACTACATCTTCAAGATGAAAGGAAAGGAGTACGTACTTTGCCCTATGTCTCCAAGCCAAGTGATCACCGAAAAGCAAACCACCCATCGTGGAGAGAATAGTGAGAGAGCGAACCACCAAAAAGAGAGTGAGAGCCACAAGCCCAAATCGAGTGCCTCCACGATGAGTGAAAAGAAGAACTTAGTTCTATTTGCCACCAAAAGTGAGAGAAGAGAAGTGTGTGAAAACCCATCTAGTGTCATGCACTATGTCCTTTTGTGCAAGGACAACGCACCACAAGCTAACACCTCTCACACTCTACCTTTACAGTTGTCTTCTCTTTTACAGGAATTCCAAGATGTTTTCCCCGACGAGCTACCTTCGGGACTACCTCCACTACGAGGCATCGAGCACCGCATCAACCTCATCCCCTGAGCACCACTTCCGAACAAAGCTCCCTACCGCGTCAACCCCGAAGAAACCAAAGAAATACAAAGACAAGTAAAACATCTCATATACCATGCACATGTGTGTGAAAATTTGAGTCCTTGTGCCGTTCTGGTCATTCTTGTGCCAAAAAGAGACGGTAGCTTTCGCATGTGTTCCGATTGTAGACCCATCAATGCTATCACCGTTCGATATAGGTACCCCATTCCATGCCTTGATGATATGCTTGATGAACTTAGCGGTGCCACTATTTTTTCCAACATTGATCTTTAAAGTGGTTACTATCAAATCCACATACAAGAGGGTGATGAATGGAAGACCGCTTTTTGTAACATCCCAAATTTTCAATTTGGAATGTTATACATTAGGTCATCATGCATATCATATTTTATTTTGCTTTTGGTTTTGATCCTAGAAAATCCTAAGCAACTCAAGGACCCACGGAGAGAGTTGGGGATTTCGTTATTTACATATTTCAGTTTTCTCAAATTATGTAAACAGGATCATTTGATTTTATTTATTTTATCATCAATTATTTCTATTACAAAAATATGAGAGCGGGAATAAAATGACTTTCCCAAAATATAGAAATATTGAGGATTTAATAAAAAAATCAAATAAGATTTATTTCGGAGTTTTTCGGTATTTTATTTGAATTTAGGAAAAATGCACGTTTTTCAAAGTTGTAGTTTGGGCCCAGATAAATGTTCACTTTATCGGGCTTGATTTTAGAAACCCGGGAAAATTTATTTCGTGAATTTTGGAGTCCATTTAGTATTTATTTTTATTTTCTTCCGAGCGGAATTATTAAAAAAAATCGCGGAACCGACTTTGGGCCGTACTCGACCAGGACTCCGCCTGGCCGGGGCCTTTATAAGGCGCGCCCGAGGCCCGAGCCGAGCCAGCCCACCACCGCCGCCCTAACCCTAGCGCGCCCCAGCCGCCGCCGCCCCAGCCGCCGCCGCCGCCGGAGTTGCACGCCGCCCGAGGTTCGCCGCCGCCTTGTTTTCCATGCTATTTTAAAAAAAATCGTCGTTTTTCTTTTTCATCGGATTTTTTCCGCGGTTATTTTCTGATCGCGATTTCTGATCCGATTTTCGTTTTAGTATAACTTTTCGCTCGTTTATCGGAATCAGGCGATTCAAGCGCCTGGAGTGTCGTCTCGAAACCCTCTTTCCGAATAATCAACTTAAACATGTTTTTGCTACTATAGAATTTGCCCTAGATCCAGATTACTAGAACGAAGTTGTTTTCTTTCGCCTTTTGATTTCTTTTGCCTCGTTCGATTTGATTCTTTTGCAAACCAGGGTTCTTAAGTTGAACTTTCTGGTTAGATCTTCTATTTGAGTTTTACCTGTGCATTAGATGAGTACTTATTGTATGCTTGTTGTTTGTCTGCGATAGAATACCCGGAGTGCGCCGCCTGTTACTTCGAATCTCTAGGTTTCGCGGATCATCAGCAAGGCAAGTAACACTTTGATCATACCTTTTTCTACAACCCACTTTTATTGCATTAGATCAATTTTCACACATTGCATGATTAGGATCTAATTAAATTGTGGGATGGGAAGTAGATGAGGTAGTACCTATTACCTGTTTATTATCAAACCTTTGGGAGTTACTTCTACGTTTGCTTATTATGCCATGCTATGCTAGTAGACATGGATTGGGTGAGCGAAATCCATGACAGATGTGAGATTGATAATTAATGGTTTATCTAAGGTGGCAACTTAAACACACATCTGGGTGGATTGAGGCACCTGGGGTTTCCAGGACTTGCCTGTTTTTCTTTTGGACCGCCACCCAGGCTCAAAGGGATCATGAGATTATTCATACTAGAAACTTCCGTGTGCAGCCACAAGCCATTATGGGCTCTAGCATAGTTGACTAAGTTGTGCGAACTCTTACAGTGGTAGACTAGCAGATGTAGGGGATGTAGGTGGTACGGTCTACCCGATCGTAAGGTGCTAGCGCTTCTGAAAGACTATGTCTCGGTCATCCGTTTCTCAAACACCCTGTAGTGCGAGAAACCAAACGGAGGCGATCGAGTCTTGTGGGGAAAAGTGCACAAACCTCTGCAGAGTGTAATAAACTAATCATGATTAGCCGTGTCCCCGGTTATGGACATCTTGAGTATCTAGTACTTGGATTTTCATGTGAATCTCAACATGTTACTCTAAAGTTAATTTTGTTGGGTTTAATGATGTTACTTTAATTGGGATTGAGAATGCTGTCAACCATTCTCAATGTTTAACAACCACCATGATAGTAATTAAATTTATTCCTTTGAAGTAGGGAAAAATTGGCTTTACGCAAAAACTGTAACCATAGAGCTTTCCACCAGCCAAATATGCATATAGTATAGCTGTTGCATTCCATTACTCTCTATGTGTTACCTTGCCAGCATATTCCATGTGCTGACCCGTTTTCGGGCTGCAACGTTAATGTTGCAGACTTTTCAGACGATGATTAAGGAGTTTTTAGGTCGTGGTTCTATACTCAGTGATGCCGTTGGAGTTGATGGACTCACTTATCTTCCAAGCCTTCCGCTGTTATCGTTATTAGATGGCCTTAAGCCATATTTATTGTAATAAGCTCTCTTTTGAGACACTCGATGTAATAAGTGTGTGATTGCTACTCTGCTATAAATCCTCCGAGTACTGTGTGGTGTCAGCATTACTGATCCAGGGATGACACTGGAGCACAGAGATCAGACTGTTTGAGGTCTGGTCGCTACAGAGATGGTATCAGAGCACACGCTGACTGTAGGACACGACCACTAAGCTAAAGACCTAGATCACTACTCACTCTCTTCTCTTCTGACTTCTCATCTTTTCTACTCTTTAGGATGGCGGATGCAAGGAACAAGTTCACACAACCAGATGAAGATACACCCTTTGGACGCCACTTGAAGGAAGTCACTAGATACCTGAACATAGGAGTACCAAGCTTCATGGGAATCTACAACGCCACTTTACCTGAAGAAGAGTGCTGGATGATTCAAGTTCAAGTTCCAGGAAGGACGTTCATGCCAGTCACTGAGCCCATAGAGTTTTCTTTTGATGCACCAACTTGGAGTCTAGGAAAGAGCATGGCAGCTCACATCGCCATGGGACGCATTGGATAAGTCTACCGCAAGGATCTTAAGGATACTATCTACCAGATTTGTGGGCGCCGAGATGAACACTGGGAGATGATCAGCACCAGGAAAGATAGATCAATTGCAGCTTTTATTCAGGAGTTAAACCAGCACATTCGACAGCAGGAGAATCAGATGTGCGCCGACATGATAGATCTGAAGAAGGCTAAGACTAGAATCAAGGAACTAGAGGAAGAACTCAAGGCTACACGTGAAGATTATGCAGAAGAAATTGAAGTATTGGTGGATAAGAATGCCGACCTAACTATGAAGCTAGGAATATTTATGGGAGGCCTGACACCAGTAGATGAAGACGAAGAACCCAAAGAGATTAGCCCGGAAGACTACATCATCATTGACAGCACCGACTCGGAACAAGATAGTAGCGATGATGACTATGTGGATGAAGCAGGAGCAGATATCATGGAGTCTACAATCGTAGAATATTTCTAGTAGACCACCTCGTCAGTAGTAGTAGTCCACCATGTAAATATAGTAGTCCGAGAACTTTGCGATAGTTAGATCGATTGTATGCCTTTGTTTGATTGATTGAAGTGAATTGTGTGCTTTTGCCTCATGTGCATATGGGTAGTGTTTTCTCTTTAGACCCCCTCTATTCTTATATCTCGTCTTTTCTAAAACCCTCAGATTCCTCCGAGACGTGACCCCGGATTTGCCTTTCCGCCGGAGCTCACCCAGTTGATCCAGCAGCAGAACACCTTGATGCAGTTGCTAGTTCAGAATCAGAATCAGGGGAACAATAACAACAACCCACCACCACCACCTGTTGACCACTTAGCCCGTTTTCTTAGGCTAAATCCGCCGGTGTTTTCCAGTAGCACCGAGCCGATAGTAGCAGATGATTGGCTACGCAAGATAGCTAGGGAGTTGACCACAGCAGGATGCACAAATGTGGAGAAGGTTAAGTTTGCTGCACATCAGTTAGAAGGACCCGCAGCATCCTAGTGGGAGAATTTCACAACCACCATCCCAGTCGACACTGTCACATGGGACCAGTTTCAGGAGGCTTTTCGTACTGCCCATGTTTCAGCAGGAGCAATGGCCATGAAGAAGCGTGAGTTTCGTAACTTGCGGCAAGGAGGACGGACAGTTGGCCAGTATGTGGAGGAGTTTAGTAAGCTTGCACGTTATGCCCCAGATGACGTTGCTACGGATGCAGCTAAGCAGGAGAAGTTTCTGGAAGGACTGAATGATGAGTTGAGTATGCAGTTGATGGTAGCCACCTTCAACAACTACCAGGGGTTGGTAGACCGTGCTCTTATGATTGAAGGGAAGCAGCAGCAAATTGAGAACCGCAAGAGGAAGTATGGACAAGGAAAGTATAATTCAGGAGCTCAGCAGAAGCCACGTTTTACCCCTAGGCCGGGAGGACATTTTCAGCATACCCATGGAGTAGGTAGCTCGCACAATCACAATGGCACCAAGAATGGTAATGGGAATGGAGGAAGAAATGGACAGAACCGCAACACCCCATCAACCCCAGCCAAGAAGGACTTGAGCCATGTCACTTGTTATAAGTGTTCGAGGCCAGGACATTATGCAAATGAATGTCCTGAGGCCAAAATGGCAATGGAAGTTCTGGGAAGAAGCCGAACCCTTTCAACAGGGGATAGGTGAACCACGTTAGCGTGGAGGAGGTTGAAGCTCAGCCCGATGCAGTAATAGGTAAGTTTTTGGTTAAGTCATTTACTGCACTCGTTCTTTTTGATACTGGTGCATCGTCATACATCTCAAGGGGATTTGTGGATAAGTATAACCTACCAACCCAAGCCCTTAGGTCACCCATGTTAGTAACCTCGCCAGGAGCAGAATATGTGGCTAGTCTATGGTGTGATCGGTTACCATTAAGGATTGGTAACTATGTTTTTCCCTCAGAGCTAATAGTATTGGAATCTCAAGGATTGGATGTGATATTAGGCATGGATTGGTTATCAAAGTATGAAGGGAATATTGAGTGTGCTAGTAAGTCAATTTTGCTTACCACACCAGAAGGGAGAAGGATCAAGTATGTATCCCGGTATGTACCAAAGAGGACACAAGTAAATTCCTTATCAGGAGTTGTGCAGGAGGAAGTACCAGTGGTAAAGGATTTTCCTGATGTATTTCCCGAAGAGTTGCCAGGCATGCCACCGGATAGAGACATTGAGTTTTTGATTGAGCTATTGCCAGGCACTGGGCCAATATCAAAGAGACCATATAGGATGCCAGCAAAGGATTTGGTGGAAATTAAGAAGCAGATTAAGGAGTTACTGGATAAGGGATATATTCGCCCAAGTTCTTCGCCTTGGGGATCACTAGTACTTCTAGTAGAGAAGAAGGATGGATCGTTAAGGATGGTTGTTGACTATCGAGGATTGAATGAAGTAACGATCAAGAACAAGTACCCACTACCAATGATCAACGATCTGTTTGATCAGTTGCAAGGAGCTAAAGTGTTTTCCAAGATCGATTTGCGATCAGGATACCATCAGTTGAAGATTCGAGAATAGGATATTCCGAAGACAGCTTTTACCACCAGGTATGGGCTGTATGAGTATACCGTTATGTCATTTGGACTGACTAACGCGCCTGCCTATTTTATGAACATGATGAACAAAGTGTTTATGGAGTTTTTGGATAAGTTCGTCGTAGTGTTCATTGATGATATCCTGGTATATTCGAAGAATGAAGAGGAGCATAAAGAGCATTTGCGTTTGGTACTTGGAAAGCTCAGAGAACATCAATTATATGCCAAGTTCAGCAAATGTGAATTTTGGTTGAAGGAAGTAGGATTCCTCGGACATGTTATATCTGGAGAGGGTATAGCAGTAGATCCCGCTAAAGTTGAAATCGTGACCAAGTGGGAAGCCCCAACTACCGTTGGAGAGATCCGGAGTTTTCTTGGACTCGCAGGATACTACCGGAGGTTTATTGAGAATTTCTCAAGGATCGCGAAACCTATGATGGAGTTGCTGAAGAAGGATACTAAGTTCAAATGGACTGAGGAGTGTGAGGCAAGTTTTCAGGAATTGAGGAAATGTTTGGTTACCTCACCAGTGTTGATTTTGCCAGATCGAACCAAGGACTATGAGGTGTATTGCGACGCTTCGCGTCGAGGACTTGGAGCAGTGCTTATGCAGGAAGGGAGAGTTGTTTCATATGCTTCACGACAACTGAAGCCTCACGAATTGAATTATGCTACGCATGATTTGGAGTTAGCAGCCGTAGTGCATGCATTGAAGACATGGAGACATTTCGTCATTGGAAATCATTGTGAGGTGTACACGGATCATAAGAGTCTGAAGTACATTTTCACGCAGAAGGAGTTGAACCTCAGACAAAGGAGATGGTTGGAGCTCATCAAGGATTATGATATGAAATTACATTACCATCCCGGAAAAGCTAATGTAGTAGCTGATGCATTAAGCCGCAAGAGCCATGTCAATAGGTTAATGACGGGAGAAATACCCAAGGAGTTAGCAGAAAATCTTCGTGAGCTATGTTTAGAAATAGTTCCGAGAGGCTATGTGGCAGCATTGGAAATTCAGTCAACTTTGATGGATAGAATCAGAGAAGCTCAGAAAACTGACAAAGAGATTGCCGCTATAAAGGAGAAACTGAGCAAGGGAAAAGCTAAAGGATTTTGTGAGGATGAGCACGACACCCTATGGTTTGAAGACCGTGTTTACGTGCCTAATGACCCGGAGATCAGAAAGTTGATTCTGCAAGAGGCACATGATTCACCATATTCGATTCGCCCAGGAAATACCAAGATGTATTTGGATTTGAAGGATATTTTCTGGTGGACCGGAATGAAAAAGGATATTGCAGAGTATGTAGCAGTTTGTGACGTATGACAGAGAGTAAAGGCAGAGCATCAGAAGCCAGCAGGATTGTTGCAACCATTGCCGATATCTGAATGGAAGTGGGATAAGCTAGGCATGGATTTTATCATGGGATTACCAAGGACTCGTTCAGGCTATGACTCGATTTGGGTTGTAGTTGATCGATTTACGAAAGTAGCTCATTTCATCCCAGTAAAGACCACTTACACCAGTGCTAGGTTGGCAAAGATATACATGACCAGGATCGTATGTTTGCATGGAGTTCCGAGGAGCATCGTATCAGATAGAGGAACCAAGTTTACCTCAAAGTTCTGGAAGCAGTTGCATGAGACTTTGGGTACTAGGTTAGAATTTAGTACAACTTTTCATCCGCAGATAGATGGATAGACTGAGAGAGTCAATCAGATTTTGGAGGATATGCTGAGAGCTTGTGCGCTAGATTATGGATCTAGTTGGGACGATAATTTGCCATATGCAGAGTTCTCTTACAATAATAGCTATCAGACCAGTTTGAAGATGGCCCCTTTCGAAGCTTTGTACGGAAGGAGGTGCAGGACACCGTTATCATGGGACGAAGTTGGAGACCGCCAGTTGTTTGGACCAGATTTGATTAAGGAGTCTGAACAGAAGGTGAAGTTGATTCGCGATAGGCTCAAGGTAGCCCAGTCCAGGCAGAAGAGCTACGCAGATTCTAAATGCAAGGAGAGAGTTTACGAAGTCGGAGATAGAGCTTATCTTCGAGTATCCCCACTTCGAGGGATTAAGCGCTTTGGAGTTAAGGGGAAGTTAGCGCCATGATTTGTAGGACCATATCGAGTTTTGGAGCGTATGGGAGAAGTGGCTTACAAGTTGGAATTGCCAGAAGGATTAACAGGAGTTCATGATGTGTTCCATGTTTCTCAGTTGAAAAAGTGTCAGGAGGAGATGGCTGACATACCTTTGAGAGACACAGTGCCATCGGAAGCAATTCAGTTGGATAACAATTTGACCTATGAGGAAAAACCAGTCAAGATTCTTGAGTTTGCCAGCCGAGTTACTCGTAGCAAGGTTATCAAGTTTTGAAAAGTTCAGTGGAGCCACCACACGGAGGATGAAGCCACCTGGGAGCGAGAGGAAGATTTGCTCAAAGACCACCCTCACCTATTTTCTAGCCAACCCGAATCTCGAGAGCGAGATTCATCTTAAGGGGGGTAGGTTTGTAACATCCCAAATTTTCAATTTGGAATGTTATACATTAGGTCATCATGCATATCATATTTTATTTTGCTTTTGGTTTTGATCCTAGAAAATCCTAAGCAACTCAAGGACCCACGGAGAGAGTTGGGGATTTCGTTATTTACATATTTCAGTTTTCTCAAATTATGTAAACAGGATCATTTGATTTTATTTATTTTATCATCAAATATTTCTATTACAAAATTATGAGAGCGGGAATAAAATGAATTTCCCAAAATATAGAAATATTGAGGATTTAATAAAAAAATCAAATAAGATTTATTTCAGAGTTTTTCGGTATTTTATTTGAATTTAGGAAAAATGCGCGTTTTTCAAAGTTGTAGTTTGGGCCCAGATAAATGTTCACTTTATCGGGCTTGATTTTAGAAACCCGGGAAAATTTATTTTGTGAATTTTGGAGTCCGTTTAGTATTTCTTTTTATTTTCTTCCGAGCGGAATTATTAAAAAAAAATCGCGGAACCGACTTTGGGCCGTACTCGGCCAGGACTCCGCCTGGCCGGGGCCTTTATAAGGCGTGCCCGAGGCCCGAGCTGAGCCAGCCCACCACCGCCGCCCTAACCCTAGCGCGCCCCAACCGCCGCCGCCCCAGCCGCCGCCGGAGTTGCGCGCCGCCCGAGGTTCACCGCCGCCTTGTTTTCCGTGCTGTTTTAAAAAAAAATTCGTCGTTTTTCTTTTTCATTGGATTTTTTCCGCGGTTATTTTCTGATCGCGTTTTCTGATCCGATTTTCGTTTTAGTATAACTTTTCGCTCGTTTACCGGAATCAGGCGATTCAAGCGTCTGGAGTTTTGTCTCGAAACCCTCTTTCTGAATAATCAACTTAAACATGTTTTTGCTACTGTAAAATTTGCCCTAGATCTAGATTACTAGAACGAAGTTGTTTTCTTTCGCCGTTTGATTTCTTTTGCCTCGTTCGATTTGATTCTTTTGCAAACCAGGGTTCTTAAGTTGAACTTTCTGGTTAGATCTTCTATTTGAGTTTTACCTGTGCATTAGATGAGTACTTATTGTATGCTTGTTGTTTGTCTGCGGTAGAATACCCGGAGTGCGCCGCCTGTTACTTCGAATCTCTAGGTTTCGCGGATCATCAGCAAGGCAAGTAACACTTTGATCATACCTTTTTCTACAACCCAGTTTTATTGCATTAGATCAATTTCACACATTGCATGATTAGGATCTAATTAAATTGTGGGATGGGAAGTAGATGAGGTAGTACCTATTACCTGTTTATTATCAAACCTTTGGGAGTTACTTCTACGTTTGCTTATTATGCCATGCTATGCTAGTAGACGTGGATTGGGTGAGTGAAATCCATGACAGATGTGAGATTGATAATTAATGGTTTATCTAAGGTGGCAACTTAAACACACATCTGGGTGGATTGAGGCACCTGGGGTTTCCAGGACTTGCCTGTTTTTCTTTTGGACCGCCACCCAGGCTCAAAGGGATCATGAGATTATTCATACTAGAAACTTCCGTGTGCAGCCACAAGCTATTATGGGCTCTAGCATAGTTGACTAAGTTGTGCGAACTCTTACAGTGGTAGACTAGCAGATGTAGGGGATGTAGGTGGTACGGTCTACCCGATCGTAAGGTGCTAGCGCTTCTGAAAGACTATGTCTCGGTCATCCGTTTCTCAAACACCCTGTAGTGCGAGAAACCAAACGGAGGCGATCGAGTCTTGTGGGGAAAAGTGCGCAAACCTCTGCAGAGTGTAATAAACTAATCATGATTAGCCGTGTCCCTGGTTATGGACATCTTGAGTATCTAGTTCTTGGATTTTCATGTGAATCTCAACATGTTACTCTAAAGTTAATTTTATTGGGTTTAATGATGTTACTTTAATTGGGATTGAGAATGCTGTCAACCATTCTCAATGTTTAACAACCACCATGATAGTAATTAAATTTATTCCTTTGAAGTAGGGAAAAATTGGCTTTGCGCAAAAACTGTAACCATAGAGCTTTCCACCAGCCAAATATGCATATAATATAGCTGTTGCATTCCATTACTCTCTATGTGTTACCTTGCCAGCATATTCCATGTGCTGACCCATTTTCGGGCTGCAACGTTAATGTTGCAGACTTTTCAAACGACGATTAAGGAGTTTTTAGGTTGTGGTTCTATACTCAGTGATGCCGTTGGAGTTGATGGACTCACTTATCTTCCAAGCCTTCCACTGTTATCGTTATTAGATGGCCTTAAGCCATATTTATTGTAATAAGTTCTCTTTTGAGACACTCGATGTAATAAGTGTGTGATTGCTACTCTGCTATAAATCCTCCGAGTACTGTGTGGTGTCAGCATTACTGATCCAGGGATGACACCAGAGCACAGAGATCAGACTATTTGAGGTCTGGTCGCTACAGCTTTTGAAACCAAGTTTGGCTTGTATGAGTCGTTAGTCATGCCTATTGATAAAGGCAAAGGTGTCCCGTCTTCCGATGAGATGGTGGCTATCGTTTTAGAGGAAGTCGACTTTGACGATCCGACTATGAACGTGCGAGGACGTCGCGCCTTAGCAATCGCTAAACCAACTCTGAGGGGTTATTGACCACGCCGGAGCATGATCAACCTGACTACGAGGGCCTGTTTCCTGCGAGCAAATGAAGAACAAGCAAGAAACTGAGATTGCAATCTGGATATTGTGAATATAAGATGAAAGCTTTATTGATCAAGGTGGGGTTCTGTGACGTCTTGGTCTGGTCGCTAGACACAAACAAAGTACACGAAGTTGCAGCTATGGCAAACTTTTAATCTAAACAAAACCCAAAGTCTAAATGACGCCCTAATGGCTGTATATATGGAGGAAGAGGGGGGGATTTCGTGGCCCTTGGAGGAGGGGTCCGAAACCAACCCTAACTCTTGTTTCCCCACACATACGGACTCTAAAAACAGCCTATACTTAAGTATTTCGAAAATACATGGGCCTGGACCAATAATAAGATGACGCAGCACCTAAAATAGCCTCTGGACGAAATTTATGAAGTGGCATCTTGTATATTTCGTCCAAGGCTTCATGCACTCCTTATGGTGGCTTCAAAGTCCTGAAATCATCACTTGTAACTCCGTTCTTTATCCCCTTGTGCATGCCATCATCTCCATGCTTGAACTTGCTCCAAGGTTCATCTTTCTTGTCCAAGCTAGGCCCTTCATTTCTAAGCAAAACAAATGTATCCAATTTATGCAGCACCATATTGTCATGAATATTAGAATCGTTACCAAGAAATGAAAGTACCTGATAATTCAATTGGCTTGCGCGAGCTCTAGTAATTGGTCCAGTATGTATAGCCGCAGGGGCTGTGGGTGTAACAATGGTATTGATGTCCTCATCACCTATGGGTTTATCGGAAGCACCGGGTACTTTCATGCGTCTTATGAATTATGTGTTTTGCCCTTACATTGGTGAGTTTGTTGTGGTCTACTTCAATGATATCCTTGTTTATAACAAATCTCTCAAAGATCATGTCACCCATGTTCGAACCATTTTGCAAACTCTTTGAAAATAGCGTCTCCATGCTATCATGGAAAAATTCCTTGTTGGCGTAGATCAGCTCATTTTCTTGGGTTTTGTTGTTTCCTCTAAGGGTGTTCATGTTGATGACTCTAAGATCAATGCTATTAAAACTTGGCCACAACCAACCAACTTGCATCAAGTGCGTAGTTTCCTTGGTTTAGCCGGTTTCTACCGTAGATTTTTGAAGGACTTTGGCACCATTGCTTCACCTTTGCATGCTTTAAGCAAGAAAAATGCACCTTTTGTTTGGGGACCATCCCAAGATACCGGTTTCAATGAGCTTAAGAATTTGCTTACTCATGCTCCCGTGCTTGCTTTACCCAACTTTGACGAACCCTTTGAGATTCATTGCAATGCTAGTGGTAATGGTATAAAAGGTGTGTTAATGCAACAGAAGTGCCCCATAGCATACTTTAGTGAGAAACTTTCCGGAGCACAACTCAGTTACCCCATCTATGAAAAAGAGTTATATGCTTTAGTGCGAGTTTTGCATGAATGGGAACATTATCTTCGCCCTCATGAATTTATCATTCATACCGATCATGAAACGCTTAAATATCTTAAGGGTCAAACTAAGTTGAACAAGCGTCATGCTAAGTGGAGTGAATTCACTGAGTCATTTCCCTATATCATCAAGTACATCAAAGGTAAGGAAAATGTTGTGGCGGTCGCTCTTTCCCGCATATGCATGCTTTTTACTCAACTTGAATTGGATGTCATTGGCTTTGAGCACATAAAAGACTTGTATGAGCATGATCCTACCTTTTCTATTCCTTATGGCAAATGTTTGACACATACATCTTGGGAACGCTATTACATCAAAGATGGATATCTTATGAGAGATAACAAACTTTGCATCCCCGAGTCTTCTCTTCGTTTGTTTCTTTTGCAGTAATCTCATCGAGGAGGACTAATGGGACATAATGGACGCGACAAGACATTCGCTACGCTCTCCAAGGACTACTATTGGACCAAGATGTTCCGCGACGTCAACCGCCTCACCAATCGATGCTCTACATGTCGCAAAGCTAAGTCTAAAGCTCAATCCCACGACCTTTATATGCCTCTCCCAATTCCATATCAACCATGGGAAGATATTATCATGGATTTTGTACTTGGATTGCCTAGAACTAGTTATGGAAAGGATTCGGTATTTGTTGTTGTCGGCCGATTCTCTAAGATGGCACATTTAATTCCTTGCAACAAGATAGACGATGCTTCACATGTTGCCAATCTCTTTTGTAGGGAAATATTGTGTCTACATGGAGTGCCAAAGACGATTGTCTCAGACCGCGATGTCAAGTTCCTAAGCTATATTTGGAAGACCCTATGCACCAAGCTCGGAATCAAGCTACTCTTCTCTGCGGCGTACCATTCACAAACTGACGGCCAAACGGAGATGACCAACCACACACTCTCCGCTCTACTTCGCGTGCTCACCAAGAAGAACATCAAGGAGTGGGAGGAATGTCTACCTATCACCGAGTTCGCATACAACCGCGCAAGACACTCAACTACCGGCAAGTCCCCTTTCAAGGTCGTCTATGGATTCAACCCATTGTCACCATTGGACATTCTTCCTCTACCACTACAAGAGCGCATTAATATGGATGCAAGTGCATGTGTGGACAATCTCAAGAAGGTGCATGAAGATACAAGTCACACCATCGAGCGCTAAGTACAACGACTTGCGACCAAGCTCCACATCAACAAGTAACCCATGGTATTCAACATTGGTGATCTTGTGTGGCTACACCTTGTCAAGGACCGCTTCCCCGCCGAACGCAAGTCCAAACTTCTACCACGAGTGGATGGACCCTTCAAGGTGCTTGCACGCTACAACAACAATGCCTACAAGATCGACCTCCCGCACGACAAGTACAACGAGAGCGACATCTTCAATGGCAAGGATCTATCGCCCTACCATGGTGATGAAGAATTTGATCCGAGGTGAGATCTTTCCCAAGGGAGGGGAGATGATGCGGAGCATCCCAAGATCATCCCCATGGACCTACCTACGTCTCCCCCGACACCACTTGGACCAATGACAAGGGCATGAGCAAAGGCTGTCGAAGATAAGGTGAACTCGCTCCTCTCCAAACTACCACTTTCTATACATGAGACATGGCTACTACCTCAAGCGGAAACACTATGTGTGATTAGGTACTTGGAGGAGAGCCACGGAGTAGCTACACCCACTGGACAAGGCAACGAGGACACCAAGCGCCAAGGTCATGAAGAAGGAAGGCCAACGAAGCTACAGCCACAGGACGACCGGTCGGGACCAGACGTCCGGAGCTTGAAGCCCCAGCCGAACCCCAGCGAGCGGACGTCCAGCCCAGACCTGATGACCAGTGTCACCGCACCCGAGCTAAATCAGCGGAAGACCGATGGCACCGGACGGCTGGCGACCGGCCAACTCCGGAAATCCGGTGCCCACGCAACCGAGCCAGAACCAGTGGAAGTCCGGAAGCCACCGGACGTCTGGACGCCCTTGAGCCACCGGACGACCGGTCCCCAGCGGACGTCCGGTACCTGTCTGCGCACAGGATTCGGGCCCGAGGCCCATGTACCCCCTAACTTCGTCCCCATTTGCACTAAGACTATAAATAGACCTCCTACTCCTCCTAGCTAGGGTTAGCAAAGTAGTAGCTCATTAGAGATAGAGCTTTGCTCGTCCATTACGGACCTATCCCACGAGAGAGACCGCGACCCCTCTTCGGAGAAGATCCCCTTGGATTCAAGACCCCATTTTGGGTGGCCCCATCAAGACCTCCTCACGGAGACAAACCGGTTACCTCTTGTATCATCCTTTGTTGACTTTGGATCGTATCTCTCTTTGTGTTTCAAGGATCTAGCATATGTGTGATCGTTCTTGTTGGTTTGAGTGATTCTCTCGTGTTTCCCCTCGTATTTCCCCTCGTGTTCTTCGTGTTCTTCGCAGGATCCGCTCCTTTCCTGAAAGATCGGCCATCTAGGGTTCCACCCTACATCACAAAGTATCCCAAATTTCCTGTGCATTCTCAAGGCGGCTGGTTTTGTTGAATTCTTCAGGGCACAATCCGTTGAAGAGAATATCGCAATCTTGAGCATTGTATTGCAACATCTTCAATTATTCCACAGACACTTCATGATCCGATTCTCTTCCAGCCTCGAAGTATTCACCTTGCAAGCCAATGTGCAAAATAGCCCAAACGGCGTGGTTATGACCAAGAATATGCATTTTCATCTGATGCTTCCAAGTAGCAAAATTAGTACCATCAAAGTAAGTACCTATACGGTGGCAATTTCCCTCGCAAGATGCCATACTCTCCTAGGTAGTGAAACCAAGGCTATGATCACCAAAGCTCCAGAAATCATGGAAAATGGAGACCAAAGCTTTGATACCACTTGTAGGACCAAAAGTAGGTCTAGAGGGGGGGGGGGAATTAGACTACTTGACCAAATAAAAATCTAACATTTTCCCAATTTTAAGTTCTTGCAGATTTTAGCAACTTAGCACAAGTCAGGCAATCAACCTACACATGCAATTCTAAGAGTGTAGCAGCGGAAAGTAAAACATTGCATATGAAGGTAAATGAAAGGATTTGGAGAAGGCAAACACAATGTAGACACGGAGATTTTTGGCATGGTTCCGATAGGTGGTGCTATCGTACATCCGCGTTGATGGATACTTCAACCCATGAAGGGTAATGTTGCGCAAGTCCACGGAGGGTTCCACCCACGAAGGGTCCGCGAAGAAGCAACCTTGTCTATCCCACCATGGCCATCGCCCATGAAGGACTTGCCTGACTCGGGCACATCTTCACGAAGTAGGCGATCTCCTTGCCCTTACAAACTTATTAGTTCAACTCCACAATCTTGTCGGAGGCGCCCAAGCGACACCTAACCAATCTTGGATACACCACTCTCCAAAAGGTAATAGATGGTGTGTTGATGATGAACTCCTTGCTGTTGTGCTTCAAATGATACTCTCCCCAACACTCAACTCTCTCCCACATATTTGGCTATGGTGGAAAGATGATTTGAGTGGAAAGCTACTTGGGAAGGCTAGAGATAAATATTCTTGTGGTTGGATTGGAACGTCTTGGTCTGAACACATCAGTAGGTGTTTCTCTCTCGAGAAAATGAGTAGTGGAAGTGTAGGCATGTTCTGATGGCTCTCTCACAAATGGAAAAGGGGTGGAGGGGTATATATAACCGCCACACAAATTCCAACCATTACACACATTTGACCCAACTCGGTCAGACCGAATAGAAGACCGAATAGAAGAACTCGGTGAGACCGGTTCAGTTCAAAATGTGAACGTTAGGTATCTCAGTGGGACAGACTGGAACAACTCGGTGGGACCGATGTGCTAGAGTTAGGGAAAAACCTCATCTTGGTGAGACCGATTGCTTGAACTCGGTGAGACCGATTTCAGAAAAGAGCAAACAAAGTGTTGGTCAAGCAACCTCGGTGGGACCGATTGCAAATTTCGGTGAGACCGAAATAATTGCAACATGCCATAGAGAGTTTGCAGGGCCATCTCGGTGAGACCAAGATCCGTAACGGTGTAACCGAATTGCTAGGGTTTCTGGTAGTGGCTATGTCAAATGAACTCGGTGGCACCGGATAGGTCATTTCGGTGGGGCCGAGTTTGAGTTTGAGTTTTGGACATATTTGGAAGAGAAAGTGGCTGAGGGTTTTGGAGCAATATCACTAAGCACTTTGAGTAAGTAGACCATTACGCAGCACCTCATCCCCTTTTAATAGTATTGCCTTTCCTATGGATTCATGTGATCTTGGATCACTAAAATAGAAATGAAGAGTCTTGAGCTTTTGCAAATCTTTGTCCTTAGCATTTTGAGGGTCCACATCTCTAGTCCATGCCATGCCAATCATTGAACTTTCTAAAATATTTAACTTGAATGGATACTAGTTCTGTGAGCTATATGTTGTTATGAATTACCAAAAGCACCCGAGGCTTAGTTGCACTTTCACCTAAGGGCTTTGCTGTTGAGGAATTAGGCTGTGAGGGCATTGAGCTTGAAGACTCTGGCTTCAAAGATGGTTTCTTCTGCATTGCCTTCTTTGGCGTTGTTCTACCGGTAGAGGCCTTAGTAGCAACATCTTGAGAGTCCTCATTGAATTTCCTCACAGCCTTAGAAGTCATCTTTTGAAGCTTTGCTTGGCGCTTGGCACATTCTGTAGGACATTCCTAACCACGCTTGATGTTGGTGGGATCAAATCTCTGGCCAACAGCCAAAGGTGGTGTTGGACATGGAGGAATAACTGCAAATTTCTTCATGTATTTGGGAGTAACATAGCGGTATTCCTTCCATTGCTTAGCCCATCTCCTATCAATCCTATGAATGTGTATTTTCCGCTGATTCTTGGTCTCCTTCCCATTAGTATCTTCATCAGGTGTGTAGTGCTCATCATAGATATCCTTAGGGATTTCAAACGCAGTGTTAGTCTCAAGCTATTTTCCTCCTTTCCGATGTCTTTTCCCATCTGCCATTTTCTTCACTTGAGGATTCATAACTTTTGAAGATTTTGTGGAAGTATGCAATTTTTCTTCAAGGAATGCTGCAAATGAGTTAAGTTGATGAGAACCTAGAGATTCATCAGCAGACATTTTGTACCTATGAACAAATTATAGGTGTGAAGAATTTGGAGAGGTCATATGTGTTCTCAGTAAATTTTCAAAAAGTATCAATTTGAGGAACTTGACCATAGATGTCTTGCGGAATGTCACTAAGCGATCTTGACTCAGGTTCGAGAGTTGTACAGATTTGAAAATCCATACAATTGAGGAATCTTGAGGAAAATCATAGCTTAGAGAAATCAATCAAGGAAAGGAAGCATTGCGGTGTTGAAGGAGTGGATGATTGAAGAATAAACACCTTTTGAGGATTTTGTGAAAATCATAAGAATCAAGGTAGGGCAGTAAAATCAGACTTTAATTACCCTTGACGATGAAATCGACAAACTAGGAGTGGATATGAAGAGGTTCGTCAGTCCAGATCTCCCACACCCTAACTAGGCAGAGGGAGACAGCTACGGCAACGACGGAGTGAGGATTTTCTCGACCGGTGTGAGTACGATGGTGACGAGGTCGAGGTTGTGAAGATCTTCCTCACCAGTGACGATGGAGTTCAGCATCGGCGCTAGGTCAGAGCTCGAGCGAGGAGAGATGAGGTCGAGCGGAGTAAATGTGGTCTGAGGAGGGTAAGGGGTATTTATAACCGAATTGAATAATTGTTCCCCCAAAGAATGTGGACGAACATGCCCCTGACCCTTGCTATCTTATCGACATGTGTCACCCACATACTTAGAAGTGGAGATCGTGGGTGAGTATTTTAATCCGTCATGAGAAGTGGGAGCAGTTTGAGCGGCAACTGCCAAAAATCCATATATGAAATTTTTAGTGTTTCGTTCACAAATTCTTCATCGGTCAAGGACATAGTGAAGACTTTGAACGGGTTTCAAATAGAATGCACATGAAGAATTTGTGAATAGGCTGGGTTGAGTTTAGCATAGAGGGGGAACGGTTCCGATCACATTCACTTAGAAGAAAGTCAACTTGAAGAATTAGCAATAAGTGAATGTTGTTGAGGACATTGAAAACTCAAATATATATAGGGCTGGACTATGCTGTTACTAGTAAAATAATAATATTCTGTTACCCCCCGGCCCTATAAGGGCGTGACGCGTCTACACCGTACAATCTCACCGACCTAGCCGGAACGCAACTCACTTCCTTGCGCCGGAGGCAGCCGTCGTGGGCGAGCGAGCGACGACGTCAACCGGAGTGGAGGAGCCCGCGGTGCCGTGATTGGCCATCGACGGATCCACTGCCGCCATCCCCTTCCTTGCTGGCAAAGCAACGACGGGGCCATGATCCCTGCCTCCTGCCTCCCTCCCTCGCCGGGGCTCATTCGCTAGGGCTGTGATCCTCGCCTCCCGCCCGCCCCTCGCTGAAGCTCCTTTGACGGTGCCGTGATCCCCGCCTCCCGCCCCCCTCAGCCCGAGCTCCTTTTGATGGATACGTGGTATTCGTCGCCAGCCTCCCCCTCGCAGTAGCTCCTTCGACGGATCCGTGATCTTCACCACCAGCCGCTGCCTCCCCGGACCTCGTCACCGGAGCTCCACCACAAGTAGGAGTGTCGTCGTCTCCCCAAGCTCCTTGCCTGCATCAATGGCGCCGCCTTCCAAGATTATGCCAGTATGCCACCCACGAGAGGAAGAAGAAGAAGTCAGATCCAAGAACATGCCAGTATAGGTGATGTCTGCTTCCAACACTAATTTACCTCAAAATTGAATCTGCCTGATTGCTACTGAAGCACACACGATCTGTTCAAAAAATGTTTTAATATCTCGGTTTGCCTGACGAAAAATACCACGTTTGTGTCAGTTCATCCGTCTTGCTATGCAGAAGATTCAATTTAAAAATTGCACACACTATGCTCTGCCTACATGTTACACTATTAGATTCATCAGTACCGCATGTGTGTTGCATCAGTGACACATGTTCCTATGATGCAGAAGCTGATAGTACATTGCAAATGCATGCATTAGTTCATTACACCCCTTCCACTTGATGCACAATTTTGATGTCGAGGTTACTGTCAGTACCTCTAATATGCTAGCTTTAGTTCAAGTCAAAAAACAAAAACTTATGCATTAGTGCAAGTAGCTACTACGCTTTATATAAGGTTTAGCTACCACTGCAAGTTGTATGTTGTTATTTGTAATATTACATGTCGTGTAGTTGCGTGAGTTCAAACGAGTAAAGGAATGTTGTTGAAAAAATATACACTTGTTACATAGTAATTTCAATGATACATAAAAAAGGAGTATTTCTAATGTAGTTGCATAAGTTCTAGATGAAAAAAGAGAAGACATGCATTAGTTTTATATATATGCATATGCATACTCCTCCGAAGTTCAATGTTCAGTTTACAAGCAGTGCACCAAATGATTATGCATCAATTATAGGGAAAATATAAAAAATTGTCCATAACAGATGCATCAGTGCTAAAAATCAGTACATCAGTGCTGAACATGTCCATTCATTAGTTCGACTGAAACTAAATCAGATACAAAATAGACAACAAAGTTTAATAACGCCCAGCAATGCAAGTTCAACTTGTACATTACCTTCAGTGCATGACATGTTACCCATATCATGTATATGAGAAAATGCTGAAAATATTAATCCCAAAATTGTTGAATGTCATTGCAGAAACATGCAAGGCGGCACATGCAGCGAGGGTTTGATGAGCCAAGCAGATACGGGGCACCGCCTGGTTGGGTAACACCAGAAATAACACCTGGATACTTCAACAATACATGGAAATTTCAAGCTACACCAGAATCATCAGAAGCACAGATTGGTTCTTCTATTCAGCAAACACCGATATCTAGGAATACAAGCTTTGCCACTGCTGGGGTGTAACGAGGTCAACAATTTCCTGAACAACAAATTTTTTCCTTCCCTAGCGCATGCAGAAAGGCAAGGACACACATGCTTCCACTAGTCACTCCGTCAACATTAATCATCTGTGCTGCAAAAGCGGTTGCGACGGGAATGTCAGGACCCCGATTCCAAGCCACATCGATCTAGCTGGTAACACCTCATATCACTTTGCGGCCTCACGCACGGTATCCCATGGGTGTCGCCTTACCATGGCCCAGGACCGTTTGCGCCTTTTGGCTCACGTATATGATAGTGTCGCTAGCATCCATATGACAGAGAACCCGGGCCGACATGGCTAGTCGTGAACCCAAAGCGGCACAGACCTATGGAGACAGGCATACATGAATCACATCAAGCATGTCGGTCATCAGCGAGTGATTCCGGGCTATAGCACTGGGCTAACAGGACTCCGGAAATCTCCGCGTGACATTTCCCCGAAGGGACAGACATAGGAACGAAGTGAAACACATGCCGGCCAGTCAAGTGTCCTGAACAGTAGTGCTGGGCTAGCAGGACTCCGGTAACCGGGCTGTAGCGGACTACTATGGCTCGAGGAACACTAGACTACATTTCCCCATAAGAAAGGCTGCCAAGGATAAACAACTAGATTGTCGGATCCCACTCATACCAAGCATTTCAATCATACACACAATATGCCCGATATGAGTACATACAACATGGCATCACAACAAAACTCTACAACTCAAGTACTTTATTTAAAGGCTCCAGAGAGCCATACATAACATGTTCATACAGACAGGGGTCACATGACCCGACACTCAAGTCATACAATCATACAAGCACATGCAGAAGCAACTAGTCTGAGTACAGACACTAGAAAGAAAGAAAGCTTCTCGAAGCCTGTCTATCTACATAGGGCCCTCCATGGCCAGGATCACCACCTGGGTGGCTAGTCAATCGTCGACGTCAAGGTCTATGTAGAACCCATCGGAGGGGGCGGTGTTGTTGTCTGAAAACAGTAATTAAGCAAACATGAGTACAAGGGTACTCAGCAAGTCTTACAATAGAACCTACTATAAATGCTTATTCTCAAGAAGGAGGTGGGGTTATTGCAGCAAGACAGCTTTGACTCTTGGCTAAGCTATCCTACGAAACTCCACCAGTAAAATAGTTTTCGCACACGAGTCCACTACTCACCAACACAATACTCCACCGAGGATCCTCCCTTGTCATCCTACGAGAGGGCCATTCTCGGTACTCACACTTATCTTGAGTCTTTTAGTAGTATCCATTAACTTGTCTATGAACTGCATAGGCAACCAAGTAGTCCTTTACCGCGAACGCGGCTATTCGAATAGTTTTATACCCTGCAGGGGTGTACTTCGTCACACATGTTTCCACCACTTAGTGTCTGCACACGACATGTGCTCGGCAGATTTCAAGCGAAAACCGACGTGGGTGTAGACCACGACCTGACTAACCTCACAAGTCTCTAGTCCAGGTTTATCGCCTATTCAGGTTCCATTCGCAAGGAAATCCGGCCGGGGTGTCCTCAACGGCCCCAAACGATGTGTACAGGGTCCCGAGACGCCAAACGGGCGCCCGGCATACCCGGCCACAGTGTATCTACCGCATCATAGCCCACCCCTATGGTCAGCGCTACGCACGACCGCCAACACATGTCCTACAAACACCAGAAACTAGTTGCAACTCCTGGACAGAGGGCGAGAGGGGTCAGTAAGTCGAGCGGGATCATATTTCAGGGCCCAATGTGTGGTAGTAGCTGAATCTTAAATCACACATACAGATCTCAGTTCTTATGGATGGTCTTAATGAAACAAACCACCATGTACTCCTACATGGCCTCTCATCGATACCTTTACCAAAACTTGTTCAACACATTCCTCACATTACCGACATATCATATCACTCTAGCCCATCGCCCAGATGAACCAGAACTGACACAACTCTAAGCATAGCAGGCATAGCAAGGTAGGAATCACATACATGGCTCAATCAACTCCTACACATGCTAGTGGGTTTCATCTAGTTACTGTGGAAATGACAGGTCATGCAGAGGATAAGGGTTCAACTACCGTAACACATAGCAGTTTGAATCGTGTTGTCTTAATGCAATAAACCAGAGCAGAAGCGAGAACATGGTTTTGTATCGGAATGATCAATGGGTTGCTTGCCTGTTGTAGTGGTAGTAGGGTACTGCCCTTCAGACGGATACTCGGGGTTACCTTCGGAGGCAGAACCTACCACGAAAGACACACCGAAACATAATCAACACATGGCAATATGCAACAATATGATGCATGCTATGACATGGCAAGATGAAGGTGTCTTGGCCTAATGCAAGATAAAACAGAAAGGGATGAACTCATTTGAGTCAAAGATTCAATTATTAGCTTATTAAACATGGCTTTATTAGTGCATTACCTCATTCTGCATAAACAGCAAGGTTAACTTGTTTTGTCATGCATGAAACCATTACAGATGGATAGATTGAATTTTTCTGATCATTTTTCATATATAAATCTTTGCATTTGGAGCTATGGTTGATTTTCTATGATTTTTAGAAGTTTTGATTATTTTCTAGAATTTCCTATTAAAGAATAAATCCAGAAATTGAATTAATGCGTCAGCACTACGTCACTGTGACGTCAGCGGGTCAAAGGCGCCAGCCCAGGTCATACCTGACTGGTGGGCCCCTTCTGTCAGTCTCTCAGCTAATTAACAGAGTTGGTTAGTGTTTAGTTAGCACTAAACTGGGTTAGTTAGGCTCTGGGCCCACATGCAGTGAGAGAGGGGTAGTTAACAACGTCATTAACCTCTAATAGAGTGATTAGCTCTAATTTAAACTAATCTAAATTAGTTAGAAGCCGGCCCCACACATCAGTGTCTCAGATGGAGTCAAACTGGGGTCAAACCCCTGGTCAGCGGAGCTAATCCCGCCGGCGTTGAGTCGCCGGTGAGGCCGAGACGGCGGAGAGCTTCGGATTTGGTCCTCCGGTGACCAAATCGCCGGTGGAGACGTGCTACGCGTAGCTGGGGAGCTGCCGCATCTAGTGGTGCAAGTGGTTGGACACGAGAACGCCGGAAACGACGCCGGCGAGCTCGGCAGCGGCGGCCGGAGTTCAGACGGGGTTGGGTTCAATGCTATGGTGCATGAGAGAAAGAGCTGGTGGTGGCTACGGGCTCCTGGTGCTGCACTGAGCACAACGGTGAGCTTGGCTTCGAGCCACTGTGGCTCTAGCCACGACGGCGCCATGGCCGTCGGCGGGGAGCTTTCGGGTGCGGTGGAATTGGTGACTAAAGAGGCCAAACGAGCACGGGAGCTAGGGGAAGAGGAAGAGGAGCTCACAGCGGGGTCGGAGAGGGGGTCAGCGAGCTCAGGGAGGTCCTGGCGGCGACGAATTGACCGGAGATGGCTCGGGTGCCTGAGGTTGAAGACGAGGGCGAAGATGGCGTTCGGCGGCATTTGGAGTCGCGCGGGTCAGTGGAGAGGTCCAGGGCGACGAGGCGGAGCTATTGGGCTTGTCGGAGGGGCGAGGGGGTGGCTCTGGTGACGTCTACGGCGAACAGCAGCGAGGATAGCGCTCGGTCATCGCGGGAGAGGGTGAGGGAGACGAGGGGGAGAGTGAGGGAGGATGAGAGGGGGACGTGGGGGTCGGCGTGGCATCCCTGGATGTCTCCAGGGCGTCGGCAGAAGCGGGAGGTGGCCGGGGTGTGGCCGCGGGCGCCGGCCACGCGCTCCTCGTCCTCCTGGCGGGAGGAGGACGACGACTGGCAAGGCCAGTCGGCTGGGCCGAGCCAGGTGGGCTGGGCCAGCACAGGTAAGGCCCAGGTGGGCTTCCCTCTCTCTCTTTTTTTGATTTGTTTCTGTTTTTCTATTTAACTGCAACTGTTGGGCTTTATTAAAAATACTAAAACTTTTCCAAAAATCCTGAAAATAAATGTGGGCTCTGTTTAGAATATTTCCAACAGTATACATTTATTTCCAGAATTATTTGAGCATTTAAATTATTTTATAGCATTTAAATGCCCAAAATCAAATACTTATGATTTAATTCAATGACCTTCTATTGACCTAGAAAATTGTGCACCAATTTTGCCAGAGGTTCTAACCCAAGACAAAGAGAGTGAACTTTTTAGAAGGGCATTTCAGGTTCATTGAAAAATAATTTTAGTAAACCCTAGTTGTTTTCAGGGGGGTGTTGGGGGTTCTGTCTTCCCCATTTCAAATTTAAGAGGAATTTAAACATGATGCACACTCTAATGCTTGAACTAACTAGGGTGTGACAACTCACCGCCACTCAAAAGAATCTTGTCCCGAGATTTAGGATCCTCCGGGAAGAAGGTGGGGTACTCGAGTCGAAGACGATCCTCCCTTTCCCAAGTGGCTTCTTTCTCGGAATGGTGTGACCATTGAACCTTGAGAAACTTGATATTATGACGTCGAGTGGTACGCTCGGCTTGATCAAGGATACGAACGGGATATTCCCGATAGATGAGGTTATCTTGTAGATCAAGCATTTCGTGGTCCACTCCACGGATGGGATCCGCGAAGCAACGCCTGAGTTGAGAAACGTGGAAGACTTCATGAACTCTGGAAAGATGCAAAGGTAGTTCCAATTGGTAGGCAACTTCTCCTCATTTGGCAAGAATGCGAAAGGGTCCAATGTAACGAGGAGCCAATTTTCCTTTGATACAGAAACAATGGGTTCCCTTTAACGGAGTAACCCAAAGGTAGGCCTTCTCATCGACTTCATAAGTCATAGGCTTATGTTTACGATCATATTGACTCTTTTGACGAGATTGGGCTGTTTTCAATTTCTCACGAATAACGCGAACCTGCTCTTCTGCTTCCTGAATCATATCCGGGCCAAAGAGTTGTCTTTCCCCGGTTTCTGACCAGTTAAGAGGCGTTCGACATTTTCGTCCATAGAGAACTTCGAAAGGAGCCTTGCCCAAGCTGGCTTGATAACTATTGTTATAAGCAAACTCCGCGAATGGAAGGCATTTCTCCCAACTCATTCTGAACGAGATAACAGAAGCTCGGAGCATATCTTCCAGAATTTGAGTAACTCGTTCTACTTGACCACTTGATTGAGGATGGAAGGCGATACTAAAAGAGAGACGAGTTCCCATAGCATTTTGGAAACTTTCCCAAAATCGAGAGGTGAAGAGACTCCCACGGTCTGAGTTAATTTTCAATGGAACACCATGAAGAGACACTATTTGGGAGATGTATAAATCGGCTAGCTGGCTAGCGGTGATACTCTCACGAACAGGTAGGAAATGGGTTACTTTGGAAAGTCGTTCGATCACGACGAAGATGGCATTATTCCCTCTCTTGGTTCTGGGAAACCCAGTGATGAAATCCATACTGATTTTATCCCATTTCCATTCAGGAATAGCCAAAGGTTGAAGGGTGCCAGCAGGCCGTTGATGCTCTGCTTTAACACGATGACAAACGTCGCAATTAGCAATGTATTGAGCGATTTCTCTCTTCATCCTAGTCCACCAAAACCTCTGGCGTAGGTCTTGATATATTTTAGTACTACCGGGATGGATGGTGAGAGGGGATTCATGAGCTTCCTTAAGGATCAACTGGCGTAGATGTTGTTTCTTGGGAACCACCAAACGGTTCTCGAAGAAGACAGCACCCCGCTTATCCATGGAAAAACATTTAGCAACTCCACTAGCAATGTCTTCCCTAATCCGGGATATGCCCTTATCACGCTTCTGGGAAGCTATGATTTGATCCATAAGGGTAGGTTTCGCCACTAGGGTGGATAGGAATCCTCGAGGAACAATGTGAAGATTAAGCTTACGGAATTCCTCATGGAGAAGTGGTTGACTTTGTTGTAACATCAGGTTGTTACAATAAGATTTACGACTTAGTGCATCAGCCATGACATTGGCTTTGCCCGGGGTGTAAGTTATTCCTAAGTCATAATCCGAGATCAACTCGACCCAACGTCTTTGCCTGAGATTCAAATCTGGTTGGGTGAAGATATATTTCAAACTTTGTTGATCGGTGAAGATCTTGCAACGATTACCGAGGAGGTAATGTCGCCAAGTTTTAAGTGCATGGACTACAGCTGCAAGCTCTAGATCATGTGTGGGATAATTTTCCTCATGTGGGTGTAATTGCCATGAAGCATAGGCAATTACCTGACGATCTTGCATGAGTATGCAACCTAGTCCTTGTCGCGAGGCGTCGGAATAGATAATAAAGTCCTTGGAGAAATCTGGTGGTACCAGTACGGGAGCAGATGTCAGGCGTCTTTTCAGTTCCTGAAAGCTGAACTCGCACTGTGGAGTCCACTCGAACTTTTTATCTTTCTTGAGGAGTTCAGTTAAAGGTTTAGCAACCTTGGAGAAATTCTCGATGAAGCGGCGGCAATAGCTCGCTAAGCCAAGGAAGCTCCGAACTTGCTTAACCGTCTCAGGTGGAGTCCAATCAAGGACGGCTTGAACTCGCTCGGGATTGACAACAATACCCTTACCAGAGATTACATGGCCTAGATAGGTCACTTCTCGCAACCAAAATTCACACTTGGAGAATTTGGCATAAAGGCGATGCTCTTGAAGTTTCATCAATACCAGCCTTAGATGTTCGGCATGTTCCTCTTCATTCTTGGAGTAGATGAGTATGTCATCGAGGTATACTACGACGAATTTATCCAAGTACTCCATGAAGACCGAGTTCATTAACCGAGAGAATTTAGCTGGGGCATTTGTTAAACTGAAGGACATGACGGTGTACTCGTATTGGCCATAATGAGTAACAAAGGCCGTTTTGGGAATGTCCTTGTTTCTGATTTTGATTTGATGGTAGCCCAACCTCAAATCCATCTTGGAAAAGACTGAGGATCCAGCGAGCTGATCATACAGATCGTTGATCCTGGGAAGCGGGTATTTGTTCTTGATGGTGACCAAGTTGACAGGTCGGTAATCCACAACCATTCGATCCGTTCCATCCTTCTTCTTAACGAAGAGGACGGGGAAAGCCCAAGGAGAGGAACTAGGACGGATGAAACCCTTTTTCAAGGACTCATCTAGTTGGTTCTTAAGCTCGGCTAGTTCTAAGGGTGCCATCTTGTAGGGTCTTCTAGAAATTGGAACGGTTCCTGGAACAAGGTCTATCACAAACTCAACATCCCTGTCAGGTGGAACACCTGGCAGTTCTTCTGGAGAGACATCCGGAAAGTCTCGGACTACCGGAACATCCTCAAGGTCTGGAAGGGGGTTGGCATTTAGGGAGTAAAGTTGGCGCTTGGCCACTCGGGTTAAGACATTGACTGTCTTGCCCGATGGGTGAGTAAGTTGAACGGTTCTAGTGGCACAATCGATCTTAGCATAATGAGCTGACATCCGGTCCATACCCAAGATGATGTTTATGTCCGAGGACTTGAGAGCTATTAAGGATGCAAGGAAGACAAGTCTATCGACAAGAATTTTGTTCCCATGGCTTGCTCTAGAAGTTTGCCATCTAGAGCCAGGGGTTTGAATTTCCATGGTAGAGGGCATGTCACAGAATGTCGTGTTATGCAATCGAGCATAGTTCTCGGATATGAATGAATGAGATGCTCCAGTATCGAAAAGAACAGATGCCGGATGGCAGTTAACAAGGAGCGTACCAAGGACGACGTTAGGATCCTCATGAGCCTCCTCGGCTGAAACATAGTTGACATGGCCACGCGCAGTGGTGGCCGTCTTGGCATAGAATGTTTTTCCCGCGGGCTTACCACGGCCAATGGACTTTCCAGTTTGATTGGAGTTGTTGTTCTGGGGACACTCTCGACTATAGTGACCTGGCTCTCCACACTTAAAGCACGTCACCATATTGGGGCGTGGAGCAGCGTTAGCAGCGGGGCCACCATAGGGCTTGGGCGGTGCAAATTGCTGGTTAGGACGAGGCGCCTCAAAGGATGGCCTTGGAATGAACCTGGGTGGCAGCGCCGTGCTTGGGATCCACACCCGGCGCTTCTGAGCTCCAGAGCCGGATGAAGAGCCAAAATCACGGGAGTGCTTGCGTGAAGCGTCATAATCAGTCTGGCCTGTCTCAGCACTGATGGCTTTATTGACCAACTTCTGAAAAGAGGTGCACTCGTGCAGATGAAGATCGCGGCGAAGCTCAGGGCTAAGTCCCTTGCGGAACCTTGCCTGCTTCTTAGCATCAGTAGATACCTCTTTAGGGGCATAACGTTCCAGATTCCCAAATTCACGACTATAAGCATCCACAGCCAGTCTTCCTTGGGTGAAGTTGCAGAACTCCTCCCTCTTGCGAACCATGAGACCTTCCGGAATGTGATGCTCACGGAAAGCCTCACTGAATTCAGCCCAAGTAGTAATTTGGCCGACCGGGCGCATAGCTTCAAAATTTTCCCACCAGAGGCTAGCAGGGCCTTCGAGATGGTAGGCAGCGTAAGTAACCTTGTCGGCTTCGGCTATGTTGGCAGCACGTAGCTTGTGGGTGATGCTGCGAAGCCAGTCATCCGCGTCGAGGGGCTCGACGGAATGGTTAAACTTTGGTGGGTACAGCTTGATAAAGTCATTGATTGACACCAAGTCATTTTGCGGATGGTGTGCAGTGTTCTGCTCAATCCGCTCTAGCAGGCGGTTAGTCTCACGCTTGTTTCTTTCCGCCCCCAGCATTACTTCGGCCAGAGAAGGCGGGTGAGGCAGATTTTCACCCTTAGCTGCACTGGCTTCCCCCTGCTCCGAGGCAGCAGGGTTGCTGCGGGTGTTCACCATCCTAGGAGAAAACAAGACAATGGTTTAGATAAGGATGGCTCAAGCTTAGCAAGGAAGTGCAGAATGTAATGGATAACACGGAATGCAGAGATGTTCATCTGTATGTCATGGTAATATAAAACTGCCATATATATACCAACGGTCATACACATCATACATAGTTTAGTACAAGCCAAGGCTACCGTACAACTATGATGAAAGACGTTACATCTCATCAGAGGCATCCCAAGCTCCTATACATTATTTGTCTACACCTCCGGAATTGATTACACACAAAGTCATATTCCACAAGTCATGCATGACAGTGGAGATACAACTACTACAATATTAGTGGTACTACTACTAACTCAGACAGCTCTGTAGTAGTCCTCATAGAAATCACCTCCATAGCCTGGAAGTTCAACGTGACCATCCGGGAACAGACGGTCCTGAGGAGCCTGTGGACCATAGGGGCTAGGATGAGGTCTTGGACCAACAAACGGTGGCCTGCGGGGACCACGGGGTGGGGTGATGCCTCCCACATCACGCCAATCCACCATGTCTGGCAAAGAAGATCTCACAGGATACAGATCCCTTGTATCCATACATCCAGCTTGCACCGCAGGTGCAAACCGAGTCAATGTAGCCCAATGATCAGCACGGGTATTGAAAAGCTCCAGCCTCAAGGCCCGATTCTCTCGGTCCTTATCTTCGAGCATCTCGGCAGTGGTACGAGTTAATGAGTCCTCCTGAGTGGAGTCAGCATAGATAGCCTGAAGATACCCTTGCGCTCCCAGAAGTGAAGCTCGCATGTAACGGAAGTCGGTGTTCCGAAGCAGGCCAGTCCGGACTCGCATGATGGTCATCATGGAATAGGCAGCATCCTGCACAGCCATCTCAACAGTAACCCCGAGTCCATAGGAACAGTGAAGGGGCTCGGTAGATCTAGGATAAGAAGGAAATATCTTGACGGTGCAGAAATATTGGTTTTGATTAAAGTCTCGGAATTGCTCTTCGACGGTGTATTCGGGATACCAACGATAACCCGTCTCGATCATTACCCAGACTAACATAGCAGTATGACCGGGCACGTCGAGGCACCGGGTCAGGCGAACCACTTGAACATGGTTGGCCATCTGAAAGCACAACCACAATGCAAAGACATCAGAATTTCTAGGGAAAATTGGACAGCATAACAGCTGTAAATGCTCAGAAAAAGATTTGAGACATCCACAACAGTTCGCAATACCACTCAACAACATCATATCAAGGTTCTGATCCAAATAGCAACATACTAAAATAGTAGAAACTGAACTGGGGCTTGTAGCAACAATCCTATAAGCTACTACGGATTAGTAACACGTGAACCTGATAGAAGAAGAGAGCCTAGTCCTTAACCCATGTTGAATGAGAAGAGAATGACTCGGATCAGAGGCATAGGGTAAAGGAGTAAAAGAGCCTTACGTTCTCTCCCACAATCAATTCCCCTACATATTACTAAAGCATTTCTAGACTCGACATCGACCAACTTGGCTCAACGAACCTACAGGCAGTCCGGTTCTGATGCCAACGCTGTCAGGACCCCGATTCCAAGCCACATCGATCTAGCCGGTAACACCTCATATCACTTTGCGGCCTCACGCACGGTATCCCATGGGTGTCGCCTTACCATGGCCCGGGACCGTTTGCGCCTTTTGGCTCACGTATATGATAGTGTCACTAGCATCCATATGACAGAGAACCCGGGCCGACATGGCTAGTCGTGAACCCAAAGCGGCACAGACCTATGGAGACAGGCATACATGAATCACATCGAGCATGTCGGTCATCAGCGAGTGATTCCGGGCTGTAGCACTAGGCTAACAGGACTCCGGAAGTCTCCGCATGACATTTCCCCGAAGGGACAAACATAGGAACGAAGTGAAACACATGCCGGCCAGTCAAGTGTCCTGAACAGTAGTGCTGGGCTAGCAGGACTCCGGTGAACCGGGTTGTAGCGGACTACTATGGCTCGAGGAACACTATGTTGGGGAACGTAGTAATTTCAAAAAATTTCCTACGCACACGCAAGATCATGGTGATGCATAGCAACGAGAGGGGAGAGTGTGATCTACGTACCCTTGTAGATCGACAACGGAAGTGTTTGGTTGATGTAGTCGTACGTCTCCACGGCCCGACCGATCAAGCACCGAAACTACGGCACCTCCGAGTTCTAGCACACGTTCAGCTCGATGACGATCCCCGGACTCCGATCTAGCAAAGTGTCGGGGAAGAGTTCCTTCAGCACGACGGCGTGGTGACGATCTTGATGCACTACCGTCGCAGGGCTTCGCCTAAGCACCGCTACAATATTATCGAGGACTATGGTGGAAGGGGGCACCGCACACGGCTAAGAATATGATCACGTGGATCAACTTGTGTGTCAAGGGGTGCCCCCTGCCCCCGTATATAAAGGATCAAGGGGAGGAGGCTGGCCGGCCCTCTATGGCGTGCCAAGGAGGAGTCCTCCTACTAGTAGGAGTAGGACTCCTACTAGGAGGGGGAAAGAAGTGGGGAGGGAGAGGGAAAGGGGGGCGCCGCCCCCCCTCTCCTAGTCCAATTCGGACCAGGGGGGAGAAGGCGCGCGGCCCACCTTTGGCTGCCCCTCTCTCTCTCCACTAAGGCCCATATGGCCCATTACTTCTCCCGGGGGGGTTCCGGTAACCCTCCGGCTCTCTGATTTTCTCCGAAATCACCCGGAACACTTCCGGTGTCCGAATATAGCCGTCCAATATATCAATCTTTATGTCTCGACCATTTCGAGACTCCTCGTCATGTCCGTGATCACATCCGGGACTCCGAACTAACTTCGGTACATCAAAACTCATAAACTCATAATATAACTGTCATCGAAACCTTAAGCGTGCGGACCCTACGGGTTCGAGAACAATGTAGACATGACCGAGACACGTCTCCGGTCAATAACCAATAGCGGAACCTAGATGCTCATATTGGCTCCTACATATTCTACGAAGATCTTTATCGGTCAGACCGCATAACAACATACGTTGGTCCCTTTGTCATCGGTATGTTACTTGCCTGAGAGTCGATCGTCGGTATCTCAATACCTAGTTCAATCTCGTTATCGGCAAGTCTCTTTACTCGTTCCGTAATACATCATCTCGCAACTAACTCATTAGTTGCAATGCTTGCAAGGCTTATGTGATGTGCATTACCGAGAGGGCCCAGAGATACCTCTCCGACAATCGGAGTGACAAATCCTAATCTCGAAATACGCCAACCCAACATGTACCTTTGGAGACACCTGTAGAGTACCTTTATAATCACCCATTTACGTTGTGACGTTTGGTAGCACACAAAGTGTTCCTCCGGCAAATGGGAGTTGCATAATCTCATAGTCATAGGAACATGTATAAGTCATGAAGAAAGCAATAGCAACATACTAAACGATCGGGTGCTAAGCTAATGGAATGGGTCATGTCAATCAGATCATTCACCTAATGATGTGATCCCGTTAATCAAATAACAACTCTTTGTTCATGGTTAGGAAACATAACCATCTTTGATTAACGAGCTAGTCAAGTAGAGGCATACTAGTGACACTCTGTTTGTCTATGTATTCACACATGTATTATGTTTGCGGTTAATACAATTCTAGCATGAATAATAAACATTTATCATGATATAAGGAAATAAATAATAACTTTATTATTGCCTCTAGGGCATATTTCCTTCACACTAGACTACATTTCCCCATAAGAAAGGCTGCCAAGGATAAACAACTAGATTGTCGGATCCCACTCATACCAAGCATTTCAATCATACACACAATATGCCCGATATGAGTACATACAACATGGCATCACAAAAAAACTCTACAACTCAAGTACTTTATTTAAAGGCTCCAGAGAGCCATACATAACATGTTCATACAGACAGGGGTCACATGAAACGACACTCAAGTCATACAATCATACAAGCACATGCGGAAGCAACTAGTCTGAGTACAGACACTAGAAAGAAAGAAAGCTTCTCGAAGCCTGTCTATCTACATAGGGCCCTCCATGGCCAGGATCACCACCTGGGTGGCTAGTCACTCGTCGACGTCAAGGTCTACGTAGAACCCATCGGAGGGGGCGGTGTTGTCGTCTGAAAACAGTAATTAAGCAAACATAAGTACAAGGGTACTCAGCAAGTCTTACAACAGAACCTACTATAAATGCTTATTCTCAAGAAGGAGGTGGGGTTATTGCAGCAAGCCAGCTTTGACTCTTGGCTAAGCTATCCTATGGAACTCCACCAGTAAAATAGTTTTCGCACACGAGTCCACTACTCACCAACACAATAATCCACCGAGGATCCTCCCTCGTCATCCTACGAGAGGGCCATTCTCGGTACTCACACTTATCTTGAGTCTTTTAGTAGTATCCATTAACTTGTCTATGAACTGCATAGGCAACCAAGTAGTCCTTTACCGCGGACGCGGCTATTTGAATAGTTTTATACCCTGCAGGGGTGTACTTCGTCACACATGTTTCCACCACTTAGCGTCTGCACACGACATGTGCTCGGCAGACTTCAAGCGAAAACCGACGTGGGTGTAGACCACGACCTGACTAACCTCACAAGTCTCTAGTCCAGGTTTATCGCCTATTCAGGTTCCATCCGCAAGGAAATCCGGCCGGGGTGTCCTCAACGGCCCCAAACGATGTGTACAGGGTCCCGAGACGCCAAACGGGCGCCCGGCATACCCGGCCACAGTGTATCTACCGCATCATAGCCCACCCCTATGGTCAGCGCTACGCACGACCGCCAACACATGTCCTACAAACACTAGAAACTAGTTGCAACTCCTGGACAGAGGGCGAGAGGGGTCAGTAAGTCGAGCGGGGTCATATTTCAGGGCCCAATGTGTGGTAGTAGCTGAATCTTAAATCACGCATATAGATCTCAGTTCTTATGGATGGTCGCAATGAAACAACCCACCATGTACTCCTACATGGCCTCTCATCAATACCTTTACCAAAACATGTTCAACACATTCCTCACATTACCGACATATCATATCACTCTAGCCCATCACCTAGATGAACCAGACCTGACACAACTCTAAGCATAGCAGGCATAGCAAGGTAGGAATCACATACATGGCTCAATCAACTCCTACACATGCTAGTGGGTTTCATCTAGTTACTGTGGCAATGACAGGTCATGCAGAGGATAAGGGTTCAACTACCGTAACACATAGCAGTTTGAATCGCGTTCTCTTAATGCAGTAAACCAGAGCAGAAGCGAGAACATGGTTTTGTATCGGAATGATCAATGGGTTGCTTGCCTGTTGTAGTGGTAGTAGGGTACTGCCCTTCAGACAGATACTCGGGGTTATCCTCGGAGGCAGAACCTACCACGAAAGACACACCGAAACATAATCAACACATGGCAATATGCAACAATATGCTGCATGCTATGACATGGCAAGATGAAGGTGTCTTGGCCTAATGCAAGCTAAAACAGAAAGGGATGAACTCATTTGAGTCAAAGATTCAATTATTAGCTTATTAAACATGGCTTTATTAGTGCATTACCTCATTCTGCATAAACAGCAAGGTTAACTTGTTTTTCCATGCATGAAACCATTACAGATGGATATATTGAATTTTTCTGATCATTTTTCATATATAAATCTTTGCATTTGGAGCTATGGTTGATTTTCTATGATTTTTAGAAGTTTTGATTATTTTCTGGAATTTCCTATTAAAGAATAAATCCAAAAATTGGATTAATGCGTCAGCACTGCGTCACTGTGACATCAGCGGGGCAAAGGCGCCAGCCCAGGTCAAACCTGACTGGTGGGCCCCTTCTGTCAGTCTCTTAGCTAATTAACAGAGTTGGTTAGTGTTTAGTTTGCACTAAACTGGGTTTGTTAGGCTCTGGGCCCACATGTCAGTGAGAGAGGGGTAGTTAACGGCGTCATTAACCTCTAATAGAGTGATTAGCTCTAATTTAAACTAATCTAAATTAGTTAGAAGCCGGCCCCACACATCAGTGTCTCAGATGGAGTCAAACTGGGGTCAAACCCCTGGTCAGCGGGGCTAATCCCGCCGGCATTGAGTCGTCGGCGAGGCCGAGACGGCGGAGAGCTTCGGATTTGGTTCTCCGGTGACCAAATCGCCGGTGGAGACGTGCTACGCGTAGCTGGGGAGCTGCCGCATCTAGTGGTGCAAGTGGTTGGACACGGGAACGCCGGAAACGACGCCGGCGAGCTCGGCAGCGGCGGCCGAAGTTCGGACGGGGTTGGGTTCGACGCTACGGTGCACGGGAGAAAGAGCTGGTGGTGGCTACGGGCTCCTGGTGCTGCGCTGAGCACAACGGTGAGCTTGGCTTCGAGCCATTGTGGCTCTAGCCACGACGGCGCCATGGCCGGCGGCGGGGAGCTTTCAGGTGCGGTGGAAGTGGCGACTACAGAGGCCAAACGAGCACGGGAGCTAGGGGAAGAGGAAGAGGAGCTCACAGCAGGGTCGGAGAGGGGGTCAGCGAGCTCGGGGAGGTCCTAGCGGCGACGAATCGACCAGAGACGACTCGGGTGCCCGAGGTTGAAGACGAGGGCGAAGACGGCGTTCGGCGGCGTTTGGAGTCGTGTGGGTCAGCGGAGAGGTCCAGGGCGACGAGGCGGAGCTAATGGGCTTGTCGGAGGGGCGAGGGGGTGGCTCTGGTGACGTCTACGGCGAACGGCGGCGAGGATCGCGCTCGGCCATCGCGGGAGAGGGTGAGGGAGACGAGGGGGGGAGTGAGGGAGGATGAGAGGGGGACGTGGGGGTCGGCGTGGAATCCCTGGACGTCTCCAGGGCGTTGGCAGAAGCAGGAGGTGGCCGGCGTGTGGCCGCGAGCGCTGGCCACACGCTCCTCGTCCTCCTGGCGGGAGGAGGATGACGACGGCAAGGCCAGTCGGCTGGGCCGAGCCAGGTGGGCTGGGCTAGCACAGGTAAGGCCCAGGTGGGCTTCCCTCTCTCTCTTTTTTTTGATTTGTTTCTATTTTTCTATTTGACTGCAACTGTTGGGCTTTATTAAAAATACTAAAACGTTTCCAAAAATCCTGAAAATAAATGTGGGCTCTGTTTAGAATATTTCCAACAGTATACATTTATTTCCAGAGTTATTTGAGCATTTATTTGAGAATTAGATTATTTTATAGCATTTAAATGTCCAAAATCAAATACTTATTATTTAATTCAATGACCTTCTATTGACCTAGAAAATTGTGCACCAATTTTGCCAGAGGTTCTAACCCAAGACAAAGAGAGTGAACTTCTTAGAAGGGCATTTCAGGTTCATTGAAAAATAATTTTAGTAAACCCTAGTTGTTTTCAGGGGGGTGTTGGGGGTTCTGTCTTCCCCATTTCAAATTTAAGAGGAATTTAAACATGATGCACACTCTAATGCTTGAAGTAACTAGGGTGTGACAGGGAAGACCAGGCCAAGTTGACAGAAATGTTGGCTACTCTAGCAGGGTGCAAAGTAGAAGATATGAGCCATATAGACAGGAGCAACCTCACATCGAATCTGAGGGAAGATGGTCGTACAATGAGAGACGGAGAGCTTCATCAACATTGCTCCTCCAAGAGATGCATTGATGCATGTGCCGAGGGTGACACCACCCATGCCCATACACCATGGTGAATACCAAACACCGAAGGCAGCACAGAGCTATACACATGTAAGCACAGTCCATACCCTAGTACCGTGACCACCCCATCTAACATTTTCATAATCTGTTGGGTGCAGCCACCTAATATTGAAGCTTACGTTCTGCTAAGGCTAGAGATGCGCTTTGGAACTTTCAAAGAAGCAAAGAACTTCGACAACGTCTATGCAAAGCACACGGGTTTTGCTTTCAGGGAAGGCTCCAAGGTTAACACCAGAGTCTACCTTTATTGCACGTGCTATGGAGTCTATGAATCGAAGGTGTCAACAGCAAATAGATAGCAGAACAAGACCACAACAGAACTAACTGCGGGGCTAAAATGAGGCCGAAAAGGGAAAAGGATGGAACACTTGTCGTAAAAGAGATAGTCTGGGAACACAACCACAGGCTACAGCTGTCCCCCCAAATGCTTGTTTTCTTGCACTCCAACAAAAACTTTGACAAAACATTCTTGGAGTACGTCAAGTAACTGCAGTTCAAAGGCGTTGAACACGCGCAAATCATGAGCATACTGGGCGGCGATGACCCTGCTATCTACTTCCTTGAAATGAATGCCAAAGACCTGATTAACATGTAAGTACAAACTTGTTCCCCTCCCATAAACCCCCTCTGTCTTTTTTCGTCTATGAGTACAAACATATTATGCAACGCATGACCTGACGCCAGTTCAACATGCATTTTTGAATGACTGTTCACTTTTAATATGCAACAAAGCAAATAATTTAAGGATGGATGATGTGGATGATGTCCTAAAGATTGTCAACTTCTTTAGGGAGATGAAAGCGATAAACAGGGAATTCTTCTGCGACATACAACTTGATGAGTTCGACAGAGTGAAGAACATATTCTAGGCGAACGCAAGCTGCCGAGGGGCGTATCAAGACTATGGTGACTACGTAATGTTTGACACCACATATAAGACCAAAAAGTACCATATGCCACTTGGGGTGTTTGTGGGTACTAACAACCACTTATAGACTACATTCTTTGCTTTCGCCCTGATAAGAGACGAGGATGAAGATTCATTTAGATGGTTGTTCAAAACATTTTTAAGGTGCATGAGAGGGAAGGCTCCTATATGCATCCTCACAGGTACAACCGCCACCCCCCTGTCGGTGTCAAAACTGGCGGATCTCGGGTAGGGGGTCCCGAACTGTGCGTCTAAGGCTGATGGTAACAGGAGGCGTGGGACACAATGTTTACCCAGGTTCGGGCCCTCTCAATGGAGGTAATACCCTACTTCCTGCTTGATTGATCTTGATGATATGAGCATTACAAGAGTTGATCTACCATGAGATCGTAGAGGCTAAACCCTAGAAGCTAGCCTGTGATTATTATTGTTCTTGTCCTACGGACTAAACCCTCCGGTTTATATAGTCACCGGAGGGGGCTAGGGTTACACAGAGTTGGTTACAGAGAAGGAGATCTACATATCTCAATTGCCAAGCTTGCCTTCCACGCAAAGGAGAGTCCCACCCGGACACGGGACGAAGTCTTCAATCTTGTATCTTCATAGTCCAATAGTCCGGTCAAAGTATATAGTCCGGCTGTCCGAGGACCCCCTAATCCAGGACTCCCTCAGTAGCCCCAGAACCAGGCTTCAATGATGATGAGTCCGGCGCGCAGATTGTCTTCGGCATTGCAAGGCGGGTTCTTCTCCACATCCCGAGTACCTGTCATAACGAGTAGTGTCCGGCTTCCCATGAATATTGCTCTCCTCGGCTTTTGTGCTTTAATAATGACTATCTTCCACGTGTCAAGCGAATGCAAGAAGTCGGGGCATTTTTACCTTTGCCATCCTAACCACGTAAGTAAATCGTCTACTTAAAGAGTCGGGGATCCTCATATCCAGATCACACCATCCTCCCACAGCGAGTATCCATTGGAGCATGCATGGAAAAGTCCAACCCATCATGGCCAGCTATCACAGCTCCTCCTCTCGCTCCCGTAGCACTAAGCCAGGAAATTGGGAGAAGTGTTCCGTCCCCCACAACAAATTAGTAGAGTTGCAGACCCAGGGGTTTCTCCCTCCTGCGTATATGGTCCCCGTCCGAGCCGGACTAGCCACTTATAATGGCGGGGAGCAAGCAGAGAGCTTTCCCAACCCATCCAGGGGGAGCGGGTATGCCTTGTCCCTTACTTATTGAGGGGACCCGGATTTTCAATCCATCCGTTCCTTCGCGGGCTCCTAGAGTTGTATGGCCTCCAGCTGCATAACTTTACTCCCGCCTCCATATTACACATCGCTGGCTACGTCGCCTTTTGCAAGCTGTTTCTGGGCTGCGAAGCTCATTTCGAGCTACGGAAGAGGCTATTCTGCCTCGTACCCCGTACACAGGAGGGGTCAATATATCAAGTGGGTGGAGCCAAAATATGGTGCATCGCTGGGACCGGATACCTGTCCGGTACTCCGAACAAGACATCCGAAGACTGGCCTTCGGAGTGGTTTTATATGGAGGACGTCCCCCTTCCGGACCCTATTCGGATGGGCCTTCCTGAGTTTAATAATGCCCCTTTGAAGAAATGCCTCAGCTGGCACCCTCGGAGCCCCCAGGAGGAAGATAATAGAGAGGTCCTTTACCTGATGGGCAGGATAAAAACGCTGGCCAAATCAGGACTGACAATAGTCGAGGTTATGTCAATATGTATAATGCGGGGGTGCAGCCACTTCAGTATCGGGGGAAACCCATGTGGCACTTCAATGGAGAAGACGATGCCACCCGCTGCAGTCATAAAGGTCCGAACTCCGCCGCTGCTCTAGCGAAAATACTGTCCGATTCGTACAAAGGAGATGAAGAGGAGTTCATCCACATTAAGGCACGGGATGGAGTCTCCATGTACAACCCCCCAAACCGGGTGAGCTGCTACCTTTTACTCTAGACCTTCCCGCATTCTTCATCATAAATATTTACCTTGCTATTTCATAGCAGGAACTGCGAAGAGCTGTGAAGGAGGTCCACAGCCCGTCCCTACAGCCAGAGGACCCTGACCAGGCCCTCGTCCACGGACTCGAAGAAGATCCGGACATATTTGCGGAGCTCGTCGACAGGACGTTATATCAGTTAAGCTGCGACGGTGCCTTGGTGGCCATCATAGCCGATTATCCTGGTCTGCTCCCTGCATCGCATGTAAGTAAAACCGGAGTCCCAACTTCCGAGAAGGATCCCTTTTTTGCACCTCACCCACCACGCACGTATTGCATCTTACAGGGAAGGCCCTCAGGGCGCCATGCCGAACCCGCGGTGACTCATCAACAAGGAGCACCTAAGCAGGGTAGGCTTAAAAGGAAGGCAGTCAGGACTGAGACGCCGTGGCAGAGGTATGAAAATAAACCTTGCTCCGTGGTTGTTGTCTTTAAAATATAATAACGTCCATGGTTCCTAGCAGAAAAAACGCTTGCCACACCGTGTCCGAAGAGCCTGCCAGCCACGCCTCCACCATCCGGACTCCAGAGCTGGACTTAGGGGCAGATGCTAACATGGGGACAACATCGGATGTTCCTCCTATAGAGGATGCAGATAGGATGTCCGCTACAAATTTTGAAGTGGAGAGTGCCATGAATCACAGGCGTCGCCGGGCCGTACTCCGCAACACTGGTTTCTCCGAAGAGGCGTTTGATGCCTTCAACTCAGGAGACGCGTACATACGAGCTGCTCAAAATGGCCTTGCCAGAGCCACGGTCCAGTATGTAAAGGATATACGGGTAAGAAAATCTGATAATTATGTATATTAGTAGCCCCTGAGACATGAAACAGTTGGCACAACTGATTTAACGATCATTATATGCGTAGGTTCTTATGGAGAAGAATACCCAGTTGTCTCAAGAGCTGGAGGAGTGCAAAGCCCAGCTACGGGCCGCAGTTGCCAGAATGGAGGAGTCCAAGAAGGCCCCATCTAGTAATACTTGTCCTGATCGAAAAGAATGAAATTACATGTACCTGTTAGTATTCGGCATGCATGCAAATCTAACAATTAGTATTTGGCATCCAAGAAGGCCCCATCTAGTAATACTTGTCCTCAACGACAGCTAGAGGCTGGCGAACGCGTGCTTACACGGGTTAGGCGGGAGAAAAACGATCTCCAAGATGCCAATACCCGGCTGGGCATTGAACTGAAAGATGTTCTGGCACAGCTCGATGACCCCGTAAAGGAGAATAAGAGGCTTCGAGGCGGCATTTTTAGTAAGTGCTTGAACAAACTTTTATAGAGTTCGGCGAAGAAACCGGCTAACAGAGTTATTGTGACGCCCCGAGACCATTGCGCCAGTTGTCTTCCAGTTATTCGCTGTCTTGCCATGTCATTTGCTTGTGTGTTGCATCTTGCCATGTCATCATGTGCATTGCATCTTCATGTTTTTCAAAACTTGCATTCGTCCGGGTTTCCCCAGTTCCGTCTGTTGTCCGTTCTGAGCCCAACCCCACTTGCACGCGCTTGCGGCACCTCCGAAATTTTATTTTATAAGTGGCTGGGAAATGTTCTCGGAATGGGTTGAAAGTTGGCATGCGGTGTTGTTATGCTGTCATTAGGTCGCCTGCCAAGTTTCATGGCATTCGGGGTTCGTTTGATGCCGCAACGGATAACTATAGCGGCAGTATAGCCGGTCTAACGTCGGATGTTTTCGGTCTCCGAAAACTGCTGCCGGGCCCTCTCTCTCTCTTCTCTCCTCTCAGCCTCGCCACAGCCCACCTAGTCCATCCACCTAACCCTCCTCACATCCGGAGCCGTCCATTTGTTATCGAGGGGCCCCGAAACCCCCCCTAACCACCTAACCCCTCTTTGCACCATGCTTCGACCCCCTCGCGTGCGTGTTCGAAACTTACCGAACCCGACTCGGACAGTCATCACCGTTGGATCCGGATCATCCCCAAACATCTACAAAACATCTTCGTTTTGTTAATTGGACTTCCTAACATATTTTTTTCTCGGCCGTCCGATTTTGATCGGAGGGACGAGATAGCCCCTAAACTTAATCCCACCGCTATATATAAGAGGACCAAACCCTAAAATCTAGGGAGATGTCCCATCCATCAAATCCTCCGCCGCCACCACAGTTTTTCTCCCACCTCGGGATCCCCTTTGCACCATCCAGACACCACCTCTTGATCCCCACCTTCTCATCAATTTTAGCGCCACCCAACCAACGCTCTCCATCGATCTCCCAACCTCCTCCTCCTCTCGATCCATCCCCGCGGCCACCTTCAGATCGAGCAGGAGCACTCGGCCTCGAGCCGTCGCGCCGCCCGAACCTCCTTCCAGGAGAGCCAAGGACCTCCCCGACCCCGTTGTTCCTCGCCGGACCAGCAGATCGACCTTGCCGCCTTGCTCAAGGTCAAGCCAGCCGCTCCCCATGCCCTCTCTCTTCTCTTTTCTATCTGTAACCCGTCGGCCTCTCTCTTCCTCTTCCTCCTAGGAACCAAGCGATGGTGCCCGAGGCCTACCCTGCCTTGCCTCGCGTCTCCCCGTTGTCGCCCGACCTCGCCGGCCGTTCGATCGAAGCCGCCTCCCCGACCGCCTTGCGTCAGACGCCCCTGCAACCTTCCTTTTTCTTTTTCGCTGAAGCTCTCCCTGACCACCTCCCTCGTCTTGTTTCTCTCACAGGAGACAAGGCTGCAGCTTGGAGCATCTCCACCGACGCCTCCCTTCGTCTGTGGTTCCGTCCGGCCTAGCTGCCTCACCAACAGGAGCAGCAGTAGACCGTGGCGCACCACCTCCTAGAGCTGCTGCCCCAAACCTCTTCTCGTCGGAGTTCCCGCTTCGTCAGCCGCCGTCGTTTGTCACTGAAAGCACCAGCGCCGCCACACCTCGACTACCTAGACCGCACGCGCGTCAAGTCCGCTCGCCCGCGTCGACCCACCACCCCGCCAAGTCGTTGGAGTCCGCCATGGCCGTCCAAACCCAGCTGCTGCCTTCCCGTCCAGCGCCACTGCTACTCTGCTTCTGACAGCAGATGAACACGCCCGCTTCAGTGCCTCCTCGCTGTCTAGATCGAGCGAGAGGAGCACCCGGTCCAGCCGCGTGCGTTGACTGCGCCTCCAAGGTCCAGCCCGCCTCTCTAGCTGCGCCCAGCAACTGGCCTGCCTGGGCCTCTCCACCAACCGACTGGGCCTCATCCCACTGGGTGAGGCCACCCCAGCGCCCCTTTTTTTCTTTTTCTTTCCTCTGTTGGGCTTCCTGCTCAGATGCGGCCCGTATCATGTTTTTTCCCTTGGACGGATTTAGCTAATTTTTCCAGAGACTAACCGTTTTACACACACACCCCTATTGTTCATGCATATTTTATCTCTCAAACGGTGCATCATATTAAAAAAAGTTATATATGAAAAATGCTTAGAATTATGTGTAGATTAATAATATGCCACTTTCATCTATGTTTAAAATGTTTAAAATGTTGTTTGTTTAAATTTTGCCTATTGCCATGCTAAAATGCTTTATTTCATAACTAAATAACCGTAACTCGGAATTTAATAAACTTTATATGTAAATGGGGTGGAAAAATGCCTAGATTATCATGGTGGCTTTACTTTGCATGTGTAAAAACTCCAAAATTTGGTTTAGGGCAGAACAGTACCAAATCCATAATTATGCTCATGAGGATTTTCCGGACTTGTTGCTTGTTGTTCCGGCCTCATTTAAACTTGCCTAGATAGGTAGTTTTACTTTGCTTCACCCCTTGCCATGCTAAACAACATTTAATATTGTTGAGTTCATAAACGAGATCGAACTAAATAAGTCATGTGGTGTTTCGCCAATATGCAACTCGTTGCATATTGAGCTCCACTTAATTTGTAGTGTAGTTTGTTGCACTTTTCCATGCCATGCCTCATTAAACAGGACATGCATCATACTCGATTGTGCATCATGCCATGTTGATGTGTTGAATGTTTACTATGTGGTTTTCTTCTTTCCGGTGTTGCTTCTTCGGGTTGGTTCCGATAATGTCACGTTTGTGGGGATTCGTTCAACTACGTCCGTTTGTCTTCTTCATGGACTCGTTCTTCTTCCTTGCGGGATCTCAAGCAAGATGACCATACCCTCGAAATCACTTCTATCTTTGCTTGCTAGTTGCTTGCTCTTTTGCTATGCCGCGATACCTACCACTTGCTATATCATGCCTCCCATATTGCCATGTCAAGCCTCTAACCCACCTTGTCCTAGCAAACCGTCGTTTGGCTATGTTACCGCTTTGCTCAGCCCCTCTCATAGCGTTGTTAGTTGCAGGTGAAGATGGAGTTTGTTCCTTATTGGAACATGGATATTTGTTGGGATATCACAATATCTCTTATTTAATTAATGCATCTATATACTTGGTAAAGGGTGGGAGGCTCCGCCTTATGCCCGGTGTTTTGTTCCACTCTTGCCGCCCTAGTTTCCATCATACCGGTGTTATGTTCCTTGATTTTGCGTTCCTTACACGGTTGGGTGTTATGGGAACCCCTTGACAGTTCGTTTTGAATAAAACTCCTCCAGCAAGGCCCGACCTTGGTTTTACCATTTGCCTACCTACCACCATATACCTTCCCTTGGGTTCTCCAGACTCAAGGGTCATCTTATTTTAAACCCCCCGGGCCAGTGCTCCTCTGAGTGTTGGTCCGAACCGAGCTGCCTGCGGGGCCACCTCGGGGAAACTTGAGGGTTGGTTTTACTCGTAGCTAGTCTCATCCGGTGTTGCCCTGAGAACGAGATACGTGCGACTCCTATTGGGATTTGTCGGCATATCGGGTGGCTTTGCTGGTCTTGTTTTACCATTGTCGAAATGTCTTGTAACCGGGATTCCGAGTCTGATCGGGTCGTCCTGGGAGAAGGAATATCCTTCGTTGACCGTGAGAGCTTGTGATGGGCTAAGTTGGGACACCACTGCAGGGATTTGAACTTTCGAAAGCCGTGCCCGCGGTTATGGGCAGATGGGAATTTGTTAATATCCGGTTGTAGAAAACCTGACACTAAACTTAATTAAAATGCATCACCGCCTGTGTAGCCGTGATGGTCTATTTCCGGCGGAGCCCGGGAAGTGAACACAGCGTTGGAGTTATGCTTGAATGTAAGTAGTTTCAGGATCACTTCTTGATAACTTCTAGTTAACGACCGTGATTTGGTTCTCTTCTCGCTCTCAGTTGCGTAAGTTAGCCACCATATATGCTAGTGCTTGCTGCAGCTCCACCTCACTACCTTTCCTACCCATAAGCTTAAATAGTCTTGATCGTGAGGGTGTGAGATTGCTGAGTCCCAATGACTCACAGATTACTTCCAAAACCAGTTGCAGGTGCCGATGATACCAGTGAAGATGACGCAACCGAGCTCAAGGAGGAGCTCGAAGAAGATCGTGTTCGTTGTGTCATTTTCCTTTTCAGACGATCAGTAGTGGAGCCCAGTCGGGGCGATCGGGGATCTATTGCATTTGGGGTGGTCTTTCTTTATTTGGTTCCGTAGTCGGACCTTCATGTATTGTGTGAAGTGGCGATTGTAAGCCAACTCTTTATCCCTTTCTTATTCTGTACATGGGATGGGTAAAGATTACCCCTCTTGCGACATGCCTACTATGCGGTTATGCCTCTAAGTCGTGCTCTGACACGTGGGAGATATAGCCGCATCGTGGGTGTTACAAGTTCGTATCACAGCCTTCCCCGACTTAGGAGCCCCCTGCTTGATCGAATCGCTGGCGTTGTTGAGTCTAGAAATTTTTTTTGAGTCTTATAGGATTATATATATCGGAGAGTAGGATTCTTTTTACTCCTCGGTCCCTTCGTCGCTCTGGTGAGGCATCCTGACGTAGAGTTTTGACTCTTCTCTTCTCAAAAATTTCACGATTTTTTTTAGGATCACGTGGGTATCTTGGAATCGTTTCGATGATTTTGTGACAAGAACATTGTTGTTGGTGCCTCCTGACATTTAGGGGTTGTGGCAGTGTCCTGGGGAGTTGAGCTCCGAGGTGTTGTCGTCACAATTTTATCGTTGCAGTTCTGGCATACCTGAGTTTGCCGACATCGAAAATCTCTTTTATGCAGTTGTTGGTGAGATAACCTCGACGCCATCCAGTACTGGGGCGGGAGTTCGGGAGTATTGCAGTAACTCGTATAACGGATGCTTTTTGAAGGTTGAGGTAAATGATTTTCGAAGGTTTCTTGGTTATGTGTTGAAGGATGGATACAGCTGGATGTAGGATTTGCTAGTTTTGGGTGAGATATTATGCTTCCCCTGTATCCCCAACACCTGATTGCATAACCGGAAAGTTTCGGGAGTTTATAAGTGGGAATTCAAGTAGCTCCTAGGATATCTTTCCGACAGATGTATGATATGAAACTGGGGTTCGACATCTAGTGGTCCGCCTATCCACGGTTGGTTGTACAGTGGTCTCGTTGTGTCTTAAAGAGTCCTTGGCTATGCTGACTCGAGGACGCTTCATATGTCATGTGCACTGCCTTGTACATGATGGTGTTGTACGATCGAGCCCGTGTGGGCCCCACCACGAAAACTTCAGACGAAATCTCTATCATATGTTTGTTCCGGCTTATTCTGCAAGCCAATCCTTTGTTTTGTTTTTCAGTTGTGGTATTCGAGTTGCTTTGAAGTCAAATGTTGATTCCATACCTTTCCTAAGTGGTGTTCTCACACTTCTATGTGAATACCAATCCTTCTTGATCATCGAGGTTGTCATGTTAATTCTTTCCAACCGGTGTGTTTCCCTTCAAGTGGATCCGATCTTTTTAAACATCCGCAAGATCAATTCTAAGTTTTTTTTCTTCAACGATGTTTGTTTTCATCCGTCCCAAGTTGCCTTTGTTTTTCCCGCCCTCCCAAACTTTTTCTTCGAGGACTCGGATTTCTTAATCAAGTATCCATCTTATCGATGTGAAGCCTCTCCATTCGTTTCCATCAATATTCTTATCCGGTGATTCTCAGGAAGACACTAAGGGAGGTTCTAGTTCATCATTCTTCGTTCTCTTTCTTCTCTGGTGGTTTCAATTCAAGCTTTCGGTGTTGATCACATTCCTTTCCTCGTTTCAAATGCTTTTCCCATGCCATTGCACTACTTAATCTTTCACTTCTCACTATTCAAATGTTTCGGAGTGCTGAAGATATCTCAGAAGAATCGTGTTTCCACTCTACATTCGTTCAAGCTCTTTTGAGGATGTTATCTCATTCAAGCCATCTAATTCAACCGACGCAGTCTCCCTTTCAAGTAATCATTCAACGGTGTATCTTTTGAGTGGGCCCTAACCCACATGTCTTTTTCCAGGATCTTACCTGACTCTTCTAATGTTCCCGGAGCTTCTCAAATTCTTTTCCAAGTTTGGCGTAAGAATGAATTATAATCAGTCAAATGCTTTCTCCAAGCTCTTTCAAATTATTTTCATCATTGGGTTCAACCTTTCTAACTTTCATTCCGGAGTGCCTCAACAATTCATGGTGGTGTTCTCATTGTCATTCTCAACATTTGTAGACCGAAGAGGAGTTCCTCTTAAATCCTTACCCGTTCTTCCGAAGATGCGTGGTTCTAGCTTGATGACATCCTCTCATAATTGTTTTCGATTGTGAGAATCTTTTCTCCCATCAGGAGCAATTCAGGAGTCTTTTCAGTTTGATTCTCTGGAGGTCATCATTTCAGAAGATTTATTCTTTCCATTCTTCAGCTCTCGTTACCCAAATCTTACCGGTGCATCATTCAAGTATTCTCTAATCAGCTCGGGATCTCTTTGTTCACTTGCATCTAAATTCCCTCAAGTACCGTCGTTCATTTCATAATTCTTCCCGGTGTTCCTTTATCTTTTCTTCAGTCATTTTAATTCTTACGGTGGTTCATTCAAGATTCCTTTTCTCTTGGTATCATATCAATTCATTCGTTCTTTCCAATCCTATCGGTGGTTCGTTGAAGTCTTTTCTCAAGTTTGCACTATATCTATCTTAATCCTTTCTATGAGTATAAGTAGTATGTCAAATCCATTGCTTGTCATCAATTTAATTGGTGAAGGATACGCATAACTAATTCTTATTATTGTTTCATCCAAGTGATCTAATTTCCTGATTTTCGGAGTGGTTCATCATATCACATTCTCGGTTCGAGATGCTTTATCTTTTCTTTTCCAAGAGTTCCAAGCTCTCTCAATTATATCTCCACGGAAATTCACCTAAATCATCGCAAGGCTTCACCTTGTATTTTCAATTCCTCATTCCTTTCGTTTGATCATCCTTTTGTTTACCGGAGTTCTTCATGGAGGCTCTACATGATGGTTCGTCAAGGATTATTTTCATTATTGAATTGTTCTTCAAGATATCTCTCAAAGTTATGGTCCGCCAAGCTATACTCAAAGATAAACATGGTGTTCAACACATGTCTTGTTTTGAGGAGTAAAAGTTTTCTTCATCTTGCAATCCGGAGTGCAATTGTTCTCCCTTATCTTTTGAGGTGGTAATATATCATTCTTCATTCATAAGAATGAGATATTTAAATCCATCAATCTCTTCATTGGAGTTATCTGGGGTTATATTTCACCTAAAACCTTCCCTAAGGAATGTTGCTATTGGGGTGCTTATCAATAATCCAAGTTACCTCCTATTCTCACGATGAAAGATGTTTTCATCTCTCCATCGCTCTCAAGCAAGAAATTGTTTTCGTTTGTGGCAGGTTTTCACCTCAAGTTTTTGAGATGTTTTTCCATAAGCCCTCAACAAGCCTGTTCTTTATGTTGTTGTTTTCCCAACAACTCCATTCAATCCTTCTTTTTAAGGATGCTCTCTCAAATTCATTTGAGGTAGCACATGTTGTTTTCTTTTTCGTTCTTTTCATTGCATTCTTTCATTTCTTCCAGAGACATTGTGATGATGCTCTTTTCACTCATCATCTCATATTGTGAAGATCATGTTCTTTCCTTTGCTTATCCATTCAACCGGAGTGTCGTGTTTTCATTCGTGCTCTCTCATCTTATCAGGTTTTGCCTCCCTTCTCAACCGGAGTGATGTCTGGAATCTTTCTTACCCCTTGTGCCATTCTTTCAATAGTTCCGGAGGAAATGTGTTGTTCATCTCATCAAATATCCTCTCATCTTTTTCAAGTTCATGTTCAATTCATTCCATTTATAGTCGGAGTGTTGTCCAAATTATACAATTCTTATTCCTTCTCTATCTTATTTTCATCGGAGTATTTTTTCTACCATTCCTCTTCTAACCGGACTCTCATCCAAGTGCTTCCATTTTGCCAAGTTCATATTCTATGCCTTCCATTTTTCCAACCGGAGTGTTGTCATAATTGATCTTACTGTTCCTTGTACATCTCGTTTCTACCGGAGTGCTCGCATGTACTTCTTGTCCATTGCAACCCCTTTTCTTGTCTTTCAACCTACAAGGTTCTAGTAATGTTCCTTGTTCCTCTTATTTAACGGAGTGTTTTCAAATTCGTTCATCTTCGTTGTATTCTTTCTTTCAATTTGTTCAACCTCTCAAGGTTCTTTGGTTTCACTCATTTGTCAAAGAAGCAACTTAGTTTTACCTCTTCTCTTCTTCTTCCGTTTCCCTCCGGTGCCATCCTAGATCTCGGGACGAGATCCTCTCATAGTGGTGGAGTGTTGTGACGCCCCGAGACCGTTGCGCCAGTTGTCTTCTAGTTATTCGCTGTCTTGCCATGTCATTTGCTTGTGTGTTGAATCTTGCCATGTGATCATGTGCATTGCATCTTCATGTTTTTCAAAACTTGCATTCGTCCGGGTTTCCCCAGTTCCATCCTTTGTCTGTTCTGAGCCCAACCCCACTTGCACGCGCCCGCGGCACCTTCGAAATTTTATTCTATAAGTGGCCGGGAAATATTCTCGGAATGGGTTGAAAGTTCGCACGCGGTGTTGTTATGTTGTCATTAGGTCGCCTGCCAAGTTTCATCGCATTCGGGGTTCGTTTGATGCCCCAACGGATAACTATAGCGGCAGTATAGCCAGTCTAACGTCGGACGTTTTCGGTCTCCGAAAACTGCTGCCGGACCCTCTCTCTCTTCTCTCCTCTCAGCCTCGCCACAACCCACCTAGTCCATCCACCTAACCCTCCTCACATCCGGAGCCGTCCATTTGTTATCGAGGGGCCCCGAAACCCCCCCTAACCACCTAACCCCTCTTTGCACCGTGCTTCGACCCCCTCGCGTGCGTGTTCGAAACTTACCGAACCCGACTCGGACAGTCATCACCGTAGGATCCGGATCATCCCCAAACATCTACAAAACATCTTCGTTTTGTTAATTGGACTTCCTAACATATTTTTTTCTCGGCCGTCCGATTTTGATCGGAGGGACGAGATAGCCCCTAAACTTAATCCCACCGCTATATATAAGAGGACCAAACCCTAAAATCTAGGAAGATGTCCCATCCATCAAATCCTCCGCCGCCATTGTTTTTCTCCCACCTCGAGATCCCCTTTGCACCAACCAGACATCACCTCTCGATCCCCACCTTCTCATCAATTTTAGCGCCACCCAACTAGCGCTCTCCACCGATATCCCAACCTCCTCCTCCTCTTGATCCATCCCCGCGGCCACCTTCAGATCGAGCAGGAGCACTCGGCCTCGACCCGTCGCGTTGTCGTGCCGCCCGAACCTCCGTCCAGGACAGCCGGGAACCTCCCCGACCCTGTTGTTCCTCGCCGGACCAGCAGATCGACCTCGCTGCCTTGCTCAAGGTCACGCCAACCGCTCCCCATGCCCTCTCTCTTCTCTTTTCTATCTCTAACCCATCGGCCTCTCTCTTCCTCTTTCTCCCAGGAACCAAGCGATGGTGCCCGAGGACTACCCTGCCTCGTGTCGCATCTCCCCGTTGCAGCCCGACCTCGTCGGCCGTTCGATCGAAGCCGCCGGCCCGGCCGCCTTGCGTCAGACGCCCCTGCTCCCTTCCTTTTTTTTCTTTTTCGCTGAAGCTCTCCCTGAACACCTCCCTCATCCTATTTCTCTCACTGGAGACAACGCCGCCGCCTGGAGCGTCTCCACCGCCGACTCCCTCCGTCTCTGGTTCCATTCAGCCTCGCTGCCTCGCCAGCAGGAGCAGCAGTAGACCGTGGCGCACCACCTCCTAGCGCTGCTGCCCCGAACCTCTTCTCGCCGGAGTTCCCGCTTCGTCAGCCGCTGTCATTTGTCGCTGAAAGCACCAGCGCCGCCACACCTAGACTGCCTGGACCGCACACGCGTCAAGTCCGCTCGTCCGCGTCGACCCGCCGCCCCGCCATGTCATTGGAGTCCGCCATGGCCGTCCGAACCCAGCTGCTGCCTTCCCGTCCAGCGCCGCTGCTGCTCTGCTTCTCATCAGCAGATGAACACGCCCACTTTAGTGCCTCCTCGCTGTCCAGATCGAGCGAGGGGAGTTCCTGGTCCAGCCGCGTGCTTTGACTGTGCCTCCAAGGTCCAGCCCGCCTCTCCAGCTGCAGCCCAGCAACTGGCCTACCAGGGCCTCTCCACCAATGGACTGGGCCTCACCCCACTGGGTGAGGCCACCCCAGTGCCCCTTTTTTTCTTTTTCTTTCCTCTGTTGGGCTTCCTTCTCAGATGCGGCCCGTATCATGTTTTTTCCCTTGGGCAGCTTTAGCTAATTTCTCTAGAGACTAACTGTTTGACAGAAACCCCCCTATTGTTCATGCATATTTTATTTATCAAATGGTGCATCATATTAAAAAAAGTTATATATGAAAAATGCTTAGAATTATGTGTAGCTTAATAATATGCAACTTTCATCTACGTTTAAAATGCTTAAAATGTTGTTTGTTTAAATTTTGCCTATTGGCATGCTAAAATGCTTTATTTCATAACTAAATAACCGTAACTCGGAATTTAATAAACTTTATATGTAAATGGGGTGAAAAAATGCCTAGATTATCATGGTGGCTTTACTTTGCATGTTTAACAACTCTAAAATTTGGTTTAGGGCAGAACAGTACCAAATCCATAATTATGCTCATGAGGATTTTCCGGACTTGTTGCTTGTTGTTCCGGCCTCATTTAAACTTGCCTTGATAGGTAGTTTTACTTTGATTCACCCCTTGCCATGCTAAACAACATTTAATATTGTTGAGTTCATAAACGTGACCGAACTAAATAAGTCATGTGGTGTTTCGTCAATATGCAACGTTGCATGTTGAGCTCCACTTAATTTGTGGTGTTGTTTGTTGCAATTTGCCATGACATGCCTCATTAAACCGGACATGCATCATACTCGATTGTGCATCATGCCATGTTGATGTGTTGAATGTTTACTATGTGGTTTGCTTCTTTCCGATGTTGCTTCTTTGGGTTGGTTCCGATAATGTCGCATTTGTGAGGATTCGTTCGACTACGTCCGTTTGTCTTCTTCATGGACTCGTTCTTCTTCCTTGCGGGATCTCAGGCAAGATGACCATACCCTCGAAATCACTCCTATCTTTGCTTGCTAGTTGCTCGCTCTTTTGCTATGCCGCAATACCTACCACATGCTATATCATGCCTCCCATATTGCCATGTCAAGCCTCTAACCCACCTTGTCCTAGCAAACCATTGTTTGGCTATATTACTGCTTTGCTCAGCCCCTCTTATAGCGTTGTTAGTTGCAGGTGAAGATGGAGTTTGTTCCTTATTGGAACATGGATATTTGTTGGGATATCACAATATCTCTTATTTAATTAATGCATCTATATACTTGGTAAAGGGTGGAAGGCTCGGCCTCATGCCTGGTGTTTTGTTCCACTCTTGCTTCCCTAGTTTCCGTCATACCGGTGTTATGTTCCATCATTTTTCGTTCCTTACGTGGTTGGGTGTTATGGGAACCCCTTGACAGTTTGTTTTGAATAAAACTCCTCCAACAAGGCCCGACCTTGGTTTTACCATTTGCATACCTACCACCATATACCTTCCCTTGGGTTCTGCAAACTCAAGGGTCATCTTATTTTAACCCCCCCCCCCCCGGGCCAGTGCTCCTCTGAGTGTCGGTCCGAACCGAGCTGCCTGCGGGGCCACCTCGGGGAAACTTGAGGGTTGGTTTTACTCGTAGCTAGTCTCATCCGGTGTTGCCCTGAGAACGAGATACGTGCGACTCCTATCGGGATTTGTCGGCACATCGGGTGGCTTTGCTGGTCTTGTTTTACCATTGTCGAAAATGTCTTGTAACCGGGATTCTGAGTCTGATCGGGTCGTCCTAGGAGAAGGAATATCCTTCGTTGACCGTGAGAGCTTGTGATGGGCTAAGTTAGGACACCCCTGAAGGGATTTGAACTTTCGAAAGCCGTGCCCATGGTTATGGGCAGATGGGAATTTGTTAATATCCGGTTGTAGAAAACCTGACAGTAAACTTAATTAAAATGCATCACCGTGTGTGTAGCCGTGATGGTCTCTTTCCGGCGGAGCCCGGGAAGTGAACACGGCGTTGGAGTTATGCTTGAATGTAAGTAGTTTCAGGATCACTTCTTGATAACTTCTAGTTAACGACCGTGCTTTGGTTTTCTTCTCGCTCTCAGTTGCGTAAGTTAGCCACCATATATGCTAGTGCTTGCTGCAGCTCCACCTCACTACCTTTTCCTACCCATAAGCTTAAATAGTCTTGATCGCGAGGGTGTGAGATTGCTGAGTCCCCGTGACTCACAGATTACTTCCAAAACCAGTTGCAGGTGCCGATGATACCAGTGCAGATGACGCAACCGAGCTCAAGGAGGAGCTCAAAGAATACCGTGTTCATTGTGTTGTTTTCCTTTTCAGACGATCAGTAGTGGAGCCCAGTCGGGGCTATCGGGGATCTATTGCATTTGGGGTGGTCTTTCTTTATTTGTTTCCGTAGTCGGACCTTCATGTATTGTGTGAAGTGGCGATTGTAAGCCAACTCTTTATCCCTTTCTTATTCAGTACATGGGATGTGTAAAGATTACCCCTCTTGCGACATGCCTACTATGCGGTTATGCCTCTAAGTCGTGCTCCGACACGTGGGAGATATAGCCGCATCATGGGTGTCACAGTTATATCTATAAGTATGCTGGCAGGTCGTCCCGAAGAGGAGATGCCCGGATCTACTGGTGATCTTCTGCAAGAGCTCTCACAACTGCACGAACAAGTTCGGCAGGTGATGCAGGGAATTGCCCAAGCATTGTGGCCATCCGCCTCCCTTCCAGGGGGCATGGAGGAGCTCGTAGAGATTCTCAAGGGAGCGCATCAACGATTCCGATTATGGAAGATATCTGCCTGCCGACAAGGTTCAAGGGAAGCAAGGGCCATGGTGAAGACGCGATATACCAAGGCTGACCCGAACCACATGGCCGAGGTCGGACCTGTAGGGTCTGATGGGAAAGAGATCCCCGTTAGTCTGGTATATGACCAGGTAGAATTAGCCGCAATGTATTCCCAACAGGATTGTAGGCTAGACAACCTATTGGATGGTATAGAAGAAGAATTTAGTCAGTCCAAGTGACTGTGTACTTCAAGTGACATATTTTGTCCCTAGCCGGATTTAAATCATTTGTCATGGCAGACCTTTTCGCTTCGATCTCCGAACCCGACAGTCCGGAGTGTATCCGAATACCCGCTCAGTTATGTAAAAATCGGGGTACGCGTGGAAACCAGGCGTAGGGGTCATAAGTGCTTGAAAAGACAAGTACCCAACTAGCTATGTTATATTACATGGATAGTAAGAAACATCTTCCAGGGAGAATAGTTCCATTAAGGGTTCCTTTCCTTGGGTACGCATGCATTAATGTGCATGCCTAAACTGTGAAAAGATACGCAGGATATAAGCATCTAAGGGCATGTATTGCAATAAGTAAAAGTAATCTTTTGTTCACCGTCCAAATATTCCCTTAAGAACGCTAGCTTTCAGCTTCACCCAGTCTGAGGTACACGTCCGGCTGACCCGGCAGTAACAATCGCAGAGGTGCTCCCCTTATGCCTTAGCCGAATTAACGGGAACGTAGGGCATAAACACAAGAGCCAGGCAAGCCAGCTTGGACAAAACTTAAGTCATATCGATGCATATAATGGCAAAGAAAAGGTACATGTGGAAAAGTTACACATGTGCAGGGGGCATAGAGCCCGGAACATAATTATATTAAGCTTATGTATAAGAAGCCCCCAGGTATAATGAGCACGCATGGCGCGTCAAGATTGTGTAGTCAAGACACATTTTAACCTTTTAAGGCTGTGAAGAAAAAGGGAAGAAAGAAAGAAAGGCAGATAGCGGATATATATAAAAAAGGCGGAGGTAAGGAGATGAACACAGAGTCCGGCACTAGGCGTAGAACCTTTGGAGTCTGGCCGTGTTCCATAGGTTTGGCTCGAGTCTGGCCGCGTTCCACCGGTTAGAACTTTGTCGATGATGAAGGGACCTTCCCATTTGGGCTTGAGCTTGTCCTCTTTCTTCTCTGGTAGGTGTAGAACGAGTTCGCCAACACTATAAGTTTTGGCCTGTACTTCTCTGCTTTGATACCGTCGAGCCTGTTGCTGATAGAATGTGGAGCGGGCTTTTGCAACGTCACGCTCCTCCTCCAGGGCGTCTAAATTGTCCTGCCGATCAAGCTCGGCTTCTTTCTCTTCGTACATGCGCACTCGAGGTGAGTCATGAATGATGTCGCAGGGTAGTACCACCTCTGCATCGTACACCATAAAAAACAGTGTGTATTCGGTAGTGCGATTCAGCATGGTCCGCAGCCCCCATAGTACGGAGTTGAGCTCCTCAACCCAGTGTGTATCTGATTCCTTCAAGGATCGCACTAATCTGGGTTTAATGCCTCTCATAATAAGACCATTTTCTCGGACGACTTGACTGTTTGCTTGGGGGTGATTGACGGAGGCATAATCGACCTTAATGCCCATGTTGCCGCACCAAGTTTTTACCTCATCAGCTGTGAAGTTCGAGTCGTTATCGGTGATGATGTTGTGGGGGACACCATAACGGTGTACAACCCCGGATATGAAGTCTATCACTGGTCCGGACTCGGCCCTTTTAACTGGTTTGGCTTCTATCCATTTGGTGAATTTATCCACCATGACCAATAGGTACTTTTTCTTACGGCTTCCTCCTTTAAGGGGTCCGACCATATCAAGCCCCCAGACCGCAAAGGGCCAAGTAATGGGGATTGTTTGGAGAGCGGTAGGTGGCACATGGCTTTGGTTTGCAAAAAGCTGGCAACCGGCGCAATGTTGGACGAGGTCCTATGCGTCTGCTCGGGCTGTCGGCCAGTAGAAACATGTACGGAAGGCCTTGCTTACAAGGGCCCGAGCTACGGCGTGATGGCCGCCGAGTCCAGCATGAATTTCTGCCAAAAGTTGTCTTCCTTCCTCTTCGGAGATGCACCTTTGAAGTACTCCGGTAGAGCTTTTCTTATAAAGCTCTCCCTCGTGGACCTTGTAGGCTTTAGACCGCCGCAATGCAACGTGCCTCGTTTGGGTCCTAAGGGTGTTCTTGCCTATTTAGGTAAGCCAAGAAGGGTTCTGTCCACGGGGCGATGACAGCCATAATCACGTGGGCCGAAGGTGTTATTTCGGTGGCGGAGCCTCCGGTTACATCAGAGTGTTCGAGATCTAGTGTTGTGGCTGGATCCGGACTGTTGTTGCCGGTCTCCCCTTCCCACACCACGGATGGCTTAAAAAATCTTTCCAAGAAGATATTAGGTGGGACAGGGTCGCGCTTAGCGCCGATGCGGGCGAGTATATCAACCGCTTGATTGTTTTCTCGGACCACATGGTGGAATTCGAGCCCCTCGAACCGAGCTGACATTTTGAGGACAGCATTGCGGTGAGCCACCATTTTTGGGTCCTTCGTGTCAAAGTCTCCATTTATTTGAGATATTGCGAGGTTCGAATCCCCACGCACCTCTAGGCGTTGAATGCCCATGGAGACTGCCATCCAGAGACCATGCAACAGGGCCTCATATTCTGCTGCATTGTTGGAGTCTTTTTATAATATTTGGAGTATGTATTGGACTGTATCTCCGGTGGGGAATGTCAGGACGACGCCCGCCCCCAGACCAGCCAGCATCTTAGAGCCGTCAAAGTGCATGATCCAATTGGAGAACGCGTCGTACTCTTTAGGGAGTTCGGCTTCTGTCCATTTGGCTACGAAATTAGCCAGTGCTTGCAACTTAATGGCTCGCCGTGGTTTGTATGTTATGTCAAACGGGAGGATCTCAATAGCCCATTTAGCAATTCGGCCCGTGGCATCGTGGTTATTTATTATGTCGTTGAGTGGTACTTCAGAGGCCACCATAATTGAACATTCTTGAAAGTAGTGTCGTAGTTTCCGGGATGCCATGAAGACCGCGTATGCTATCTTTTGATAATGTGGGTACCGTGATTTGCATGGAGTGAGGATAGTGGATACGTAGTATACCGGCTTTTGAAGCGGGAACTTATGTCCGTCCGTCTCTCGTTCGACGACGAGCACTGCGCTTACAACCTGGTGTGTTGCCGCTATATGTAACAGCATTGGTTCGTTGATATTTTGCGTGGCCAAGATTGGGTTGCTGGCCAAGAGGGCTTTTATTTCTTCCAATACGGTTGTGGCCGCATCCGTCCACTCGAAGTGTACAGTGCGTCGAAGAATGCGATAAAGAGGTAATGCCTTTTCTCCTAATCGAGAGATAAAGCGGCTTAAGGCAGCCACGCACCCAGTTAATTTCTGGATTTTCTTGAGGTCTGTTCGGATAGCCAACTATGACAGAGCTCGGATTTTAGGCGGATTTGCTTCAATTCCTCTATTGGAAATGATGAAGCCCAAGATCTTTCCGACGGGCACGCCGAAAACGCATTTTCCGGATTAAGCTTGATGTCATATGTTCGGAGATTGTCGAACGTAAGCCTCAAGTCGTCTATTAAAGATTCGACGTGTCTGGTTTTGATGACCACATCGTCTACGTATGCCTCCACTATTTTGCAGATTTGTGTTTCCAGGCATGTCTAAATCATGCGTTGATAGGTTGCACCGGTGTTTTTGAGCCCGAAAGGCATGGTGTTAAAACAGAAGCGGCCGTATGGAGTGATGAATGCCGTTGCGGCTTGATCGGACTCCGCCATCTTGATATGATGGTATCTGGAGTATGCGTCGAGGAAACACAATGAGTCGTGTCTTGCAATAGCATCGATAATTTGATCGATGCAGGGGAGGGGGAAGGGATCCTTGGGGCAAGCCTTGTTAAGGTCCTTGAAATCGACACATAGGCGCCAGGATTTGTCCTTTGGTACCATCACCAGGTTTGCTAGCCAATCCGGATGTTTTATTTCTCTAATGAATCCGGCCTCGAGTAACTTGGATAGCTCTTCTCCCATGGGTCGCTTAGGCTCTGAGAAACGCCGAAGAGTCTGCATGATCGGCTTGTATCCCTTTAGAATGTTTAGGTTATGCTCGGCCAGCCCGCGTGGGATTCCAGCCATGTCTGAAGGATGCCAGGCGAAGATGTCCCAATTCTCGCGCAAGAAATCCCGTAGTGCGGTGTCTGTTGTGGGGTTTAGCTGTGCCTCGATGGATGATGTTTTTATAGGGTCATGGACCTAGAATTTGACTATTTCGTCCGCTGGTTTAAAAGAGGTGGACTTGGGTCTTTTGTCGAGTATCACGTCATCCCTGTCCACTATGGAGCGCAACACAGTTAGTTCGTCGGCTGCGAGGGCTTCAGATAACGCCTCGAGGGCCAGTGCGGCGGTTTTATTTTCGGCAGGGAGTGCTATGTCCGGATCACTAGCTAGAGTGATGATTCCATTGGGCCCGGGCATCTTGAGCTTCATGTACCCGTAATGGGGTATAGCTTGGAAGATCGTGATTGCCTCCCACCCTAAAAGAGCGTGGTATCCGCTACTAAACGGGGCCACTTGGAATGTGATTTCTTCGGACCTATAATTCTCTGGCATGCCGAATACCACATCTAGTGTGATTCTTCCCGCACATCGTGCCTCCCGACTAGGGATGATTCCTCTGAAGGTCGTGTTGCTTTGCTCAATGCGGCTCTTGTCTATTTCCATTTTGCTAAGAGTCTCCTCGTAGATGAGGTTTAATCCGCTGCCACCATCCACGAGCACTTTAGTAATCCGGAAGCCGTCCACTATTGGACTAAGGACCAAAGCGGCTGGTGCTCGGGCTGTTTGGAATTGAGGTTCGTCACTGGCATTGAAGGTTATGGCCGTATCGTTCCATGGATTTATTGCTGCAACGTGGCAGACTTCGGCGAGGCTGCGGAGTGCTCGCTTGTGCCTATTATTTGAGGCGAAAGTCTCGAAGACTGTCAATACTGTATTGTTATTTTCCACCGGATGGTTCTCTCTGGTATTGTTGATGAGGAGATCCTCGCCGCTCTTGGCCACCTGTCGGAGTATCCAACATGCTCTAAGGCTATGTGTTGGCATGGTATCCGGTGTACTGTGAATTTTGCATGGCCCATTGAGCCATCCCTCCATACGGTTCCACGCCCTATAGTAGGATTTGGTTTCTTTGTAATTGGATCGGCTGACTTACGAGAGTACACCCTTTTAGTCGGACGGGGGGTTTAATGAGAGCCGGAGGAACCCAGAATTTTGTTTGGGTTTCCCAGGTGCTTTCCATTGCACAGTACTTTTGTACTATGGCCACCAAGTCAGCAAAGTGTGCTTTGTCACGACGACTTATGGAGTTGAGGATTCCCTTGTCCGTGCAATTTTTGCAAAAGAATGAAATTGCGTCTTCCCCGCGATTGTCCTTGACCTTGCTCATACATGGCGGAATCTAGACCAATAGTGATGTACTGTCTCTTGGGGCACTTGTCTAATGTGGGAAAGATCACTTATGTCGGGGTGGGTGGGCAGATTTAGGTCCAAACCCGGACCTGATCTGAGACCCAGGAGCAGAGGAGTTTCCGAGCTTGGCAGTTCGGGCTCCGGGACGTTGCCCAATAGTTCTGGCCCGCTGTCCGATTCTAGGTTTGAAGCTTGGGCCATGTCCTCCCGTAGACGGGTATCCGGCTTGGAGAGCTCGGGAATCCGTACATAGTTTGTCCTCAAAATAGAGGAAGAATCGCTGCATTGCTCCTCCACCACTGCTATCTGATGGGTGACCGGCAGAGAGTTAATCTCCCTTTGGCCGGGTTTAAGCCCGATCCGATCATAGTATGTAGCGACTCCCAAGGCGGCGATGCGATCCAAGAGCTCGTTCAAGGAAGAGAGATCCATTGGATCCATCTGCTCGGTGAATCCCGAGCCGATGTGGAGGCTGTTTTTGATGACCCGAGAAGTCATCATCGGCGCGACGGCCAAACGGGCGGTCATGATGAAGCCGCCTAGTCGGAGAGTTTGGCCTACATCCAGGGCTCCCCTAGAGGCAATGTTGTCATTGACAACAAGACGAGCCATCAAGCCTTATCGTGATGGCATAGTGCAACTCTCAATGAAAGCACCAATCTCGATGTCAAAACCGGCGGTTCTGGGGTAGGGGATCCCGAACTATGCGTCTAAGGCTGATGGTAGCAGGGGGCAGGGGACACAATGTTTACCTAGGTTCGGGCCCTCTCAATGGAGGTAATACCCTACTTCCTGCTTGATTGATCTTGATGATATGAGTATTACAAGAGTTGATCTACCACGAGATCGTAGAGGCTAAACCCTAGAAGCTAGCCTATGATTATGATTGTTCTTGTCCTACGGACTAAACCCTCCGATTTATATAGACATCGGAGGGGGCTAGGGTTACACAGAGTCGGTTACAGAGAAGGAGATCTACATATCCGAATCTCCAAGATTGCCTTCCACGCAAAGGAGAGTCCCACCCAGGCACGGGACGAAGTCTTCAATCTTGTATCTTCATAGTCCAACAGTCCGGCCAAAGTATATAGTTCAGCTGTCCGAGGACCCCCTAATCTAGGACTCCCTCACCCCCTCCCACAAAAAAGGAAAATAACACAGTAAAATTGTTGTGTCAGTTCTATTTGTATATATGCACTACCATCTGCTGACCACTCCATGATGCGGAGCATCCTACGGTCATCCCCATGGACCTACCAACGTCTCACGAAGTGCCAAGAGGACCTATCACTCGAGCTAGAGCTAGAGCTCTTGAGACCGAGGTGACTGCTCTCCTTAGTGATATTACATATGATCCTGTCGAGACATGGCTACTACCTAAGTCCGAGATGTTGTGCATGAGTAGGTACCAAGAGGACCCTCCCGGAGATGCACATGAGGACGGACAATCCGCCATGTCCACGGATGAAGAGGAACGCCGAAAGGACAAGAAGGAAGCTCCAGGACCCATACATCTGGCCCAGAGACCGGACATTCGACCGCTGGAGACATCAACTACAACAGCATTCCAGCTGCCAAGCATCTACAGGCCCCGGACGTCCGGCCCCAGCGCGGACATCCGGCCCGTCCCAGAAATCCCACCCCAATGCCCTGATATCCAGACAAGCTACATCCAGAAGGTAGCAAGACCGCCCCCGCCTGCCCAGACATGCGGCCCCTCCAGCCCGGACATCCGGCCCACAGCCCGGACATCTGGCCTCCCCTGTCTGCGCATAGTGTAAGGGCCCTAGGCCCGTGTACCCCTTCGCCCACCTAGACTATATATACTCTTCTCCTACCTACATTTTAGGGTCAGCGTTGTGATAGCTCATTTGAGAGATAGAGCCTCGCTCATTCATATCGGATCTACTCCTTGAGAGAGACCGCAGCCCCTCTACGGAGAAGATCCACCTTGGATTCAAGACCCCCTTTTGGGCGGCCCCATCAAAACCTCCTCACAGAGAAGAACCGGTTACCCTTTGTATCGTCCCTTGTTGATTGCGGATCATGTATCTTCCTTTGTGTTCATGGATCTAGCACATGTGTGATCGTCCTTGTTGGTTTGAGTGATTCTCTCATGTTTCCCCTCATGTTCCTCCACGTGTTCTTCGTGTTCTTTGCGGGATCCGCTCCTTTCGTGAAAGATTGGCCATATAGGGTTCCACCCTACATCATCTTGGTATCTAGAGCCACGTTGATCACGATTTCAGAGCCTCCTCGTTGTGTTTCTAGCCTTGCTTTGTTGATTTTGTCCCTAATTCGAAAATTCCCCACAAATATAGCCCCCAAATTCTTTTCCTGATTTGTTGGTGTGATGAACTTTTGTTGGATTTGATCCACGGATTTCATGTGCTGCAGGTAGATCTGGCTTTCCATCATATTTTCCCCAATTTCCTTCCACAAATTTCCCTGAATTTTGCCCTGGATTTGACCTCTCCACACGAAGTTCATCGAGTTCGTCCACGAATACAGAGCCCGGACATCCGGCCATCAAGCCCGGACATCCGGCCCCTGGCAGCACCACTTCCATCCACCGCCCTGTTTTTCGTCCAAATTTCGCTAAATTATGTTTCGGTGCCCACATACACTTCCGCATACCACCACCAGTTCCGCATAGCACCGCCATATACCACATACACCACCATCTCTTACCACTACCAACTCCGACAATTTTGTCCCGTTTTGCTTTGAGAATTTGAGTTGCAGTTCCATGTCCTATTGTGTTTCGGCTATTTAGGTATGGTTCGACATCAACATCACCGGCGCTCATCTTCGCCACGGATGCGTCATCGACAATGACCACTCCACCATTTTGACACCATACCGAAAGCAAGGAACGATAACCTCGTCTTGGTATAGTGATACACCATTCTTGCCATTACATTCATAGCCATCATAGCCTTACTCTTTTGCATCGCTTACCCATCGAGAGTAGCCTTTGAGTATTGCTGGCAATGTGACTTGTGCACATTAGTGATCATACTTCCATAGCATACATATATCATTGGAGCATATCTTGGTATCATCTCTTGTGTCACAATGTTGTCATCTCATACACAATTGCTATCTTGGTTCGTGAAGCATTGCATGAGAAAAGAGCTCAAACAACAAAGAGCCAAACAAGCTTTTAAGCAAAAGGGAAAGATAAACAACGAGCTTTTAAGCAAGAACCATAGCATCATATAACATTAAGATTGTCATATTAGATCATCCTAGACCATATCATTGGAATACCATACATAGAGCATACTTGGGATAGAAGTCGTTGCATTTTTTGCTTAGTAGGTTGTGCACAAGTCTTCATATCCGCCTATTGTGCAATCGTGCTAGCGTCTCTCTAGTGTCGTGCAACAAGAGCATTTTCGTGGATTCCACATTTTGGCTCACCCTTGGTTGCACGACCCCTTTTCATCTCTTTGCATGTCTGTTTCCGTGTACCATATTTTGCTTGGTCTACTTGTTGCATTGCAAATTAGCGAATCTTTTCCAACATTATTGAAGATCGCTAACAATTGCATCAAATTTTGTGCCACCATGCTAACCAAGCTCCACCATCAGCTTTTACTTATGTAGGTGTTCGAAACTGACAAGAATTGGTACCAATTGTGCTATTTCCTTGTTCCACATTGGAGTGATCTTTGATCCATCTTCAACATTGGTCAAGGTACATTTGGTATACATTCTTCTCTTTCTACCACTCTCAAATTTCCCTTGGAATGATGGATAGGCCAAGTACTTCTACCAACCCACTCTTCATCGGGCAAGACGACGACATGAACTCCTACGTCACAAAGAACCACTTCTTTGGTGCACAACGTGCTTTGCATCAAGAACAACAAGAAATGAGCGAACGCATCGACAACCTCGCCACCAACTTGCGACTCTCCGAGCAACGTACAAGAGACTACTTCGACCACAAGCTCGACGACCACAAGCAAGAGAATGACGCAAGAATGGACGAGATCCGTGCTTTGTTGCTCAATCGCTCTCCTTCCACATTGTCCTCATCAAGACAGAGCCGCTCAAGTTGACACTCTGACTACACCATCTCCGGCTAAAGTACACCGACATCAAATACTCTTTGTCGTGCCGCGCGCTAAGACCGTCAAGCCAACCGCAAGCCTCTACACGACAACAACTCTCAAGAACAACGACATCGTCAAAACCAAGCTACATTTGCGCAAGCACGAGAACGGCAATGACAACGCCAACATGAAGAGGAAGAGTGAGCGTGTCTTCACCAAGAAGCACAAGATGCTGAGGCACAACATCAAGAGCAACAATTGCTAGAAGCTCAAGCACTTGAGGAGCAACAAGCCCTCCGAGAATCAAGTCGAGCCATAGCCAACTGAGGCCGACAACCTCGTGACCATCAAGAAGCACTTCGCGAAGAAGTTCAAGAACGATTATATCAAGCTCGCGTGCAACGTCAAGCTCGACAAGTTCCTCAACAAGCTCGCCAAGAACCTCAAGTTCAATAAGAGCAAGAAGACAATGGAAATCCTCCACGGCAAGAGCAAGTTGTGAGAGACGATCCTCCTCGTCAAGGACATCATCATCCGCAACCCGAACACAATGAAGAGCAACGCTATGGCAAGCTAAAGTTCACCATGCCCAAGTTCAATGGAAGCAATGATCCCGAAGAGTACCTTTCGTGGGCATTGAAGGTCTACAAAATCTTCCGCTTGCACAACTATGAAGAAGAGAAGAATATCACGATGGCATCCTTTGAGTTCCAAGACTATGTCCTCATTTGGTGGGAACAAGTCAATGAGCGCCGAGAGGCAAAAGGTGAACCACCCATCACTACTTCGGCGCAAATGAAGGATGTCATGAGAGCATGCTTCGTACCTACCTAGTACAACCGCAACCTTTTCAAGAAACTACAACTACTCAAGCAAGGAACCAATAGTGTTGAAGAGCACTACAAGGGAATGGAGATTGCAATTATACGAGCCAATGTCACAGAACATGATGAACAAACTATGGAACGTTTCTTGAATGGGCTCAATCATCCCATCAAGAAGATCGTCGACTTCCAACCATACTCGAACCTCATTGAGCTAGTGCATCAAGCTACCAAACCAGAATGTTAAGTGCAAGATGACTTCAAGTATGCCATGTTCTCATCCAAGTCATATGGTTTCTCCAGCACCCAAGATTCAACGACTCCAACACCGTCTACCTCAACCAAGACTTCTACAAGCAACGTCGACAAGTAGAGTTACAAGAAAGCTTCAACAACCTCAAGTCATCCTACTACAATGAGCAACTTCAAGCCGAGAGATTCATCATCATCTAGCCCAACCGATGAGACCGTCAAGACAAGTTCCTTCAAATGCTTCACATGCGGAGGCCGAGGCCACAAGTCCTTTGAGTGTACCAACAAGCGGACCATGATACTCAACGACGATGGTACATACGACTCCATGAGTGAAGGAGAAACGGAAGCACTTGAGCAAGTCGCCATGCACCGGAAAGTGAACGATGAAGAGGAACAAGTCTTTTGTGATGAAGATTCAATCCCCGCTCTCATTGTCTCCAAGGTCTTGACCCTTCAACATCACCATGAAGAAGACCAAAGATGTCACATATTCCATACCAAGGCCGGCATCAATGGAAGGTCCATCAAGGTCATCATCGTTGGAGGGAGTTGTCATAACCTAGCAAGTGAAGATGAAGCACCCACATCCCTACAAAGTTCAATGGCTAAGAGACTCTAGCATTATTCAAGTCAAGCATAGAGTGCAAGTCTCCTTCAAAATCGAAGCTGACGAAGACACTTTGGACTGTGATGTCGTTCCAATAACCGTTTGCCACCTTCTTCTTGGACGACCATGGCAATTTGATATAGGTGTCATCCACAATGGCCGAATGATCCACTACATCTTCAAGATGAAAGGAAAGGAGTACATACTTCGCCCTATGTCTCCAAGCCAAGTGATCGCCGACAAGCAAGCCACCCATCGTGGAGAGAATGGTGAGAGAGCGAACCACCAAAAAGAAAGTGAGCGCCACAAGCCCAAATTGTGTGCCTCCATGATGAGCAAAAAGAAGAACTTAGTTCTATTTGCCACCAAATGTGAGATAAGAGAAGTGTGTGAGAACCCATCTTGTGTCCTACACTTCGTCCTCGTATGCAAGGACAATGCACCACAAACTAACACTTCTCACACTCTTCCTCTAGTGTTGTCTTCTCTTTTGCAGGAATTTCAAGATGTTTTCCCCGATGAGCTACCTCCGGGTCTACCTCCTCTACGAGGCATTGAGCACCGAATCGACATCATCCCCGGAGCACCTCTTTAGAACAAAGCTCCCTACCGTGTCAACCCCGAAGAAACCAAAGAAATACAAAGGCAAGTAAAACATCTCATAGACCATGGACATGTGCGTGAAAGTTTGAGTCCTTGTGCCGTTCCGGTCATTCTTGTGCCAAAATGAGACGGTAGCTTTTGCATGTGTTCTGATTGTAGACCTATCAATGCTATCACCGTTCGCTATAGGTATCCCATTCCACACCTTGATGATATGCTTGATAAACTTAGTGGTGCCACTATTTTTTCCAACATTGATCTTAAAAGTGGTTACTATCAAATCCGCATACAAGAGGGTGATGAATGGAAGACGACTTTCAAAACAATGTTTGGTTTGTATGAGTTGTTAGTCATGCCTATGGGTTTATCGGAAGCTCCGGGTACTTTCATGCGTCTTATGAATTATGTGTTTCACCCTTACATTCGTGAGTTTGTTGTGGTCTACTTCGACGATATCCTTGTTTATAGCAAATCTCTCAAAGATCATGACACCCATGTTCGAACCGTTTGGAAAACTCTTCAAAAAGAGCGTCTCTATGCTAACATGGAAAAGTGCGTTTTTGGCGTTGATAAGCTTGTTTTCTTGGGTATTGTTGTTTCCTCTAAGGGTGTTCATGTTGATGACTCTAAGATGAATGCTATTAAAACTTGGCCACAACCAACCAACTTGCATGAAGTGCGTAGCTTCCTTGGTTTAGCCGGTTTCTACCGTAGATTTGTGAAGGGCTTTAGCACCATTGCTTCACCTTTGCATGCTTTGAGCAAGAAAAATGTGCCTTTTGTTTGGGGACCATCCCAAGATACCGCATTCACTGAGATTAAGAATTTGCTTACTCATGATCATGTGCTTGCATTACCCAACTTTGACAAACCCTTTGAGATTCATTGCGATGCTAGTGGTAATGGCATAAGAGGTGTGTTAACGTAAGAGAAGCGCCCCATAGCTTACTTTAGTGATAAACTTTCCGTAGCGCAACTCAATTACCCCATCTATGACAAAGATTTATATGCTTTAGAGTGAGTTTTGCATGAATGGGAACATTATCTTCTCCCTCATGAATTTATCCTTCATACTGATCATGAAACGCTTAAATACCTTAAGGGTCAAACCAAGTTGAACAAGCGTCATGCTAAATGGAGTGAATTCATTGAGTCATTTCCTTATATCATCAAGTATATTAAAGGTAAGGAAAATGTTATGGCGGACGCTCTTTCCCGCATATGCATGCTTGTTACCCAACTTGAATTGGATGTCATTGGATTTGAGCACATAAAAGACTTGTATGCGCATGATCCTACTATTGCTATTCCTTATGCCAAGTGTTTGACGCATACCTCTTGGGAATGCTATTACATCAAGGATGGATATCTTATGAGAGCTAACAAACTTTCCATCCCCGGGTCTTCTCTTCACTTGTTGCTTTTGCAGGAATCTCATGGAGGAGGACTAATGGGACATTTTGGATGCGACAAGACTTTTGCTACGCTCTCCAAGAACTATTATTGGCGCAAGATATTTCGTGATGTCAACCGCTTCACCAATCGATGCTCTACATGTCGCAAAGCTAAGTCTAAAGCTCAATCCCATGGCCTTTACATGCCTCTCCCAATTCCATATCAACCATGGGAAGATATTAGCATGGATTTTGTAGTTGGATTGCTAGAACTAGAAATGGAAAGGATTCAGTATTTGTTGTTGTGGACCGATTCTCTAAGATGGCACATTTCATACCATGCAACAAGATAGACGGTGCTTCACATGTTGCCAATATCTTTTGTAGGGAAATATTGCGTCTACATGGAGTGCCAAAGACGATTGTCTCGGACCGCGACGTCAAGTTCTTGAGTTACTTTTGGAAGACCCTTTGCGCCAAGCTCGGAATCAAGCTACTCTTCTCCATGGCTTACCACCCTCAAACCGATGGTCAAACAGAGGTGACCAACTGCACACTCTCTGCTCTACTTCGCGTTCTAATCAAGAAGAGCATCAAGGAGTGGGAGGAGTGTCTACCTATCGCCGAGTTCGCCTACAACCGCGCAAAACACTCAACTACCAGCAAGTCCCCCTTCGAGGTCATCTACGGATTCACCCCATTGTCCCCTTTGGACATTCTTCCTCTACCACTACAAGAGCGCATCAACATGGATGCAAGTGCACGCATGAAATATCTTAAGAAGGTGCATGAAGATACAAGGCACACTACCGAGTGCCAAGTACAATGACTTGCGGCCAAGCTCAACATCAACACGCACCCCATGGTGTTCAACATTGAAGATCTTGTGTGGCTACACCTTCGCAAGGATTGCTTCCCCCACGAACGCAAGTCCAAACTTCGACCATGAGCGGATGGACCTTTCAAGGTGCTTGAACGCTACAACAACAACGCCTACAAGATCGACATTCCACGCAACAAGTACTCCGTGAGCGACATCTTCAATGTCAAAGATCTCTCACCCTACCATGGTGATGAGGATTTCGATCCGAGGCCGGATCTTCCCCAGGGGAGGGGAGATGATGCGGAGCATCCTACGGTCATCCCCATGGATCTACCATTGTCTCACGAAGTGCCAAGAGGACCTATGACTCAAGCTAGAGCTAGAACTCTCGAGACCAAGGTGATTTCTCTCCTTAGTGATATTACATATGATCCTCTCGAGACATGGCTACTACCTAAGTCTGAGATGTTGTGCATGATTAGGTGCCAAGAGGACCCTCCAGGAGATGCATGTGAGGACGGACAAGCCGCCAAGTCAACGGATGAAGAGGAACGCCGAAAGGAGAAGAAGGCAGCTCCAGGACCCGGACATCCGGCCCCGAGCCCGGACATCCGGCCGCTGGAGACATCAACTATAGTTCCATTCCAGCCGCCAAGCATCAACAGGCCCCGGACGTCCGGCCCCAGCCCGGACATCTGGCCCGTCCCGAAAATCCAGCCCCAACGCCCGGATATCCGGACAAGCTACATCCAAAAGGCAACAAGACCGCCCCCACCAGCCCGGACATTCGGCCCCTCAAGCATGGACATCCGGCCCTCCGTGAATGCCCGGACATCCGGCCCATAGCCTAGACATCCCGCCTCCCCTGTCTACGCACAGTGTTAGGGCCCGAGGCCCGTGTACCCCTTCGCCCACCTAGACTATATATACTCTTCTCCTACCTACGTTTTAGGGTCAGCGTTGTGATAGCTCATTTGAGAGATAGAGCCTCGCTCATCCATATTGGATCTACTCCTTGAGAGATACTGTGACCCCTCTACGAAGAAGATCCACCTTGGATTCAAGACCCCCTTTTGGGCGGCCCCATCAAGACCTCCTCACGGAGAAGAACCAGTTACCCTTTGTATCGTCCCTTGTTGATCGTGGATCATGTATCTTCCTTTGTGTTCATGGATCTAGCATATGTGTGGTTGTTCTTGTTGGTTTGAGTGATTCTCTCGTGTTTTCCCACGTGTTCTTTGTGTTCTTCGTGGGATCCTCTCCTTTCGCGAAAGATCGGCCATATAGGGTTCCACCCTACATCACTCCACATCTCTTTTCTCATTACCAAACCAGTGCCAATGGCTTTGGCGATCCCTGATGCTTTCAAGAACACAATACACAAGTTGTGTCGCTGGCACATTATGAATAAGTACAGGGACACCTTGTATACCTGTCCAACCTCCATGAAGAATTTAAGGATGAATTCACAGCAATCCTCAACTGGCCCCTCATGCCAACTGAGTTTGAGGCTATCTAGAAAGCACTCATGGATAAGTACAACCTCCATGCTGATGTCGCGATGGTGGCAATGTGGAACGAGCGCGAGAGATGGATATCAGATTACTTCAAAGAAATTTTATGTGCCGAAATGACGTCCACACAATGGAGTGAGAGCATGAACTACGTGCTCAAGAAGAACTTCGTAAGTGAGAGACAAAATCGGCATCGGTTTGTCAGCCAGGTAAACTCCTGCGTCAAAACCAGGAGGCAGACAGAGAAAGAGGAGACAATGGGTAACCGGGTATAGCTCTATCACCTTTCGTGAGATAAAATAATGTGCTTACTAAAGTAAATCTTTCTTAGTTAGACAAGTTTTTGCTGCGAGAAAACTAATAATTTGTTCATCACTCTTGCTTGCGCAGAAGGAACAAAACACGCTGACCTTCTATGGGTTTGACCCTCAGTTGGCAAAGATTTACTCACGAGCTGTTACAGCGAGATCAGAAAAGGCTAACACTGAGTACCCTCTTCACGGTGAAAGAGACGGAGGCTAACACTAAGTACCCTCCCACAAAGTACCTCGTGCGCTACAACAAACCGCAAAAACTGTTTGCGTGGTCTGAGCACGTGTTCCAGGTGGTTGCAGACCACGTGGGAGAAATATGTGACTTCGAGTGCAAGCTGTGGAACCACACAGGTGAGGACTAAAAAAGATGTTACATAATGTACTACTTATTTTTGCAAAGTTTTTGTTCGAATGAAATGACAAAAAACATGCACCTCTTCCAAAAAATATAGGTATTTTCTGCATGCATGTTTTGTGCATGATGCAGACAATTATGGCTGACAGCGTTCTAGAGAAATACATCCTCAGGAGATACACCAAATGCCTGAACATCCAGCCAACATTCAACAGAAATGACTTGAGGACAGTAGCGTCAAACAAGGCCTCCCAATACTACATTGAAAGTGCACTGTTGCAGCTGAACATGAGGGTGCACAGAAAAAGCTTGAGAAGCCAAGAGCAAATGGCGAGCTCACGGGTCTTCATGGAAAGACTTGAACAAGAACTTGACGCCATGCATTCTGCTGAAAATGGAGGTGTCGCAGACAATGAAGCCATTGAGCAGGATATTGCTACAATCTTATCCGAGATGAACCATCTAGGAGCTATTGACCCATTCGACAACGAGGAAGAGGAGCAACAGCAACCAGAGCTTGCCCATGTGCACACTCAAGAGCAGCAACGTGCTCACGTGCAAGATCGTGAGCTTGATGGTGCTGTAGGTGAACGACATGACAATAGGACATCCTACCAGTAGTAGCAGGAAAGGGTAATTAAACCACCCATATTCTCAAACACAAAGGGGAGGAAGAGTAAGACACAAGCAGTGAAAGCAGCAAAAATAGTAGCCAAAAAGCCGCCACGCCCCATCAGACACGTGGAATTCGGCCCGGGCGGCAAACCTCTCGGGAGAAGGGCATGCGGATTCTACAACATGGTGACCAATCATAATTACCGCACATGCCCACTCCGCATAGATGCCATTGTCAACAAGCAAAAGCTGCAGAAGCAGATTGGAGCTGCCCAGGTTTCTACCAATGGAGATGACACACGTAACAGCTACACTTGCATCAAGTGTGGGGGACTGACGGATATAATGCCTACACATGCAAAGTGCGAAAGGAGCTTAGTGGCGCTGAACAGAAACAGGGCAAGGTCCAGAGTTCGAAGAAATCAAAAGAAGCAGATGAAGAAGAAGAGTTTGACGAGAATGATGACTAATCAGACGAAGACAATGAAGACGACAGTATTGGGGACGAGGAAACTGAAACTGATGATGAAGCTGCCAAGGCTCAAGCAGGAAAGGATGTGGACAAGGGACAACATTCGGGGCTAGTTAGAAGGAGCTCAAGACTGAAGAATCCATAGTGGTTATGCTGCCGCGTCAACTGAAAAATAAGATTGTACTCTCGGTTTCCTCAATACACAATGAGGAATCATATCAGAAACACTGTCATTACCAAAACTTATTTAGCTTTATCATCGATTTCTAGATCAGTACTATAGTAAAGATATCATTTGTGATTTGTGCCTGTTGGACCAGTGACATTATTATGTAAACCTTTTGAATGTAGTCACAAATATATTTGAAAAAACTGATCTGGATTTATGTAACGTCAACACTACTGTCGACCAGTAACTCAGCAAAATATGTTAAGGAAAATTTAAACTCTTATAGTATACCCGTACTGATAATTCTCACTCGTCAGTACAACGCAGAGTAACAAAACACACCTGTGAACAACTCAAAAAACATCATTTCAAAACAAAGCTATGACTGGTTCTGCTAGTCCTAGTTTAGAAAGTCCATCGGTACATAAAAATAATTACCTCAAGCAAACAGAAAAAATTGGAAGTGCAAATATAATACACCTGTACTGATGAAAAACTATTTTACCTGTAAATATACTTTCAAAGATTATGTTGATATAAACAATCCTTCCAAAAAACAAAAATAGTTTTAAAAAGATTATCATGACTCACATAGTCTGAACTGGTATTTGGTAAGTTCAATTACACTGCAATCACCAGTCCAAGTACCCACATTAGAGTAGTACAAAGCGCCATCATCACCAACCCTGACACGTGCAAGTGGGATAAGCAGCTGGTAAGTATAACTTAACAAGACAGATCAGTGCGACGGTAAAATGCCATCATCACTGACCCTGAGACATGCATGTGGGATAAGCAACTGATAAGTACATCTTGACAAGATTACTCAGTGCGACCAGTAAATACCCTGGCAAAGAAATTGGCTTGGACAGTTGGTTCTTCCAGGCCACCGCCCGCGCCACACACTGGGCGGTTGCCACAACGGACTGCAAGTGCGCCCCACGACAACTACACCCACGTCCCCGATGAACCGCCTCCCACACATCCCCGTCCATGCACTGGAAATAACCCATTGCCATGCATCTCATCCTCATTCCCAGAACGATAATTGCCCCTTCCATCTCCACTACAAACAACCTAGAAACTTCTCTCTTCCAAGCCCACAGTCACCGGAGGAGGGCAATGGCGGAGGAACCGTCTGCCAAGCGTCATCATGGCGAGACATCTAACCAGAGCAGCAACCTCGACGATGTTCACGTCCCCTGGGAGAAGCGCGAGTACACCCGAACCCTCATAGGGGTTGAGCTCCACGTCAAGGAGACGTTGGAGATCGTCCGCACAAGCGAACCAGACAAGGCCGATGAGATGATGAGCAGGCTCATGATGAAGGGCGGCAGCTTGTATCCTAGCTTCATCGGAGTTGATGTGGAGTTTACCAAAAAAGATAAACCTCCCCAGATGGCAGCAGTCTTGCAGTTGTGCGTGGAGGAATTCTGCCTGGTGTACCACATCGCAGCGGCCACAAAATGGTGATCCATACCACTCTTCATTCATCTGTTCTATTAGTACTACTCCCTAAAAAATTTATGAAACTTGTTTTCCCAACTAGATGAACTACTATAGTTTGTGAAGTGGATGCACAAGTACATGTTTCTCAAGTAGATGCACTATAATATATTTTGAAACTGATGCACTGGATTAGCATCTGAAATTGTTTCATCAGATTAATTTCTGAACTTGATGTACTAGCATAGTTTCTGATCTTGATGCATTAGTATAGTTTGTAGAGTTGATGTATTAAGAGATGTTTATAAACTTGATGTACAAAAGTAGTTTCTGATCCTGGTATGATGTTATTTTTAGCAGCAAAAAAATAAAGTAAGAACTTGGTGAAGCACTGGTATATGTCTTTTATTCAACAAAAGAAAACTAAACTTGAAGTAAGCAGCACATAGATCATTGACTCTAGTTATAGGTTCCTGAACGTGGTGAAGCATTTAGTGAAGCACTGAAGATACCAAAAAGTAAAAATAACATGGTGTACTTGAATTTAATTTCAGAACTTTGTGTACTAGTTTCTGAACTACATTCATCCATGACTTATACTATATAAGCATCTACCTCATGGATTATCACTTGTAAACCAACAAACAGAAGAATTAAATCTTCAAAAAAGAACACTAATCTTCAATATGTGTCTCCCCCTTGTAGGCCCAAGCGCCTCAAAGAGTTCCTGCATAAGCAGAAATTGTACACATTTGTCGGTTTCAGCATTGAAGGTATCAAACGGATGCTGGACAAGTCTAGTTTGGAGATCAACCCCAACAACTTCACCGACATTCAGTGATTCTGGAGAGTATGACTCCTTGGCTAATGTTGCAGCCATCTTCATCCACCCATTCTACGAGAGCATGAAGAAGAAGATCGACAGGGAGGAAGACCACAAACTGTGGGGGACCAGCCCACTGCCAGACAAGCTCATCGAGTACACAGGAATAGATGTGTACGCCACGTACAAATCATGGAAGATAATCGACAACATCGTAACAGGTTGGGAAATTTCAAAACAGCAGGAGGTTGACCCCTACGACCACTGCCAGTACGTAGGATGAAGCGACATGAAAGTCTACCTTCGTGTTGCTTGTGCTTGTGCTTGTCCTTTATCTTGTTGTTTCAAATTTGTAGTTTGGTTTTGTTAGGTTGAACCTACTTTCTTATGTCAAGTATGTCAGGGTTTGAACAAGTTTCCTTATGTCATCAAGTACATCGTTCGCTTATGTCATTCAACAAGTTTACTAGCTTCCTATTTTGTTTATCCATCATTTGAAGTTGAAGTAGGTTGTGAATGAAACTTGATGGCTGCTATGCAGCAATAGTCATGGAGCAACAAATCACACATGGATATTTTCACAAAAATCACAAAAACAGTGGCAGACTAAGGACAATAGCAAATAATAGCCTTGAACGCTCAATACAGCTTAGTCCTGTATGGTAGTACTATCACACTAAAAATCAATTTTTAGTTTCAGAAGAACACTAAAAAGACTGAGTTGCAGCCGAAGACAACATTCAGTACTAACAGCATCATGCTAATAGTAGTTAGAAAATTAGTAAGTACTGCAACAGGAAAAGCCAAGAACCATCAGTACGTATTTCATAGTCACTAGCATACTAGGAGTGAAACTAGTACACTTGAACACACAATACACCCATTCTACAAAAATAAAGAGGAACGGGAAGCCTCAGTTCGCATTCCCTAAAACAGTGACACACCAAGAATAAAGTGCTAGTACAATTGAAATCTCAGTACAACTTAGTTTATATGGCAAGTACTATGATGATACCAAATAATGTTGTGAGAATAACCACAACCTAGAAAAAAGAAGGCCAAAACTAAATCAAAAAGATATCAGTTCGACCAAGGAGAAAAATCACAAGCAAGACAACAAAAGCATCAGTCCACATTGACCAGTGAGATACTAGTTTCAAACAACACAAAAATAAAATTATCATAGTGCTAGTACAATTGAAATCTTAGTACAACTTAGTTTATTCGGAAAGTAATATGATGATAATAATTAATGCCTTGAAAAAGAAGGCCAAGACTCAACCAAATAGATTACATTTCAACCAAGGACAAATATTCACAAGAACAAACAATAGAAGCATCAGTCCACATTAACCATTGAGGTACTAGTTTCAAACAACAACAACAAAAAATGAGGACCGCGCAAGGACAGGCTAGCCACACACAGGATGATACACTTGGACTCGAGCTAATGGTGAAACCATTGGCGAATCCATAGTAATCGAGACTATGCGGGCCAGCCGTCAAGGGCCCACAGGTCATGGAACCGAGAGCGAGTGTCGTGTATAAGCGCCCAGGTCAGGATACAGAGGAGTTCAATAGGCATGGCACAACAACACTTACAAACAGGTCGAGAGCCCCCTCGGCTAGCTAGGTGGGACTAAACTCAGAGCGCACGCACAGCCAGCAGTCCACAATCGCACGCACAGGCCATTTGGGCTGGAAAAGGGCCCAATACGACTGCTACTCCCTCCTCTTCAAACTCTCCTCACCCCACACAATAAGGCCCTATGAATAAACCAGACCGCATGGCAAAGATAATATAAACTAGTAACAAAAAGTTTGAAAACTAAATATAGAAACGTTCAAATACATGTATGTTTGTAGGCAAAATAATTCTAAATTCTAAATTCAAATATAAAAATAAAATAAATTTACCTCTTCAGCACAAATAAAAGGATTAAAAATATGCTACAAAAACAATGATACTTTGAAGTTCAACTATATATGCTACAAAAATAATTATAAACTTAATAGGGCTATCTGTTAAATGTAGCTAATTTAAACAAGTGCTATAACTCTTACTATGAAGTTCAACTACTAAAATGCAAGAAGTTCAAACAAATATTTCGCTCTCAATTTTGCTAAATTTCTTATATTTAAATAAAATGTGGCTAGAGATCATGTAGCAATTTCATCATAAATAATTTCAATCCCAAAAAAACTTTAGTTCCAATACATTATATGACATCAGTTCTACATAACAAGGAAGCGTCACTCCACTCACGCTATATCCACAAATACTATTGTGACACCAAATTTTAAAAGCCTTACGCTGAATGAAATTACAATTCAGTACTCACAGAACTATACCATAAGTACAAGAAAAGAGGGTACAGAAACTATAAAGGTCCAACTTAGGTTGGGACAGATGAAAATAAAATAAATCTCACTTTTCAGCAAAAACTCCTAATGCACTTGAAAAAAGTTTTTCAATTCAACTAGTGTATAAGACTTCAGTGCAAAAATAAAACTTAACCAAAACAAATACCCGAGAAAACATACATGAGTGAAACAACTGTTCAACTATATTCTCATCATGGAAAAAAGTTTGTAAAACATTGTGCTACACTTAAAAACATCACAAAGTATACTGGTTATTACATAGTTGACAAGACATCCAAACATTACATACAAAGCGTACAATCCTTTCAATACATAAATCACACAAGTATCCCATTCACTACGCAAATTATAACCATTTCTTCTATGCACCAGGAGCCAAAGCCTGAACCTCCTCGGGAAGCTCCGTCACCATAACATGGTTATTCCGGTTGAACACAACTGTATACAGATCCTCAGCGTTCCAATCAACAATAAGCAGCTGCGAAGCAATAAAACAAATTATAAAAAATCATGACACATTAAAAAGAATAGATAATCATCCAAACAGAGAAAGTGAAATCTGAACTAGAACCCACATCATTGCTTCAAATGTTCTCAACGTTCTTTTCACCATCATAGGTTCCTGCATACTTCAGAGTATAATGGCCACATTCATTTGACCCTTGAAGTGGAACCTTAACAAACGTTGGTTTCTTTGCAAAAACCTCCCGTTTGGGATGCTTGCTCACATTATACTCCGCATCACCATACACAACCTTCATTACATGGACCAATCTAGAGATCTATAAAAAAGGAAAGAAACCACACATCTTCAGGTCTCAGAAAAGCAGAAACAAAGAGGCGGAAAAATTAATCTAGTAGAGATAATAAATGTCACTCACAATCTTCTCATAGTCTTTGTGATAGGTGTTCTTTGAAGGACGATGGTTCTTTCCATAAGGTAAAGGGTCAAGGATTTTTACGGTACTTCGATACCGATTCATGACATATAAGGAAAAGTGGTTCACTTTCAAATCCTTTGATAAAACCATGGGTTTGAATAGAGGCATCATGATCTAAAAACAAATGACCAAAAAAGAGATATTAAACATTCAAAATAAAAACCAGCATCACAGCAAACAAATAAAACCAAAAAATAGCTAGTAGATCTCACAAGGTCGGCACTGAGCAAGTCTTCCCCATCTTTAACATAGCTCTTGAAATCTCTCGCTGCACTCTCCACATTAAACTCCTTATCTTCATCACCGTAAAACATACAGTCAAGCATAACCTACGAAAAGCCAAAAAGAAATAGACATGGGAAAATGATCAACAAGCAAAGTATTTTTAAAACTCGTAAACCAAATAGCAGTCTTGTTTCACAAAAACAAACGGTGTGATTCATTACCGTGATGAAATATGGACTCAGCAAGACCCTTTTTCTAGATACGAAATCAACATTTCTCTTGGGATCTCGCTTCCAATCATCAATGAGCAAGTCCATTACATCACCCTCCATCATTTGTCCAGGTGCAGAAATTTCCCAGATGTGTTTCCCAGTGAAGGTAGTTATGTTATCATTGGGCTGAGGTATCATTGAGAACACAGTCCTGCAGCACACACAAGAACAAAAAGCAGGGGGAGCAAGATAAGGCATTCATAGCAGTTCAAGTTGTATAAAAAACAGCAGTTCAGGTCATATTTATCTAGCAGTTAGAAACAACAAAAGAAAAGAAGAGGAAACATAATGAGAGATACTCACTCAGCATACTTCTCACGTCCTTCATCACTAAGCAACAGATTATACAACTTGCGAGCCTTGTCCAAGTGAAGGAATTTATGAGGGTGCACAGGGGAGAAAAACTTTATAGGAGCTCTGGGTGCATGCTTCGTGTGTGTAACATTGCTAGACTTCAAAGTAGGATCCTTCCTTGCAACACCAGCCCTACGACCAACTATTACAGCAAGGGGAGATACACCCTTGGCAGCGGCGCTCCTAGTGACTCTCCCCATGCCAGCAATCTTGTCAAATGCATCATCATCACTGTCTATCAATTGCACAATGGGATTCTTGGGTGTAGGGGGGCTCTTGATACGTCTCCAACGTATCTATAATTTTTGATTGTTCCATGCTATTATATTATCTGTTTTGGATGTTTAATGGGCTTTAATATGCTCTTTTATATTATTTTTGGGACTAACCTATTAACCGGAGGCCCAGTGCCAGTTTCTCTTTTTTTGCCTATTTCAATGTTTCACAGAAAAGGAATATCAAACGGAATCCACACGGAACAAAACCTTCGCGATGATCTTTCTTGGAACAAATGCAAACCAGCAGACTTGGAGTGGAAGTATTGAACTCCGCAAGGCTTCCACAAGATAGGAGGGCGCGCCCAGGGGGTAGGCGTGCTCCCCACCCTCGTGGGCCCCATGGTGCTCCACCGACGTACTTCTTTCACCTATATATACTCTTATACCATAAAAACATCAAGGGGAGCCACGAAACCACTTTTCCACCGCCGCAACCTTCTGTACCCGTGAGATCCCATTTGGGGCCATTTCCGGCGATCTGCTGGAGGGGGATTCGATCATGAAGGGCTTCTGCATCAACACCATAGCCTCTCCGATGATGTGTGAGTAGTTTACCACAGACCTTCGGGTCCATAGTTATTAGCTAGATGGCTTCTTCTCTCTCTTTGGTTCTCGACACAAAGTTCTCCTCGATGTTCTTAGAGATCTATTTGATGTAATACTTTTTGCGGTGTGTTTGCCGAGATCCGATGAATTGTGGATTTATGATCAAGTTTATCTATGAATAGTATTTGATTCTTCTCTGAATTCTTATATGCATGACTTGATATCTTTGAAAGTCTCTTCGAATTATTGGTTTAGTTTGGCCTACTAGATTGATCTTTCTTGCAATGGGAGAAGTGCTTAGCTTTGGGTTCAATCTTGCGGTGTCCTTTCCCAGTCACAGTAGGGGCAGCAAGGCACGTATTGTATTGTTGCCATCAAGGATAAAAAGATGGGGTTTATATCATATTGCTTGAGTTTATCCCTCTACACCATGTCATCTTGCTTAATGCATTACTCTGTTCTTATGAACTTAATACTCTAGATGCATGCTGGATAGCGGTCGATGTGTGGAGTAATAGTAGTAGATGCAGAATCATTTCGGTCTACTTAACACAGACGTAATGCCTATGTTCATAATCATTGCCTATATATTCTCATAATTATGCACTCTTCTATCAATTGCTCATCAATAATTTGTTCACCCACCGTAATACATGCTATCATGAGAGAAGCCACTAGTGAAACCTATGGCCCCCGAGTCTCTTTCTTATTATATTGCATCTCTTTTATTATCGCTTCTCGTTTACTATTTTTCAGTCTTTACTTTCCAATCTATACGGCAAAAATACCAAAAGATTATCTTACTATCTTTATCATATCTCACTTTCACAAGTGACCGTGAAGGGATTGACAACCCCTTTATCGCGTTGGTTGCGAGGTTCTTGATTGTTTGTGCAGGTACTAGGTGACTTGCGTGTTATGTCCTACTGGATTGATACCTTGGTTCTCAAAAACTAAGGGAAATACTTACGCTACTTTGTTGCATCACCCTTTCCTCTTCAAGGGAAGACCAACACATGCTCAAGAGGTAGCAAGAAGGATTTCTGGCACCGTTGCCGGGGAGATCTGTGCTCAAGTCAAGACATACCAAGTACCCATCATAAACTCTTCTCCCTTGCATTACATTATTTGCCATTCGCCTCTTGTTTTCCTCTCCCCCACTTCACAAACCTTTGCCTTTCCTTCGCCCTTCTTTCGTTCATCCTTCTGTTTGCTCATGTTACCATGTGCCTTCTATTAGCTTGCATCTTCGCTTGCTAAATATCTATCGTTATGGATCCTCATCCACATGCTAATCTTTTTAAAAGATCCAATTATGAAGAACCAATTGCTAGTGAATTGAGTGCACTAGATTATCTTTATGAGGGTTTGCTTGGAATTCGTGAATCTGAAAATTGTGATGAAGTGCTTTATGAAGTCATTCACGATATATCTTTGAATAAAAAGCATGATTGCAATGATGTTATTATAAATTCTATTAATGTCAGTTGTGCTAATAATATGAAAAACCCTAAGCTTGGGATGCTAGTTTTGCTATGTCCACTACTTGTTGCAATGATCATGATTGGGGTGATTCTTCTTTTGATCTTGAAAATTTATTTAAGCCCCATGATGAATATGAGATTGATAATAGTTTTTGCAATATTATTCAAAGTGGGTTTGGAAGAGTGTCAACTTTAGTTCCCACATATTTGGATAATGTTCAATCTTATGATTTTTTTTATAAAAGTGGGTTTGGAGAGGTCATCACTTTAGTTAATGTTAATCCCACTATTTTGGAAGAGTGTCAACTTTGCATGCATCTGGATCATGTTGAAAATATTTTATGTGATAGCTATTTTGTTGAATTTGCTTATGATACCACATGTAATTATTATGAGAGAGGAAAATATGGTTGTAGAAATTTTCATGTTGCTAAATTTCCCTTTTGTTATGTTGATAGTTCTTTTGTTTCTTTCTTCTTCCTTGCATATGCTAGATCTATCTTGTCTTGCTAATTTGTTTTCCTATAAAATGCCTATGCATAGGAAGTATGTTAGACTTAGATGTGTTTGTCACGTGTTTCATGATGCTCTCTTTGTACTTAAATTCTTGTCTTTCATGTGAGAATCATTGAAATTATCAATGCCTAGCTAGGGGCGTTAAACGATGGCGCTTGTTGGGAGGCAACCCAATTTTATTTTTGTCCTGTAATTTTTGTTACTATTTAGTAATAAATAATTTATCTAGCCTCCAGTATGATTGTGTTTTTTATGTTTTAATTAGCGTTTGTGCCAAGTAAAGCCTTTAGGATCTTCTTGGGTGATTGTTGTTTGATCTTTCTGATAAAAACACAAAGTATGCGCTCATGAAAATAATTTTAATGTTTTACCGGATAGCGATAAAATACCAATTCCAACTGCAGTTGATGAATATACAAATTATTTAGGTCGTCCTAATTTTTCATAATTTTTGGAGTTACAGAAGTATTCGAAACCTCCAGATTTCTACAAACTGTTCTGTTTTGACAGATTCTGTTTTTCATGTGTTGTTTGCTTATTTTGGAATACAATAGGTTTAACACCAATATAAATAAAGAATGAGTTAATTACAGTACATTAAAGTGGTGGTTTGCTTTCTTATACTAACGGAGCTCATGAGATTTTCTGCTGAAGTTTTGTGTTGTGAAGTTTTGAAGTTTTTGGGTAAAGATTTGATGGATTTTGGAACAAGGAGTGGCAAGAGCCTAAGATTGGGGATGCCCATGGCACCCCAAGGTAAAATTCAAGGACAACCAAAAGCTTAAGCTTGGGGATGCCCCGAAAGGCATCCCCTCTTCCGTCTTCATCTATCGGTAACTTTACTTGAGGCTATATTTTTATTCACCACATGATATGTGTTTTGCTTGGAGCGTCTTGTATGATGTGAGTCTATTCTTTTTAGTTTACCAAAACTATCCTTGCTGTACATGCCTTTTGGGAGAGACACACATGAATTGGAATTTATTAGAATACTCTATGTGCTTCACTTATATCTTTTGAGCTAGATAATTTTGCTCTAGTGCTTTGCTTATATCTTTTTAGAGCACGGTGGTGGTTTTATTTTATAGAAATTATTGATCTCTCGTGCTTCACTTATATTATTTTGAGAGTCTTTTAGAACAGCATGGTAATTTGCTTTGGTTATAAAATTAGTCCTAATATGATGGGCATTCAAGATGGGTATAATAAAAAACTTTCATATAGAGTGCATTGAATAGTTTGATACTTGATAATTGTTTTGAGATATAAAGATGGTAATATTAGATTCGTGCTAGTTGAGTAATTGTGAAATTGAGAAATACTTGTGTTGAGCTTTGGAAGTCCCGTAGGATGCACATATGGTAACCGTTGTGTGACAAATTTGAAGCATGAGGTGTTCTTTGAGTGCCTTCCTTATGAGTGGCGGTCGGGGACGAGCGATGGTATTTTTCTACCAATCTATCCCCCCTATGAGCATGCGCGTAGTGCTTGGTTTTTATGACTTGTAGATATTTGCAATAAGTATGTGAGTTCTTTATGACTAATGTTGAGTTCATGGATTATACGCACTCTCACCCTTCCACCATTTCTTGCCTCTCTTATGACATGCAACTTTCCCCGGTATCATAAACCCATCATTTACCTTCCACAAAACAGCCACCATACCTACCTATTATGGCATTTCCATAGCCATTCCGAGATATATTGCCATGTTACTTTCCACCGTTCCGTTTATTATGACACACTTCATCATAGTCATATTCCTTTGCATGATCATGTAGTTGACATCGTATTTGTGGCAAGGCCATCATTCATAATATTTTATACAGGTCACTCTTGATTCATTGCACATCTCGGTACACCGCCGGAGGCATTCACGTAGAGTCATATTTTGTTCTAAGTATCGAGTTGTAATTCTTGAGTTGTAACTAAATAAAAGTGTGATGATCTTCATTATTAGAGCATTGTCGCATGTGAGGAAAGGATGATGGAGACTATGATTCCCCTACAAGTCGGGATGAGATTCTGGTTGAAAAAAAGAGGCCATAAAAAAAGAAGGCCCAACAAAAAATGAGAGAAAAAGAGAGAAGGGGCAATGTTACTATCCTTTTTCCACACATGTGCTTCATAGTAGCACCATGATTCTCATGATAGAGAGTCTCTTATGTTGTCACTTTCATATATTAGTGGGATTTTTCATTATAGAACTTGTCTTGTATATTCCAATGATGGGCTTCCTCAAATTGCCCTAGGTCTTCGTGAGCAAGCAAGTTGGATGCACACCCACTTAGTTTCTTTTGTTGAGCTTTCATACACTTATACCTCTAGTGCATCTGTTGCATGGCAATCCCTACTCACTCACATTAATATCTATTGATGGGCATCTCCATAGCCCATTGATACACCTAGTTGATGTGAGACTTTCTTCCTCTTTTTTCTCTTCTCCATAACCACCATTCTATTCCACCTATAGTGCTATGTCCATGGCTCGCTCTCATATATTGCGTGAAAGTTGAAAAAAGTTTGAAAAGGCTAAGTATGAAACAATTGCTTGACTTGACATCGGGGTTGTGCATAATGGGAGCATTTTGTGTGACGGCAATGAAGCATAGCCAAACTATATGATTTTGTAGGGATGAGCCTTCTTTGGCTATGTTATTTTGAGAAGACATAATTGCTTGGTTACTATGCTTGAAGTATTATTATCTTTATGCCAATATTAAAGTTTTGTCTTGAGTCTTTCAGATCTGAACATTCATGCCACAATAAAGAAAATTACATTGAAATTATGTTAGATAGCATTCAACATAAAAAAATTTGTTTTTATCATTTACCTACTCAATGATGAGCATGAATTAAGCTTGGGGATGCTTGATACGTATCCAACGTATCTATAATTTTTGATTGTTCCATGCTATTATATTATCTGTTTTGGATGTTTATTAATGGGCTTGAATATGCTCTTTTATATTATTTTTGGGACTAACCTATTAACCGAAGGCCTAGTGCCAGTTTCTATTTTTTTTGCCTATTTAAGTGTTTCATAGAAAAGGAATATCAAACGGAACGAAACCTTCAAGAGGATCTTTCTTGGAACAAACGCAAACCAGGAGACTTGGAGTGGAAGTGTGGAACTCCGCGAGGCTTCCATGAGATAGGAGGGCGCGCCCAGAGGGGTAGGCACGCCCCCACCCTCGTGGGCCCCACAGACCTCCACTGACGTACTTCTTTTGACTATATATACTCTTATACCTTAAAAACATCAGGGGGAGCCACGAAACCACTTTTCCACTGCCGCAACCTTCTGTACCCGTGAGATCCCATCTAGGGCCTATTCCGGCGATCTGCCGGAGGGGGATCCGATCACAGAGGGCTTCTACATCAACACCATAGCCTCTCCGATGATGTGTGAGTAGTTTACCACAAACCTTCGGGTCCATACTAATTAGCTAGATGGCTTCTTCTCTCTCTTTGGTTCTCAATACAAAGTTTTCCTCGATGTTCTTGGAGATCTATTCGATGTAATACTTTTTGTGGTGTGTTTTCCGAGATCCGATGAATTGTGGGTTTATGATCAAGTTTATCTATGAATAATATTTTGTTCTTCTCTGAAGTCTCATATGCATGATTTGATATCTTTGCAAGTCTCTTCGAATTATCGGTTTAATTTGGCCTACTAGATTGATCTTTCTTGCAATGGGAGAAGTGCTTAGCTTTGGGCTCAATCATGTGGTGTCCTTTCCCAGTGATAGTAGGGGCAGCAAGGCACGTATTGTATTGTTGCCATCGAGGATAAAAAGATCGGGTTTATATCATATTTCTTGAGTTTATCCCTCTACATCATGTCATCTTGCTTAATGCATTACTCTGTTCTTATGAACTTAATACTCTAGATGCATATTGTATAGCAGTCGATTTGTGGAGTAATATTATTAGATGCAGAATAGTTTTGGTCTACTTAACACAGATGTGATGCCTATGTTCATAATCATGGGCTAGATATTCTCATAATTATGCGCTCTTCTATCAATTGCTCAACAGTAATTTGGTCACCCACCATAATACATGCTATCATGAGAGAAGCCACTAGTGAAACCTATGGCCCCGGGGTCTCTTTCTTATTATATTGCATCTATTTTATTATCGCATATCGTTTCTTATTTTGCAATCTTTACTTTCCAATCTATACAACAAAAATACCAAAAATATTTATCTTACTATCTTTATCAGATCCCCAAGTGACCGTGAAGGGATTGACAACCCCTTTATCGTGTTGGTTGCGAGGTTCTTAATTGTTTGTGCAGGTACTAGGTGACTTGCAGGTTATCTCCTACTAAATTGATACCTTGGTTCTCAAAAACTGAGGGAAATACTTACGCTACTTTGCTGCATCACCCTTTCCTCTTCAAGGGAAAACCAATGCATGCTCAAGAGGTAGCAGCTCTCTGCACACGCAGCCATAGAACCTTTCAGAGCTCCTAGCCGCCCCTTCATAACACAAGATCTTGTCTTTTCAGGAGAACGCCCCAAGCTAAATTCAATAGCTACACGCTCGACCTCTGAGAACTGGCTGTCAAAGATCCTGTAGTCATGCTCACCAAGATCCAGCAACTCACCTGCAAATAAAAAAAGAAGGAGCACCACAAGGGTAAGTTCAAATATAGAATTCATGACAGTACTAGTCAAGAAGTACAAGCTAGAAAAAAATACAAAAGGTCATGCTTACGTACAGGGTTTGATGCCAAACAAACCCCGGAAGTCAACATCAAACACTTCGCTAGTCGCGCAGGTATACAGCAAAGTCTTTCTAATGTCAAGAATGTCTTTGTGGCTCTAATCCAACATTTCAATCACACCATCCTCCCGGCAATGATAGGTCTTGCAGTTTTGTAGCATAAAGAAGCCACAATCATGCCTGTTAACAAAAGAAAAACAAAAGGGTACATCGCAAATTCGAAATACAGGAATACGACAAAAATTGGAAAACCACGCATTCCGGCGACAAAAACAACTAATAAAAATTATTAAAAATGAATACTCATGTGTTTTGCTGTTGCGGCACACGCACAAACTCGCAAGATAAACCATAAATATGCACCGGCGAGAATGGTTTGGCCCTATCTACACTGGACTCCCTCCAAAGCTTCTTTATATTATCTGTCATAGTCCTTAAGAATCTAACTTAATCACCCCAGGTTTCATCGAGGAGTGAATCAAGACACTCGAAATGATGGAACCTCAAATTCAGAACAATTAAGCACCAATGCCCAGATTCTTCAGTAGGCTTCATGGCAGCCGCAAATGACGGCGTATCAAAAGTAGGGAAAAGAAGCTGACAAAAAATCACAGAGGAAAAATGAAAAAACATATTCAACCTCGAAAACAATAAATAAAAGAGGGAAATTGAAATTCAGAAGTCCAAACAAATCAGATAATCATAGGTTCTAATTGAGTAAACAACTCACTACAAAAAATAAATGCTACTCAAGTTTATAACCACCGCCCAAACTTGCAACAAACATATCAGTTCAATTTCCTTGCGACAATAAGTGCAGCTTCAAAAAAGAAGCACAGATCATTCATAAGTATAGGGGAAAAAGCAGGCTACTCAAGTTCATTCCCACCTCCCAAACTTGCAAGAAAACATGACAGTTCTAGTTCATGGGTACAATAAGTTCAAGTTCACCTACTTGGTCAAAACCCTCAGTCCCTTATCTCGTGAACCACTATAGCACATTGGCATCAATATTTCCATCACGGATCTTGGTCTGTTGTACAAAAAGAACAACAACAGTTAGAATATTTCCAAAATAACTTTATCATCCTATTTAGAAAGAAAAAAATATTGACCGTCACCCATCTGGGAACTATCAACTTGTTAGTGTATCGGTACTTCAAACGTAGAGAATATAAAACAACGTCATCACTGTCTGAGTTGAGCATGCCAGTGGGGATAAACACTTTAGCAATAGAACCAACACCGGCATCGCATTCGCTATTTCAAAACATTGGCTTTTCACTAGGAAAACACAAAGATGACATGAATTAAAACTACTGCAATGACAACAATAGTCATATGAGAGAAAGAAAAAGAGACAAAAATGATATGGGATAAATCCCAAAACGAACCGTTTCCCACGGTTCGTGCACAACCTCATAACGAAGAAAAACAAATCAACCTTAGCAACATTAGCACCTTCTGCTTGCAGAAAAAGAACAAAAAAAATAAGTTCAAGCACTACAAGTGAACATGTCCAAAATGCCATAAATGAGAAGTACGCCTCATTTACAAGTCCTTACATGCACTTTCAGCGTTTAACGACGGGAGTTCCTGTGATGACAGCAATATGCCTGCAGTTTCAGGGATTGACAACGGAAGATCTTGTGAGGACATCAATATGGCTACGCTTTCAAGGTTCGAAGAAAGAAAATCCTGGGACGACACGAGCGCCTCCTGCGTCAAGGGCCAGAAGAAATCGATAGAAGTAAATCATCATCCTTAGATGGCACCTCCTCCATGCTAGACACGTCGGCGTCTTGCAATGCATCACCGTAATCAAGCCCTCCAGGAGGGAAATTTCCCGGCAGCAAATCTTCAGAATTAGAAATATTATCATTCTCAGCAGTACCAACACTAGACGATTTGGCATCAAGTATGCTGGCAGCACCAACATCCTCATCAGCAACTTTGCTAGCAACATTGTGCCCACTGCTCAATGGAACACCACAAGCATCATCTCCAACATTAACGACGGCCTCGCGCTCAACATCAGTCATCTGAAAAAAATAAAAAATAAAAGCTAGCAAGATGTGCACAGGCTAACTTTTACAGCTACAAAAAAAAACAGCAGCGAAAACTGCATATAAAATTAATGCAAGCACAGAAAAACAAACCTTAGCAGCATCCACAGCAACATCACCGATCTTGCTACTACTAACATTCAAAGGAACATCACCGATGGTCGAACAAGGCTCGTCACCAACAACAGGACCCTGATTCATAGTAATGAAGCAAAAAACAATGCTAATTAGCAACAACACACAAAGAGTTAAACTGCACTAACAAAAGGTAGGTATCACCTTCAAATTCTTAACGGTGTGGGATAGAAAATGAACATGTAAGGCACAGTGGTGCGCATGAAAATTCAAGAATATATATATATATATACACAATAAAAAATAAAAATAACCTTGCTGTTATCAGTAGATGGATCATTAACTCCACAGTCAACAGCAGCCTCAACATCATGACTGGTCTCCTGCATGAAAAAAAATTTAATAAATAGATGAACATGACAAAGTTCAACTACAATACTGACAGCAGAACGACATAGTAAAAAATGCAAACATCAAGGACAGACTCGCATCAACAACAGGGGACTCCAAGACAACATCATTTGTATGGTGGTCAGAAACATTAGCCTCAATACCATCACCAGCCCTGCTATCAGTGGCAACAGCCTCATCCTGCTCAATCTACCTGATTACAACATTGGCACTTTCTTCATATGGCTTGCAGCGAGAGTCTTGCATAGTTTTGAAACGCTTCATGTTGTTCAATAGACGAACCGAGCTCTGAATTAGTTGAGTAGCACTAATTAAAATTCTCTCCATCTCATTATAGTCTGCTGCTTCGTCAGCATTAAATTGATGACCGTTAGGGAGGATACTACTGATACAGCTCAGACACTCAACTGTAGTTGGCACCTTTTCCAGCTCAGAATGCACATTAATAAAAATATGCTCAGCGTGTTCCAACACAGAAACATCTACATCAATACCAAAACCCTGCCTCTATGAAGTACTAGCTTGAGTAGGGCCAGGGGGAACATAACCAACACCCTCAACACTACGACCATTTCTCAACTCATCGTGCAGAGATGAAATCTTGGGAACCTGAGACAGCATCTCCAAGACTGGCAGTTTATACACTCGGAAAAAGAAAACTTCCTCATGAGATTTCCACTACATACAAGGGAAAAGGAGTTAATTCATAAATGCAACACACAGGAAAAAATAAACATTATATTAATAGATTTAAATCCACAATTCTAACGATCTTTCACTATCGGTGTCAATTTGTTAGTATTTACAAACAGGTCAGTTGAACAAGAGATTCAGTTCAAGCACACATGACACAACACTACTAAAAATCATACCTAGACCTCACAAAGCTTAAGAAATGACAAAATCTAAACAGGTAACTCTGCAAGACACATGTTCACTCTAGCAAAAATAGCTATACCTAAAAATCAGTCTGCAAGACACGACAGAAATAAAACTCACCGAAAGCTTCCCAAACACCCAAGTCTTTGGATTTTCTGATGAGGAGATCAATACCATTGTTACACCCACAACCCATGTTGCTATACATACTGGACCAATTACTAGAGCTCGCGCACACCAATTGAATTATCATGTACTTTCGTTTCTTGGTAACGATTCTAATGTTCATGAGAATATGATGCTGCCTAAATTGGATACATTTGTTTTTCTTACAAATGAAGGGCCTAGCTTGGACAAGAGAGATGAACCTTGGAGAAAGTTCAAGCATGGAGATGATGGCATGCGCAAGCGGAACAAGAACGGAGTTACAAGTGATGATTCCAGGACTTTGAATCCACCATAATTAGTGCATGAAGCCTTGGACAAAATATACAAGATGCCACTTCATAAATTTCGTCCAGAGGCTATTCTAGGTGATGCGTCACCTTATTTTTGGGCCAGGCCCATGTAATTTCGAAATACTTCATTATAGGCTATTTGTAGAGTCCGTATGTGTGGGGAAACAATAGTTGGGGTTGGTTTCGGACCCCTCCTCCAAGGGCCACGAAATTCCCCCCTCTCTCCTCCATATATACAGCCCTTAGGGCATCGTTTAGACTTTGGTTTTTGTTTAGATTAAAAGTTTGCCATAGCTGCAACTTCGCGTACTTAGTTTGTGTTCAATGACCAGACAAAGGCGTCACAGAACCCCACCTTCATTAATAAAGTTTTCCTCTTATATTCGCAATATCCAGATTGCAATCTCAGTTACATTCTTGTTATTCGTTTGCTCACAGGAAACAGACCCTTGTGGTCAGGTTGATCGTGCTCCGACGTGGTCAATAACCCCTCGGAAGTTGGTTTAGCGATTGCTAAGGCGCGACATCTCGCACGTTCATAGCTGGATCATCAAGGTCGACTCCCACAGAAAATGATAGCCACCATCTCATCGAAACATCGGGACACCTTCGCATCTATCATCTGCGTTGCCTTTTCTTATCAAATCTGCATCAGCCAGATCAGAAAGCTTGTCCTGATCCATGAAATATATGTGGGGGACTCGCATGTCAGCATCCGGAGACTTGCCACGGATAAGGCAGTCAAGGTACATTAGTACAGGCCCTATAGCGCAGCCTCTGATTGCCTTCCCAAGGGTTACACCATCTTGGTACTTGACAACAGCCCTTCTAAGCTCATCAACCATGCAATAATCCATATTAGCCATGTCCTCAATGACGAGATCCTCAAACATTGATGCCTCTCTGGAAACACGTGTGGCGGCACCTGGCAACACAACTTTGATAAACACAATAATGAAGAACACTTTGAGAGCAAGATCATCTTTCCTAGGATCCTTGAGAAGCACCTTGAGCTTACCCCTCAAATCCTTCGTCTTGATATCTCTGTTCCTGCTAATGTCAAGCTCCGATCTTAACTTCATCAGAGCGTCATCATATATGTCCTTTGACGACCTTGGTGTATAATGACCACCACGAGGAACCCAAATAGTTGATGTATACCATCGCTAGTGATGCGAAGCTTCTTATTAGCCTGACCCATGTCAAGAGTCATCGTATCAGGATCTATCTTCAGGTACAAAACTCCCATCACAGGGTGGGAAATGTTAGACTTCACCTTCCACTTGAAGATAGAACCCAAAACTAGCTATATGAACCCTAGCCACATGGCGACTATCAAGCAAACGAGCACAAGCATCAATCTCTCTCAACGAACATCTGTCAATTAAATTCAATCACTGTGAGTCACCTTCATCCAAAGCAACTTTTCCGTCATTACCTCTCACCGACTAGACCAGACCCATAACACTAACAAGCTGTAAATGAAAACAAAGAAGGCACATCTTAATTAAATGAATATAAAAAAACAAAACAAACATATGAAGGCAAGAAGAAAACAAGATTGCACAAGTTCAACTCTTAAAACAACATCAGTACCACCCTCAATTGATGCTAACAATGACCAGCCCTCACCTAGACAGCATACCAACCCAGACACAATTAAATCATTGCAAGTACAACTACTAAGTCACATACAGTACAAACGTACCACTGCATATTCATCTTCAGAATCAACTTTGATATCATCTTTTTCAAATGCAGGATCTTCAGCTTCGACACGAGCATGCTTCTTCAAACCTTTGTTCACCTTCACAGGAGCAACTTTACACTTCTTATTTTCCTTCAACAAAGAGCGCTCTGGAAGAGGAGACGAAGAAGGCTTCTTATTTGACAAAACTAGTGGACTCTGACGAACAGGGGAGCCACCAAGTGTGCTTGCACCAATCTTCACAACAACACTATCTCCATCAGCTTTTCTATTACCAGGTTGGGAACCAGCTTTCACACGTGGGCTATGCCTCTATGTGCCATCAGGATTTGGATCAGACATCTTCCTCTTCAAAGCAACTTTATTTTCCTTAACTACATCACGAGTAAACACTTGCGCCAAGCAAGTCTGCAACAAGTTTGTCTTGACAGGCATGTCAGCTCCATGAGATCCAGCATCAACAGTTGAAAAGACCATGTCACCACCATCATCACCTCCACCTTTAGCAGCTTGAGCAACATCATCATCGCTTCATTGCACGCAAGCAGCCTTTTGACGCCGTTCCAACTCCCTTCTCCTCTGGAAATCACACTTCTTCTTTCTTTTCCTTTCGTCCTCTAGCTGTAACTGCATAGGAAGATCCTCAGCCTAAGTAATAGACTCAGTGCCATCAACACTCTGTGACTGAGTAACAGACAACTACAAGCACCCGTCACCATCACCAAAATTAAGAGAATAAATTCCATCATTAATATCTTTCACAACATCATCAATGTCCTCAGCAGCAGCATGGCTATCATTTAACTGCATAAACCAATAACATTGGCACACATATTTAAAATTAAAACACAATTAACATTGCAGAGACAAGTAAAATAAGGCGCATAGCATCAGGCACAAACAAAAGGAACAACTGATGTAACTAAACATATTTATGTACGCAAAGCTGTTAAAAAAAGAGAAAATATAAGAGAAACACCAGCAACACTCACAAGTTCTTCTAGAGGATTTGGTATCTCAAAAATAACATTCACAAGATCTTGAAAGCATTTTGATTTGTCAGAATCAGGAGGCACCGGCACTCTAACATCTGCAACAACATGATAATCAGCAAAAAAGAAAAAAAGGAAAATTACATGAACAAGCAATCAGTTCAACTATATGAACACTACAAGTGAAACCAATAAAACAATATCACCCCACCACTCGCACACCAAACTTCAAAATGTCAGGTCTTTTGACATCATAGTAGTTCTTCTCAGACTGCTACAAGCTATTCAAATGCCAGTACAACTGTTCAAACTATAGATGGTGATCAGTACTCCAACCTATGTGCAGGTTACAGCGACCTAAAAACTAGACATACCACATATTTGAGGGCAAAAATTAATAACTATCAAAATCCACATAACTTGTAATGTGCATACGACAACACCTATACATCTAAAAACCTATTAAGCACAAGATCTAATAAAACATCAGCAGCAAAGAACACAAAAAGGTTTCGGCACAACAAATTACCTGCATTCAACTTGTCAGGACTGGATGATGTACCCATTGAGATCTATAGACCTAAAATCTGCCGAACCAGAACTGCAAGACACATGAGCAAAAATTAGGGTTCTTACCTATTTCAGAAACGAAGGAAGCCAAACAAAGCAAAACTCTTACCAGCAAACGCGAACTCCACCACCGAATCCAGAACTACTCATGCGAGCCACTCGTTCAAGAGCAAAGGAACCCTAGCGAATCTAGCTCGAGCCAGCACGAGAGCAATAACTTAGAAATACAAGAAAAATATGTACATAAGGGGATGCAAGGGAAGTCGAGGACAGAGCATACAGACCTTCCCCTGGAGTTCAACCCGCCGGCCGACGGTCCTACGGCAGAATAGGAGAAGTGGCTTCTGTGCGAGAAGAGGAGAGGAGGGGAACGAAAAAGGACGCGATTTGTGGAGGGGAGGAGGCGGAACGGGGGAGAGCGGAGGTTAAAAGGTGAGTGGGAGAAAACCGACGGCTCAAGCCCACGATCGTGGAAGAAAAAGAAAAAGGGCAAAGCCCACTATCTCAGGGCAGTTACTAAAAATAATAGCAAAAATTAAATACAATAAAAATTAATATAGAGGGAGAAAATGAACAACCGAAGTACAAGTAATACCTCATAACAGTACAATAAAAAATATCAAAAAAGTACAATTGAAATACCTTACATAGACTATACAAAATTAAGTACAATATTTCTCAAAAAAATGAAAAGTACAAAAAAATGGTGGCACGCTTTGAACCACAAATTCATGTTAAGCACTTGCATCCTCACACTCGTGTACACATATGACGCCGCAGCACATTATACAATGCAGACACCTAACAAAGGTACAAAAATGACGCAAGTTATGTTACAGATCCACCTCACTGTATGACAAAAACCGCTTCTTACCGACGACGTGTGTTCATCAGTCAATACAAACAACAAAAATGTGTAAGTACAACTATGCCCCTCGGTGCGGTGCTGGTTTCCCCCCTAAAAAGATAGATAATGGGGGCAAGTCTATACATGGAGGATGTGTTAGTACAACTATGTCCCTCGATGCGGTGCTGGTTTTCCCCCTAAAAAGATAGAAAATGGGGGAAAGTCATGTTACAGACTCACCTCTGCATGCGACGCTACGGCACGCCGCGTCGTCGCCTGCTACGGCTCGTTCTAGCTCGGCCTCGCCGAGATGGGGGAGGGGGTCCCGACCTCCCCCCCCCCGGCTCGGCCTCGCTAACGCGGCAGTGCGCTTGTTTGACAGGCGCAGTGCATTTATTCTGTCCCCCCCCCCCGCGCGCGCGCAAGCACACACCCTAAAAAGATAGATGTTCTTTAGTCCATACAAAAAATGTGTCAGTACGACTATGCCACTCGGTGCGGTCCTATATATCTTAACCAGATGTTCATAAAAAATCCAAAAAATGCTAAAAAATGAGAACAAAGAGAAAGCAAGGGAAACACACTATAAAAAAGATGTCAGTTCAAGCACAGGAGAACAGTCAGTACTATAATAAAAAAATATTGACCGCCCAAGAGAACAGGAGGTGGGATTAAACGTATAGCGCACGTGCACACCACACTGCACAGCCGTGCGGACGAGCTATTTGGGCCGAAAACAATGGCTTCGGGGGATGGCCCAATACAAAAGTTTTCCCCACTACAAAATTCCAACCAATCACACACGACCAAAGAAAAGACACACATGCAGATAATTAAAAAACTCATAAGAAATCAGTTCAAAATAAAGAATGTAGAAAAGTTCAAACACATATTGATTGTAAGAACTAAAAAAATAAAAAATATTTTTTTGGAAAATTAAATGTAAAAGATGGTAATAAAAATTTCAGAAACAAAATTTTAAAAATTTCAACTACTAAAATTCATAAGCTTGAAGTAAAATTAGTACTATGCAGCAAAGATTGAATTCTTTTTATTTTAAAAAATACTAGAACTATCACTATTCAACTAAAAAATAAAATTGTGCTCTAAAATTCCTGTCAAATAGTAAGAAAAAATTCTCTACAACAAACGAATGTGGTTGGCCATTGACATCCAATATAGTTCAGTACTATCATAAACATCATGTAAGTTCAACAAACTCAAACCCAAGGGATCCTACAACCATCATCAGCTATATTTTTCATGTGCGAGCTATGTACATGAAAATATCCCAGTAAAAACAAAGGATGCCCATCAGTTCAACTATAACTATTCCAATTCAAATATAAACAATATATAAAAACAGTTGTGCTTGAGCAAAAATAGGAAGCATTACATCAATAAAAAATAGCGCATACAATAACATACGAACAAATTATTCCAAACCATCTGGTAATAACATAGAATTCAACCATCTCACATGCATTATTTTAAAGAAAGATACTACAACATAATCAAAGGCACACAAATCTCACAACCAGAGTCATTTGCCACATTTAAACCTACAACACACAAATTCTAAACGTCAGAGAGTCATCTTCCCTGGAGAACATAACCATAACCACATATCCATCCTCAATTCCTGACCCTGCCACAATGTCCTTCCACCCAATAGTTAGGTTGATGCAACAATCAAAGTCGATGTTGTACGAAACTTCCATCAACTGATATCCATTTTTGTATGAAGTCTCCATCTTCAGTATCCCGGAACTAGGAGCAACAATCCTGATTCTGGGTGACATTTTTTGCAAATGGGCATGGGAGTAGAAAATAAAGTGAACACCTGACATAACTGAATATTTACAGAGATCTAGGAACTGTTGCATAACAAAAGTGAAAAGAAATATCTGAACCAAAACAAAAACACCAAACTAACTAGTCATATGACCTGACTAAACTGAAGAAATATACATATTAGTACCCCTACAGTAAAACATCTGGCAAAAATAGAACAATGATTATACAAAAATGGATAAATATTGTTAAGTAATGAACAAATACACACACAAATCCTTACTGTTAACTTTTGACAAAACCAAATAAAAATTATAGTCAAACTATTGCTAAAACTAAACTACAGATTCAGTCCATGGGATTCGAAATGAGACCTACAAAAAGAATAGAAACACATACCCATGATCCCTCCAAGTCCCCAACCGTCAGGTGACAAACATAGGCTGCACGAAACCCATGGTTGCTGTATAGCAGACAGGAAAGTTGCCCACGCGCGCTGACTCTCGGTGAGCTCCAAACCAGATTCGTGCACATAGTCGTTAGCTATGCGTGCCATCTTTGCGAGACATCCGCATGAACAATCCTCCATGGAAACATAGCAAAAGGAAAGAAAACAATAGAGAGAAGAGGGAGGAACCTAGATCTAATTCTGGAAGAAGGAAGAAAAAGGAGGGGGGCCTGAGCCGCACACCACACATAGATGTATATAATTTATAGACAGGAAGACCTGCTGATTATAAAAATAATAAATAGGCAGGTGGGCAGCCAGCTCGTAGAAAATAGTTATTATACAAGTCATACAAAATTGACCAAAAATCAGTTCAACTTCAGATAAAGTAGCAGTTCAAAATAATTGTTGGAGAGCACATACGGTAGTAGTTCGAAGTGCACAAAACAAACATATGTAGATAAAACAACTCATTCAGAGGTAGACCAAGAGGTTTGACATCCCGTGGGTTGCTGACATGTGGGGCCCGGCCCTATTAATTTTTAGTTAGGATTAGTTTAACAACTAATTTAACCCTGTTAACTAATTAGGTCACTGACGCGTGGGCCCAACCCCATTAACTAAGCCAGTTTAGGTTTAATTTAATTAGGATTAGCCACAGACACTAACGTGTGGACCCCACACGTCAGGTTTGACCTGGTCAGCCACTGTTGACCTGCTGACGCAGGCATGACGCAATGTTGACGCGGTTATTCTTTTTCTGGAATTATTTTTAAACAGGAAATTCCAGAAAATGTTCAAAACTTCAAAAATTCATAGAAATTCAACCGTAGCTCAGATTGAAATAATTTATATATGAAAAATGATCAAAAAAATTCAATCTATCCATCTGTACCATTTTCATGCATGACAAACCCACCTATACATGCTGTATATATGAAAACACACTTATGGCATATTTAAGGGCTTATTTTGGAGTTGCATTTGAACCCTTGGTTCAAATGGACCTCAACTAGATAAATGTTAGATGCATTAACTCAAACAACATCACATATTCATGCCATGATCATGCATCATATTGTTGCATATACTTGTGTTTGATTTTCGACACCGTTCCTTCTCGATAGGTCCTGCTCCGGAAAGTGTTCGGGAGCACCTACCAGTGGAGCAGTGCCGCCCCTATTGATCTACCAGGCAAGCAACCCCCCTTGTTCATTCTGATACAATCCTACTCTCTCGCTCCTGCTCTCAGTTATTGCATTAGGACAACAACGATTCAACTGCTACTTTATGTTGCGGTAGTTGAACCCATTCCTCTGCATGACCTGTCATTGCCACAGTAAATAGTTAAAACCCACTAGCATGTGTAGGAGTTGATTGAGCCATGTTGTGTTCTTGCCATGCCATGCCTGCTATTGCTTAGAGTTGTGTCAGGTCTGATTCATCGGGAATGAATTGGAATGTTATGATATGTTCTGGTAATGAGAGTTAAGCGTCTGAACACGATTTGGTAAAGGTAGCGGTGAGAGGCCATGTAGGAGTACATGGTGGGTTGTCTCATTGGGACCGTCCTTAAGAACTGAGTTCTGTGTAAGTTGTCCAATGACTAGCTACTACCACACATTGGGCTCCGGGTGCTCCAAGCTCTCTCGGCTTATTAACCGCCTTGATCTCTGTCCAGGAGTTGCAAATAGTTTCTGGTGTTTGTAGGTAGTGCTATTTTTCTACCGAGTGGCACCCAGCAGGGTGGGCTCGGGACAGACTAGGCACAGGTGGCACGGTGTACCAAGTGGCACCCGGATGGTGGGCTTGGGAACCCTGCTCACATCGTTTGGGGCCGTGAGCGACACCCCGGTCGGATCTCCTTGCGGATGGAACCCAAATAGGTGATAAACCTGGACTAGAGTCTTGCGTGGTTAGTTAGGTCATGGACGACACCCTCGCCAGGCTTCCGCTTGAAGGTTGCCGAGATACATGACGGGTATATGGTGATAAGTGGTGAGAGCGTGTGTGATGAAGTACACCCCTGCAGGGTTATCATGATCTATTCGAATAGCCGTGTCCTCGGTTATGGACTTCTTGGATGCTTACGTGGTACATAGACAACTTAAAGTGGATACTCTAAAATGCTCAAGATAAGTGTGAGTGCTATGGATGGCCTTCTCGTAGGAGAGACGGGGATGAATCCATAGTAGTGTATTGATGTGGTGATTAGTGGACTCGTGTGCGCTGCCTCACCTCAAAGGAGTTTCTCATAGTCGTAGAACAGGATAGCCACTGAGTCAAAGCTGGCTTGCTGCAACTAAACCCCACATTACCTTCTTGATACAAATGCATGTATGATAGGATCTGACGTAAGTCTTGCTGAGTACCCTTGTACTCACGTTTGCTTTATTTATGTTTTGCAGATGAGACATCTGTCTCACTAGTAGTACCGCTTGGACTTCGACGAGTAGCTTGTTACCTCATCTACGATCTTGTACCTTGGAGGGACTTGTAGATAGTCAGGCTTCTCGGCCTTTTTCTTTTGTAGTTGTCTGTACTCAGACATGTAATGCTTCCGTTGCTTGTATGCTCTGAATGATGGGTCATGTGACCCCTGTTTGTATTTATGCTATGTGGCTCTTCTGAGCCTTTATCTATATGAGTTGCGTTATGTTGTGATGCCATGTTGTACCTCACATACTTGCATGTTATGCGTACGTGTGACGTGTATTGCTATGTGTGGGATCCGACAATCTAGTTGTTTGTCCTTGGCAGCCTCTCTTATGGGGAAATGTAGTCTAGTGCTTCCTTGAGCCATAGTAGTCCGCTACAGCTCGGTTCACCAGAGTCCTGCTAGCCCAGCACTACTGTTCAGGACACTTGACTGGCCGGCATGTGTTTCACTTCGTTCCTATGTATGTCCCTTCGGGGAAATGTCACGCGGTGACATCAAGAGTCCTGCCTAGCCTGCTACAGCCCGGGTTACCGGAGTCCTGTTAGGCCAGTGCTACAGTCCGGATTCACACGCTACTGACCGACATGCTCGAGGTTGATTCATGTATGCCTGTCCCCATGGGTTAGTGCCGCTTTGGGTTCACGACTAGTCATGTCGGCCCGGGTTCTCTGTCATATGGATGCTAGCGACACTATCATATATGTGAGCCAAAAGGCGCAAACGGTCCCGGGCCATGGTAAGGCGACACCCGTGGGAATACCGTGCGTGAGGCCGCAAAATGATATGAGGTGTTACATGCTAGATCGGTGTGACTTAGAATCGGGGTCCCGACAACTTTGGTTTCAGAGCCTGACTGCCTGTAGGATTTCCAAGCCAACCTGGTCGAAGTTGAGTCTAGAAATTCTTTAGTTATGTAAGGGAATTGATTGTAGAAGGGAACGTAAGGCTCTTTTTACTCCTTTTACCTCATGCCCTTCTGATCTGAGTCATCCTATCTTTCCAACGGGGTTAAGGAACTAGGCTTCCTCTTCTATCTATCAGGATCACGTGTTACTACTCCATAGTCTCTAAAGTTTGGTTGGTCTGAGTCATATCCCAGTTTGAGTACCTCCGGTGTAACCTATTTAACAATATCTCAGAACCTTGAGTGATGATGTTGAGTATGGTGCTACTCTGTCTTTTGTAGAATGTCTCATTTCGAGCATTTTACTGCCGTTATGCTGCCAGAATTGTCCTAGGAGTTCAAGAGATAGTATTTTCCTCGTACTATATTCTACATCCTTATCATGATGCTGAATCCATCCTTGTTTCCTTGGTTGGTTCTTCAGGATGTTGCCGGTTAACCGAAGTTCTGTTGCTCGTAGGCAGAACCACGGAGATGGTAGGGATGAGGATCCTCCCGACCAGTCTTCATTGGCAGAGTTCATGTTAGAGATGGAGAGGAACAAGCATGATTCTAACCGCTTGTTAGCACTTATCGAGGAGAACACCGCACCCCAGTGCAAAGAGTCAGCGTCCATCTATGATTTCATTGGTCTGAAACCACCTACCTTCCATCATTCCATTGAACCACTCGATGCAGATGACTGGCTACGTAGTATCACACACAAGCTGCGTTCTGCGAACGTAGCTGAAGGTGACAAGGTCACCTATGCTGCTTATCACCTGGAAGGTCCTGCTAGTATTTGGTGGCAGAACTATGAGGCTATGCTTCCAGCTGGCCAGAAAACCACCTAGAGAGATTTCACTGAGGCTTTTCGCGAGCATCACATTCCTCAGGCTCTCATTGACCGCAAGAGAGAAGAGTTCTGTAGTTTCACATAGGGTAAGATGGCTGTTGATGCTTATAGTAGAGAGTTTGAGAACCTCGCCGGCTATGCTACAGAAGAGGTGTCCACGGACGCCAAGAAGCAGGCTAGGTTTCGGAAGGGTCTCAACCCCAAGTTGCGTCGTGATCTCCACTTGCATCATTGCAATACATTCCATGCTCTTGTGAACAAGGCCATTAACGCAGAAACAGCTCAACTCACTTACGAGGAGTCTCGTAAGCACACCAGAGATCTGGGTTCTTCTTCCGGTTCTACTTCGCAGAAGCGCCGGATTTGGGTTCCGAACTCCGCTCTTCCACCCGGATATTCACCGAGGCCATCTTATGTGGAGCCTCACCCAGTTCAGTTACATACTCCACCCAGGCCTATTGGTAGACCGCTTGTCAATGCGGGTCCACGTCCTACTTCAGGGACTTGTTTCACATGCGGAGAGCCAGGACACTATGCACGTGACTTCTCTTAAACCAACTATGCTCCACCCCAGCCTGAGAAGTCTGTTGGCCGTGGTAAGCCATCACGCAATATGATTAGTGTCAAGTCAGCTCCCACTGAACGTGGATGTGTGCATCACGTCTCAGCTAAAGACACTCATGATGATCCGGATGTCGTTCTTGGTACACTCCTTGTCAACTGTCATCCAGCTTCGGTTCTGTTTGATACCGGAGCATCTCATTCCTTCATTTCCGAAAGTTATGCCAGCTTGCACAACATATCCTTCTGTGATATGCCCTCTCCACTAGTAATTCAAACTCCTGGATCCAAATGGCAAACTTCTAGTGTAAGCCATGGTAATGAAATCCTTGTTGACAGACTTGTATTCCTTGCGTCACTTATAGCCCTCAAGTCTACGGATATTAACATCATCTTGGGTATGGACTGGATGAAAGCTCATTATGCCAAGATTGATTGTTACACTAGGTCTGTTCAGCTTACACACCCATCTGGCAAGATAGTCACTGTCTCCACCAGAGTTGCAAAGCGTCAGCTCTATTCTCTTAATGCCAACCCTCTTCCTGACCTTGAAGATATCCCGGTAGTCCGTGACTTTCCGGATGTTTTTCCAGAGGAACTGCCAGGTATTCCACCTGACAGAGATGTAGAATTTGTCATAGATCTTATCCCAGGAACCGCTCCAATCTCTAGGAGACCTTACAAGATGGCACCCTTAGAACTAGCTGAGCTTAAGAAACAACTCGATGAATCCTTGCAAAAGGGTTTCATCCGTCCTAGTTCTTCTCCCTGGGCTTGCCCCGTTCTCTTCGTCAAGAAGAAGGATGGTACGGACCGGATGGTTGTAGATTATCGTCCCGTTAATTTGGTCACGATAAAGAACAAGTATCCGCTCCCCAGGATCAACGACCTGTATGATCAGCTCGCTGGATCCTCAGTCTTTTCCAAGATGGATTTGAGGTTAGGCTACCACCAAATCAAGATCAGAAATGGGGACATTCCTAAGACGGCTTTTGTCACTCGTTATGGTCAGTACGAGTACACCGTCATGTCCTTTGGTCTAACCAACGCTCCAGCTACTTTCTCCCGCTTGATGAACTCGATCTTCATGGATTACTTAGATAAGTTTGTCGTGGTTTATCTCGATGATATCCTTATTTACTCGAAGAACGAGGAAGATCATGCCGAACATCTTAGACTTGTGCTAGAAAAACTCAGAGAGCACCGCCTTTATGCCAAGTTCTCCAAGTGCGAATTTTGGTTGCCAGAAGTGACCTATCTCGGCCACGTAATCTCTGGTAAGGGCATTGTTGTCAATCCCGAAAGAGTTCAGGCCGTTCTTGATTGGACTCCGCCTGAAATAGTTAAGCAAGTTAGGAGTTTCCTTGGTCTAGCCAGTTATTGTCGCCGATTCGTTGAGAACTTCTCCAAAGTGGCCAAACCTCTCACGGAACTTCTCAAGAAAGATAAAAAGTTTGAGTGGTCCCCACAGTGTGAGCACAGTTTTCAGGAACTGAAAAGACGCCTGACTTCTGCTCCCATACTTGTGCCACCGGATTTCACTAAGGACTTTGTTATCTATTGTGATGCCTCACGACAGGGACTAGGTTGCATTCTTATGCAAGATCGCCATGTGATTGCCTATGCATCTCGACAGTTGCATCCACATGAGGAGAATTATCCTACACATGATCTAGAGCTTGCAGCCGTAGTCTATGCACTTAAGACATGGAGACATTACCTTCTTGGTAAACGTTGCGAGATTTACACCGATCACCAGAGTCTCAAATATATCTTCACCCAACCAGATTTGAACCTTAGGCAAAGACGTTGGCTGGAGTTGATCTCAGATTACGACTTAGGGATTACCTACACCCCAGGCAAGGGGAATGTCATGGCTGATGCGCTAAGTCGTAAGTCCTATTGCAACAATCTCATGTTGCAGCAGGGCCAACCACTTCTCCATGAGGAATTATGTAAGCTTAACCTCCACCTTGCTCCTCACGGATTCCTTTCTACCTTGGTGGCGAAACCTACTCTTGTGGATCAAATCATCTCTGCTCAGAAGCAGGATACGGGAATTTCCCGGATCAAGAGAAACATTAACAAAGGAGCTGGTGGTAGTTTCTCTATAGATGATCGTGGTGTTGTTTTCTTTGAGAGTCGCTTGGTGGTTCCCAAGAATCAACATCTTCGACAATTAATCCTTAAGAAGGCGCATGAATCTCCTCTCACGATTCATCCCGGTAGTACTAAGATGTATCAGGACCTACGCCAGAGGTTCTGGTGGACTAGGATGAAGAGAGAAATCGCTCAGTTTATTACTAACTGTGATGTTTGTCGTCGCATGAAGGCAGAGCATCAGAGACCTGCTGGCACCCTTCAACCTTTAGCTATTCCTGAGTGGAAATGGGATAAAGTTGGTATGGACTTCATCACCGGCTTTCCCAGGACCAAGAAAGGGAATACCGCTATCTTCGTAGTCATTGATCGTCTTTCCAAAGTGGCTCACTTCCTACCCGTTCGAGAGAGTATCACTGCTAGTCAGCTCGCTGACTTATATATTTCTCGAATAGTATCACTTCATGGTGTTCCACTAGAGATCAATTCAGACCGTGGTAGTCTTTTCACTTCTCATTTCTGGGAGAGTTTCCAAACTGCCATGGGCACCCATCTTTCCTTTAGTACCGCTTTCCACCCTCAATCAAGTGGTCAGGTGGAAAGGGTCAACCAGATTCTTGAAGACATGCTTAGAGCTTGTGTTATCTCATTCAGTATGGATTGGAAGAAGTGTCTTCCTTTCGCCGAGTTTGCTTATAACAATAGCTACCAATCCAGCCTCAAGAAAGCTCCTTTTGAGGTTCTGTATGGACGAAGATGTCGAACACCTTTGAACTGGTCAGAAACCGGTGAAAGACAATTCTTTGGACCGGATATGATCCAGGAGGCAGAAGAGCAAGTTCGCATCATTCGTGAGAATTTAAAAACAGCCCAATCTCGTCAAAAGAGCCAGTATGACCGTAGTCATAAGGAAGTGGCTTATGAAATTGGCGACAAAGCTTACCTTCGGGTTACCCCTTTGAAGGGTACCCATCGATTCGGTATCAAGGGCAAGTTGGCTCCTCGTTACATTGGTCCTTTTCGCATTCTCGCTAAACGAGGAGAGGTTGCCTACCAGTTGGAACTACCACCACATCTTTCTCGAGTTCATGATGTGTTCCACATCTCTGAACTCAGGCGTTGCTTCTCGGATCCCATCCGCGGAGTGCACCACAAAACGCTTGATCTCCAAGATAACCTCACTTATCGTGAGTACCCTGTTTGCATCCTTGATCAAGCAGAGCATGTCACCCGACGTCATAACATCAAGTTTCTCAAGGTTCAGTGGTCTCATCATTCCGAGAGAGAAGCTACTTGGGAGCGTGAAGATCGTCTTCGACTTGAGTACCCCACTTTCTTTCCGCCGACTCCTGAATCTCGGGACGAGATTTCTTCGAGTGGGGGTGAGTTGTCACATCCCTAGTTCTGGTATGACCTAGGCCAGCTAGTCATTTGTGCATCATGTTTAAATTCCATTTAAATTTGAAATGGGGATTTGTGAAAACCTCAGAATCATTTCTGGAAATGACCCAGATAAAAAATTCTCCAAAAAGGTCCAAGAAAATGTTCATGATGCTCTCTGAAAATATTGGACAGAGATAAAAATCAAACCAATATCTTTAGGAGCTCATAAGTATTTATTTTGGGCATTTGGAATTAATCCAGTAATTATTTGCGTTGGATAAATATTTTATTATATATAAAATATTGTCCAATAATTCTGAATTTTGGTGAGGGGCTTTGGAGTGGTCCAACTAGTCCCTACTAAAATTTACAGAATAAAATAAAATGATTTAGTATTTTATTAAATCAAAACAAATGTCAGAAAAATAGAAAAGAAAACAGGAAAAGGAAAAGGCTTACCTGGCCTTACCTGGCGGCCCAGCTGGCCAGCCCACCTGGCGGCCCAGCCCACCAGGGGCAGCCCCGTCTTCTACCTCTTGCCAGTAGGCAGAGGAGAAGCCAGGCACGACGCACGCTGCGGCCACGTCTTCCGCCACCTCCTGCTTCTCCCTCTCATCGCCTGGATCACCCGCGCGTCGCCACGCGCCGCCCCGTTTCCCCCTCACTCTCCCGTGCCCATTCTCTCCTCTCCCTCGCTCTCTCTCACCGCGCCCGAACGCTGCTGTCACCGCCGTTCGCCATAGCAGCAGCCACCGCCCCGGCCTCGCCCCTCCGACGTGCCCACAAGCTCCGCGCCACCTTCCTCGTCCTCTTCGTCAAGCCAGGCAACTCCGGGCGCCCCGTATCATCGTCACCGCCGTCGTCTTCTTCGTCAGCCACCCGAGATCGCCGGCGACGTTCCGGCTACACCGAGCCTTCCCCGAGCTCACCGACCCCGCCGTTGGATCCGCTGTGAGCCCCGCCGTCGAACGACCCCCTCTTCCCTACCTCTCCGGCGCCCTCTAGCCCCTCTGCCGCTCGAGCCGAGCTTCGGCCGCCGCCGCGAGCTTCGCTCCGGCGAGCTCCGACCACCCCACGGTCTCCCGCGTGTCCCACTGGATGCGCGCGAGCCTGGGCTTCGCGTAGGTGGTCTCCGCCGCCCGAATGGTCGCCAGAGCGACGAATCCGAGGCCCTCCGCCGCGTCTGGCTCGCCGGTGTCAAGCCACCGGCGGGTTTTGACCCCGCTGACCAGGAGGTTTGACCTCTTGTGGGTCGCTGACATGTGGGGCCCAGCCCTATTAATTTTTAGGTAGGATTAGTTTAACAACTAATTTAACCCTGTTAACTAATTAGGTCACTGACGCGTGGGCCCAACCCCATTAACTAAGCCAGTTTAGGTTTAATTTAATTAGGATTAGCCACAGACACTGACGTGTGGACCCCACACGTCAGGTTTGACCTGGTCAGCCACCGTTGACCTGCTGATGCAGGCATGACGCAGGCATGACGCAATGCTGACGCAGTTATTCTTTTTCTGGAATTATTTTTAAACAGGAAATTCCAGAAAATCTTCAAAACTTCAAAAATTCATAGAAATTCAACCGTAGCTCAGGTTGAAATAATTTATATATGAAAAATGATCAGAAAAATTCAATATATCCATCTGTACCATTTTCATGCATGACAAACCCACCTATACATGCTGTATATATGAAAACACACTTATGGCATATTTAAGGGCTTATTTTGGAGTTGCATTTGAACCCTTGGTTCAAATGGACCTCAACTAGATAAATGCTAGATGCATTAACTCAAACAACATCACGTATTCATGCCATGATCATGCATCATATTGTTGCATATACTTGTGTTTGATTTTCGACACCGTTCCTTCTCGATAGGTCCTGCTCCGGAAAGTGTTCGGGAGCACCTATCAGTGGAGCAGTGCCCCCCTATTGATCTACCAGGCAAGCAACCCCCCTTGTTCATTCCGATACAATCCTACTCTCTCGCTCCTGCTCTCAGTTATTGCATTAGGACAACAACGATTCAACTGCTACTTTATGCTGCGGTAGTTGAACCCATTCCTCTGCATGACCTGTCATTGCCACAGTAAATAGTTAAAACCCACTAGCATGTGTAGGAGTTGATTGAGCCATGTTGTGTTCTTGCCATGCCATGCCTGCTATTGCTTAGAGTTGTGTCAGGTCTGATTCATCGGGAATGAATTGGAATGTTATGATATGTTCTGGTAATGAGAGTTAAGCGTCTGAACACGATTTGGTAAAGGTAGCGGTGAGAGGCCATGTAGGAGTACATGGTGGGTTGTCTCATTGGGACCGTCCTTAAGAACTGAGTTCTGTGTAAGTTGTCCAATGACTAGCTACTACCACACATTGGGCTCCGGGCGCTCCAAGCTCTCTCGGCTTATTAACCGCCTTGATCTCTGTCCAGGAGTTGCAAATAGTTTCTGGTGTTTGTAGGTAGTGCTATTTTTCTACCGAGTGGCACCCGGCAGGGTGGGCTCGGGACAGACTAGGCACAGGTGGCACGGTGTACCAAGTGGCACCCGGATGGTGGGCTTGGGAACCCTGCTCACATCGTTTGGGGCCGTGAGCGACACCCCGGCCGGATCTCCTTGCGGATGGAACCCAAATAGGTGATAAACCTGGACTAGAGTCTTGCGTGGTTAGTTAGGTCGTGGCCGACACCCTCGCCAGGCTTCCGCTTGAAGGTTGCCGAGATACATGACGGGTATATGGTGATAAGTGGTGAGAGCGTGTGTGATGAAGTACACCCCTGCAGGGTTATCATGATCTATTCGAATAGCCGTGTCCTCGGTTATGGACTTCTTGGATGCTTACGTGGTACATAGACAACTTAAAGTGGATACTCTAAAATGCTCAAGATAAGTGTGAGTGCTATGGATGGCCTTCTCGTAGGAGAGACGGGGATGAATCCATAGTAGTGTATTGATGTGGTGATTAGTGGACTCGTGTGCGCTGCCTCACCTCAAAGGAGTTTCTCATAGTCGTAGAACAGGATAGCCACTGAGTCAAAGCTGGCTTGCTGCAACTAAACCCCACATTACCTTCTTGATACAAATGCATGTATGATAGGATCTGACGTAAGTCTTGCTGAGTACCCTTGTACTCACGTTTGCTTTATTTACGTTTTGCGGATGAGACATCTGTCTCACTAGTAGTACCGCTTGGACTTCGACGAATAGCTTGTTACCTCAGCTACGATCTTGTACCTTGGAGGGACTTGTAGATAGTCAGGCTTCTCGGCCTTTTTCTTTTGTAGTTGTCTGTACTCAGACATGTAATGCTTCCGTTGCTTGTATGCTCTGAATGATGGGTCATGTGACCCCTGTTTGTATTTATGCTATGTGGCTCTTCTGAGCCTTTATCTATATGAGTTGCGTTATGTTGTGATGCCATGTTGTACCTCACATACTTGCATGTTATGCGTACGTGTGACGTGTATTGCTATGTGTGGGATCCGACAATCTAGTTGTTTGTCCTTGGCAGCCTTTCTTATGGGGAAATGTAGTCTAGTGCTTCCTTGAGCCATAGTAGTCCGCTACAGCCCGGTTCACCGGAGTCCTGCTAGCCCAGCACTACTGTTCAGGACACTTGACTGGCCGGCATGTGTTTCACTTCGTTCCTGTGTCTGTCCCTTCGGGGAAATGTCACGCGGTGACATCGGGAGTCCTGCCTAGCCTGCTATAGCCCGGGTTACCGGAGTCCTATTAGCCCAGTGCTACAGTCCGGATTCACACGCTGCTGACCGACATGCTCGAGGTTGATTCATGTATGCCTGTCCCCATGGGTTAGTGCCGCTTTGGGTTCACAACTAGTCATGTCGGCCCGGGTTCTCTGTCATATGGATGCTAGCGACACTATCATATACGTGAGCCAAAAGGCACAAACGGTCCCGGGCCATGGTAAGGCGACACCCGTGGGAATACCGTGCGTGAGGCCGCAAAATGATATGAGGTGTTACATGCTAGATCGGTGTGACTTAGAATCGGGTTCCCGACAGAACACCACGGTAAACACCAAGGCCCGCAACACCTCCACCGCCAAATGTCCATGCCATCACCTCCGGTGACTTGAGATCGGAAAACACGACTAGGTGAGCGCGTGCACGTGCGGAACCCCGTATATGTCTCCTCTGGCAATGAATGCTTTGCAGCACTATGCTAGAGAACCCGCGGAAGCTCCCGTTGAATCCCTTGTTTCCCTTCGTCGAAGACGCACAATGATTAGTTCAAGTAGCAAACCGTGTCGGTCCAACCTGTAAACTTCGTCAGTTCAAGTTGGGTAACAGAATAATATTCTGTTATGCGAAACAGAATAGCCCATATATGTATGTATGTATGTATGTATGTATGTATGTATGTATGTATGTATGTATGTATGTATGTATGTATGTATGTATGTATGTATGGAGTCATGCTATTCGTCACCCTGGGTGAGGAATAGTTATTCTTCACCCCCTCTCTATTTTGACGTCAATGCACCGTATTTTTAGGTTTTATAAATTTTGTCTTATTTCATACGTAAAAAGAGAACGTAAGAAAATATATGCTCACCATAAAAAATACTTTATGTTACATAAAGTTATGAACATAAACACATACATAAAATGCAATATTTCTGGTCTTATGACCTATTTTTTGTTTTCTTATAGCAAATTTTACGTAGTGAATCAATATGAGTGTAACTATTTGTATTCCAAACATAATTTATTTATGAAGCGATCATAAGATTACCTCGGGTGAAGAATAACTTATTCTGGAACCTGGGTGATGAATAATATTACTATGTATGTATGTATGTATGTATGTATGTATGTATGTATGTATGTATGTATGTATGTATGTATGTATGTATATATTCTAAGCGTGAGTGTAGATTAGCTTATTGTACACCCCAGTAATGGTACATACAAAATATAGTAACACACTATGTAAAATATAGTAATTTTTGTAAAAATATAGTAGATTACAAACTTGGGTGATAAAAAATATTTTCCGAATTACTACATTTTATACACCATTTTAATAGATTTTGTATGTAGCATTACTTGGGTTGTAGAATAAGTTATTCTATGCTCACGCTTAGAATAGCGCTACCCTAGTAATTCTAAGCATGAGCATAGAATAACTTATTCTACAGCCACTAGTAATTCTACACTATGTTGCATAGTGTGTTACTATATTTTGTATGTACCGTTACTGGGGTGTACAATAAGCTATTATACACTCACACTTAGTTTACTGTTACTAATATATATATATATATATATATATATATATAGGGGTGGCGCTATTCGTCACCCTAGGTGAGGAATAGTTATTCTTCACCCCCCTCTATTTTACCATCAATGCACCGTAATTTTACATTTCGTAAGTTTTGTCTTATTTCCGACGCAAAAAGGGACCGTAAGAAAATATATAATCACCGTAAAAAATATTTTATGTTATGTAAAATTACAAACGTAAAAATATAGTCTGAAATACACATAAACTACAAATTTTCTTGTCTTATGACCTATAATTTTATTTTCTTATGCCAAATTTTATGTAATGAATCAATAGGAATGTAACTATTTGAATTTCAAATGTAATTTAATTACGAAGTGATCGTAAAATTACCTCAGGTGTAGAAGAACTTCTTCTGCACCCTGGGTGATGAATAGTACCACTATATATATATATATATATATATATATATTGTTGTTATTCATCACCTAGGGTGCAGAATAAGTTATTCTTCACCCGAGATAATCTTACGTAATATAGGTCATAAGACAAGAAAATTTGCAGTTATGTAATTTTATGTAAGATAAAATATTTTTTATGGCGAATATATATGTTCTCACTGTATCTTTTTATGTCGGAAATAAAACAAAACTTATGGAACGTAAAATTATGGTGCATTGATGGCAAAATAGAGGTGGTGAATAACTATTCCTCACCCAGGGTGACGAATAGTGCGACCCATATATATAGTGATACACACACACACATAAACACTATTCGGATCACGGGATGAGAATATTTTTATGATCACAACCTGAACTTCCTGAGTTACACGGCTAGAACTTCCCTCTGTAGGAACCCGACCTTCGGGCTATGTTCGCAACCGTGTCTCCCCGCGTGAAATATTCTGGTCAGTCGTGTTCTATGTGATGTAAGTGTAATCTGGAAATGGTTTTTAGCAACTACATGCCTGTTTCAAATAGGAATCTCGCTCCTTGTTGGATTTGCTCTCGGGACGTGATGAACTTGCGTCAGTTTCAATTTTACTGCCTAAGTTGTTCGACCAGAACTTCCCTTGGTGCTAGGTTTAACTACCCGCAAAATTGTCCAAATGAGGCTTTCAATATACCTTTGGAAAGCTGTGCACACGACGTCACGACCCAAGTTTAATTTTTGTCAAAATCTAAATGATTTAAGAGTAGTTTTGAAAACTGTTTTTCCTTCGTAGTATTTTCGATCGCATTTCTAAACCGTTTATTGGATTGAAGCAATAATATGGCGTTGGAAAGATGCTGCAAAACCGCTCCTTACACATGTTGATAGTTTTCTCTAATTCCCAACGGTTAAAGAGTAATTTGGAAAATCGTAAAATTTTGCAAACCAAATAGTAGAGTTCGTATTTTCGATGCCATTTTTAAACAACTAATCCAACTAAGGCAAATGATATGGCATTGAAAAGTTTATGAAAATGCGCTAGTGTTTGATGTTGAAAGTTTTTTAATAATTTGGAACATTTTAAAAGTAATTTAGAAAACGGTACAAGTTCCACCGAGTTCGTATTTGCGAGATAATTTTTTAACCGTACGTGTGAATGCGGGAAATGATATGGGGTTGGAAAACTTGGGAAATGCGAAACGTTTTGCTAGATATTGTTTCTCGCAATTATTTACGGTTTTAAGTCAATTTTTAAAATGGATAAAACGTATTTTTGCCGTAATTTATACAAACTTTATTGGAATGGGGCAAATAATATACCCTTGAAAAGCTAAGGAAAATGCAAAACTTTTCCATGTTGATGGTTTTCTCAGATTCCTAGCCGTTTTCAAGTAATTTCAAAAACGGCAAGATCATTCGTTTTGCCTTTATCGCGAAACAAATTCTTCAAAAATGCACCGCGTGAAGAACTTGAACTTCTCGGTATGTCTACTTGAACTTCACTCTGTTTTTCATGTACATTTTTTTGCTCATAGATCTCAATCCACTCACGGGAATTGAGCAAGCAATATACCGATGGAAAGCTGCTCTAAACATGCAACTTTCTCGTGTTGATCATTTTTTCATACTCGCGGTGATTTTAAAAGTTTTTCATATGAAATTCATTCAGTGTAGTAGTTGAAGTTCCTATTGTTTTCACGTTAAACTTCTGTGACGTATTTTTGTGTATAACTTTCTCATCCATTCGTCGGTGTTACACAAATGATATTCCTTTTGTACAAACATCTCTCATAATAAATTTTTTAACTTTCTCTGACTCAGGACTTCAACTTACACAAATGATATTCCTGCCTTTTTGAAGTAAATTAGAAAATGGAGAGATCATGATGCCTGCTTTCATCACGAATGGAAATGCACTGCATGAAGTAGTTGAACTTCTAGGGCATGTCTATTTGAACTTCACTCTGCTTTTGACATGATGTTTTTTGCCCGTAACTCCCGAACCACTTACCAGAATTGATCAAATGATATACCGATGGAAAGCTGTTGAAAACACACAACTTTCCCGTGTTGATCAGTCTTTCATAATCGTGATGTTTCAAAAGAATTTTTTGAATATACAAAAAAGTGTTTTAAACGGTATACATGAAAATTTTAAACTGTTAATCGAGATGTAGCACATAATATACTGTTGGAAAGCTTATGAATAGCAGGAAGTTTTTCATGTAGACAGGTGTTACAAATTCATTTCCGTTTGAGTGGAGTTTTTAAAATGGCAAAACAACATTGTTTTTTTTTTCTTTTTTCAACATGTAAATGAACGACGGACGTCTCGCATATGAATTTGAACTATGCTAGGAGGAGCACGTGTACTTCTTGCAACAAACCTTTTAAGATTTTTGTTGTTTATTCTTATTTTCTTACTGAAACACATTCCGTGTAGTAGTTGAACTTCCCACTGTTTTCCCCTTGAACTTCTGTCAGGTATTTTTGTTCCACCTCTCTCACAAGAATTTTTGACCTTTCTCGGCCCGAGCACTTTAACTTATAGCAACAAAACTTTCGGCCTTTTCCTTTTCATTCTTTTTTCATACAAATGCACACCGCGTAGTACATGAACTTCTGGCAGTTATCAAACCGAACTTCTCTTGGTTACATGAAAATATCTGAGTTTTTTATAGACATTGAACCACTCTACCTTTTTTATTTGAACTTCATTTTTGTATTTTTAGAAATGTGAAAATTGTAGGATTTTTTAGAAACATCGAACTTCTTTATTGTTTGAAATTGAACTTATTGGTTTTATACTTTAGTAATTAGAAAAATCTGATTTTTCAAATAAATATCAAACTGTTCCGCTTTTTCCCATTGAACTTCTTGGTTTTTCTCTTTAGTAACATGAAAATCTGAGTTTTTTATATACATTGAACTACTCTGTTTTTTAATTGAGCTTCTTGGTTTTAATCTTTAGAAACCCTTTAGCAACTACGCTACCCTTTAGCAACGAAAAAAACTACATTTTTATAAACATCAAACCGCTCTACTTTTCAAAAAAGTTGAACTTTTTTTGTTAATTTCTAGAAATGCAAAAGATTGGAGTTTTCTAGTAAATGTTGTACTTCTTCGTTATTTCAAACCGAACTTCTTGGTTTATTCGTTAGTAATAGGAAAAATTCAAGTTTTTGCAACAAATATTGAACTACTCTGTTTTCTGAAATTGAACTTCTACGTTTATTATTTAGTAACAAGAAAAATTTGGGTTCTTCATATACATTGAACTATTCTATTTTTTAAAATTGAACTTCTTGGTTTTTCATTTTTAACTTCTTAATGTTATTCATTTGTAATGGAAAAAATCGTAGTTTTGTAATAAACATCGTATAGTTTCTTGATTATTTTTGGAGTGAACTTCTTGGTTTATTCGTTAAGTAATGGAAAAAATTATGAGAAAAATCTGATTTTTTATAAATATCAAACTTCACCATTTTTCAAATTCAAACTTATTAATTTTATTTGTTAATAAAAGAGAAAATCTGTTTTTATAAACATTGAACCACCTCATAATTTTAATTTGGACTTCTAGTTTTTTTAGAATAACAAAAAAATCCTTTTATATATATTGTTTTGAAATGTTCCTATTTTTAGTTTGAACTTCTCGTATTTTTTAACAAAGGGGAAATTCATTTTTATTGAGATTTTTGACGTACATTTTTTATTTGACCTTCTTGCTTATTTTTTTAACTTTGAGAATTTTTAAATATCAACATCATCATAAGTTTTTGTAAACCTCTATTTTTAATGCAATCTAGTATCACATTATTTTCTCCAAATGTCATAGGTTTATCCGAAAACAAATGAGCTCCAACCAAAATTATATTACATTTTTGTGCATGCACCTATGTTGTGTTTTTTCTTAATTCCGTGTGTTTTATTGTGTTTGTTTAACATTTTCTTCTTCTAACCTATTGTCTCTACTTTTCCTATTAGCATGTCTAAACTTCTAGAATTATTTTAGAAACAGGTAAAATCCCTTTTTCATATAATCTTGTAGACTTGTTCTTTTTTTAGTGTGTTTATTTTTCCTCATTTCGATTTTCCATGACCATAATCTTTGAACTTCGGTAATTCTATCTTATTTTTGTGAAATAACCATGTACCTCTATTAATTCCATACTTTCGTTTACTTTATGTTTTTTCGTTTATTATCTCCCTGCTTTCCATTTCTTTTTTTTGCTGAACAAAGAATAATATACGAACATAAAATAGATATTGAACATATTTGCAACATATTTTTTAATTGATCTATATTTCTACAAAAAAGGATATTTTCTTTTGTCATTGAATTGTTTCAATCTTTGCATTGTTTTTTCGTTTATTATCTCCCTGCTTTCCATTTCTTTTTTTTGCTGAACAAAGAATAATATACAAACATAAAATAGATATTGAACATATTTGCAACATATTTTTTAACTGATCTATATTTCTACAAAAAAGGATATTTTCTTTTGTCATTGAATTGTTTCAATCTTTGCAATAGTACTGCTAGAGAATTTTGTCCCACAGGAATTACAATGAGAACCTTGAGAACATCAAATTCCAAGAAGAAACATATTCTTTCCTTTTGCACAAACATACGAAGAATCATCACACTTCAAAAAGGTCATTTGTCCACAAGATCTACAATAATTAGGTGTTGTTGTTGAACAAACAATAATCCAACTAAGTTTCGAAAAACATAGACACACACGGGAGAGAGAATTATGTGTGCATAAATTGGATAGGAATACACAAACTCTCTAGGTAGTAATACAAGAACTCTCACAGAAGTGATACACGGACTTCTTTTTGTACACTTTTTTCTTGTATTACTCCCTAGAGAGTACCACGCCCATCCTTCAGTTAACATACTTGACCTTCCTGACACAACATTTTGACCTTTGCATAAACACAAAATTTAAAAGTCAATCTTTTCACAGTAATACAATTTTTTAACATATCCATTTTTGGATGAAGATGGCGAGTTGCATTCGTAAGGTGTCCTCGGAGGAGTTTGGAGTGTACAAGGAAAGGAGAAGCGAAGATAAGGATACCTGGTGGTGGAATGATGATGTCCAGAAGGCGATTAAAGAGAAGAAAGATTGCTTCAGATGCCTGTACCTGGTTAGGAGTGTAGACAACATAGAGAAGTACAAGATGTCGAAGAAGGCCTCAAAGCGAGCTGTCAGTGAAGCAAGGGGTCGGGCATATGAGGACCTCTACCAACTCTTAGGCATGGAGGAAGGCAAAAGGGACATCTATAAAATGGCCAAGATCCGAAAGAGGAACACGAGGGATATTGGCCAAGTCAAATGCATCAAGGATAGAGCAGACCAACTCTTGGTGAAGGACGAGGAGATTGAGCATAGATAGCGGGAGTACTTTGACAAGTTGTTCAATGGGGAGAATGAGAGTTCTACCATTGAACTGGACGACTCCTTTGATGAGACCAACAAGCGTTTTGTGTGGCAAATCCAGGAGTCTGGGGTCAAGGAGGCTTTAAAAAGGATGAAAAGAGGCAAGGCGATGGGCCCTGATTGTATCCCCATTGAGGTGTGGAAAGGCCTCAGGGACATAGCGATAGTGTGGCTAACCAAGATTTTCAACCTCATTTTTTGGGGAAACAAGATGCCAGAAGAATGGAGACGGAGTATATTAGTACCAATCTTCAAGAACAAGGGGGGTGTTCAAAGTTGTACTAATTACCATGGAATTGAGTTGATGAGCCATACAATGAAGCAATGGGAGAGAGTCATTGAGCACCGCTTAAGAAGAATGACAAGTGTGACCAAAAATAAGTTTGGTTTCATGTCTGGGAGGTCGACCATGGAAGCCATTTTCTTGGTACGATAACTTATGAAGAGATACAGGGAACAAAAGAGGGACTTGCATATGGTGTTCATTGACTTGGAGAAGGCCTATGATAAGATACCGCAGAATGTCATGTGGTGGGCCTTGGAGAAACACAAAGTCCCAGCAAAGTACATTACCCTCATCAAGGACATGTACGATAGTGTTGTGACAAGTGTTCAAACAAGTGATGTCGATACTGATGACTTCCCGATTAAGATAGGACTGCATCAGGGTCAGCTTTGAGCCCTTATCTTTTTGCCTTGGTGATGGATGAGGTCACAAGGGGTATACAAGGACATATCCCATGGTGTATGCTCTTTGCATATGATGTAGTGCTAGTTGACGATAGTTGGACGGGGGTAAATAGGAAGTTAGAGCTATGGAGACAAACCTTGGAATCGAAAGGGTTTAGGCATAGTAGAACTAAAACCGATTACATGATGTGCGGTTTCAGTACTACTAGGTGTGAGTAGGAGGAGGTTAGCCTTGATGGGAAGATGGTACCTCAGAAGGACACCTTTCGATATATGGGGTCAATGCTACAGGAGGATGGGGGTATTGATGAAGATGTGAACCATCGAATCAAAGCCGGATGGATGAAGTGGCGCCAAGCTTCTAGCATTCTCTGTGACAAGAGAGTTCCACAAAAGCTAAAAGGCAAGTTCTATAGGATGGCGGTTCAACCCGCAGTGTTGTATGGCGCTGAGTATTGGCCAAGTAAAAGGCGACATGTTGAGATGGATGTGTGGCCACATGAGGAAGGATCGAGTCCGAAATGATGATATACGAGATAGAGTTGGGGTAGCACCAATTGAAGAGAAGCTTGCCCAACATCGTCTGAGATGGTTTGGGCATATGCAGCGCAGGCCTCCAAAAGCTCCAGTACATAGCGGACGGCTAAAGCGTGCGGAGAATGTCAAGAGAGGTCGGGGTAGACCGAATTTGACATGGGAGGAGTCCGTGAAGAGAGACCTGAAGGATTGGAGTATCACTAAAGAACTAGCTATGGACAGGGGTGTGTGGAAGCTTGCTATCCATGTGTCGGAGCCATGAGTTGGTCGCGAGATCTTATGGGTTTCACCTCTAGCCTACCCCAACTTGTTTGGGACTAAAGGCTTTGTTGTTGTTGTATTCGTTTTTGGGAGAGATAACAAACAGAGAGTAGGACGGGAGAAAAGGAGCTCAGGAATTGTGTTCTACCTGAATTAGTAGGATGGGAGAGATAAGAACAAAATGCATTTAGTTTTTTAGATATAAAGGAATTTTGTTTTCTTATTAAAAAATTAATCTACTATGTTATTTCATTTTCTCCTTCTTGGGGTTTTTTAGAATTTGGAAAAATATATCTTTGTTACAACATCAAGGATCTTTGATATTTTTGATTTTTTTTAAATCAACAATACGTGGATCACTACATTTTTTATTTGGACTAATTTTACTATATGCGAACTTGTCCTTATTTTATATTCTAACTTCTCACATGAAACCAAAACTGCAGAAAAAATCCCTTTAGAAACAATACATAAGTGGACATAGTACAACAACAGGGAAGTGAGATTTCTGGTACAGGAGCAAATTCAAACTTGGAGTGATCTTATCTTTTTTGTTCAAACTTAGTTGGATTCACAACATGAACTTCAAAGAAAATCTATACATCATACATCACACAATGCAAGCAAAACACAAGGCGCACACACAAATGCCATCATCTAGGCACACACCGGTCCACGAAAAGACGCATTAGCACAAACCAGATGCTTTGCTCAGGGCGCACTGGCAGGGTGTTGGTGGATTGGCCACGGAGGTCGTGAGGATGTAGGGTAGCTGTGGTGGTGAATGGGAAGCGAAGCTCAAGGAGACACTGGGTCGCGACGGCGCCCCATCCAAAAACAAGATGGCACACCAGGCAGCGCCTTGACTCCATGGACAAGATGCTAAAAGAAAGTAGTGCAAGCCCTTTTGGACCTGCCGAGGTGGCTGCCTGGGATGATCTCCTCCAGGACATCGCCCTGCTGCCTATGGACGTGGCAGACGCTCCGGATGCCATCTCCTGGCGCCTAGATCCCTCCGGCCGCTTCTCCACCAAATCCCTCTAAGCGGCCATTGCCCCCTCGTCAGCTCCGGAGCCCTTCGGCCTTATCTGGGACATTCGCCTCCCACTTAAGATTCGGATCTTTCTGTGGCAGTGGATCCGCGGCCGCCTCCCGACCGGCGTGGAGGTCCTCAAGCGCCATGGTCCTGGTGATGGAATGTGCCCCTTGTGTGCCACGGTTGAGGATGCTAATCACATCTTCTTCTCGTGCTGCACGGCACAGTTCCTTTGGTCTTGTTTCCGCGAAACGGTTGGCGGACAGTGGTGCAATACCAACTTCCCTGACTTGCTTGCCGAAATTCAGGCCTCCCCCCCTCGCTACAGACATATTAGATGGCTGTGCGTCGGGGTGCTGGCCTGGACCTTGTGGACGGTTTGCAATAGGCTTGTCATTCAGAAGGTGCCCCTTCGACGTGCGACTGACTCCATCTTTAAAATGTGTGGTTACTTGCAGCTCTGGCGGCCGCTTAGCCGCCCCCCGGACCGGGACGCCATCGACAGACTCCTCACCGACCTCCGTTCGTTGGCCTTCCGCCTGGCACCTCCGCTCCCGCCGCCACCCCCGGAGCCCGACTAGTGGATGATTCACTTCTGGCGCGTGTGCCTTTTTGGTTGTGTGTGTTGGGCTTGTTGAGCTGTGCCCTCAGCAGTACCCCTTGTTGCTTTCTTGTGCTTGGACTTTGAGTGCGTGTGGACCTTGTGTTTGTGTGAACTTTGTGGTTGTGGCTTTGGCATTGGCTTTATCTATAAAGCGGGGCACGAGCCTTTTTCGGTAAGTAGTGCAAGCGATTAAGGGCTCGACAACCGCTCGTATAGCGAAGAGGTAGAAGTTCAGTTTCAGGTAGAACTTCAGATTCAGAAGTGCTTCTCTTCCTCTGTGGGTGTTCGTAGTAGCAATGATTCAGAGAAAATAGCCACGAGAAGGAATGTAGATGTTGTTGCACCTTCAGTAGCCTACATGGCACAAGATGATGTCGAATTGAAGGAGTTCCCAGCGGCTGGCTGGAGTTGATAACTTCTTTTTTTGAATTGGTGAAGTGAAAAGATAAGGACCTTCAGTGCTCCATGTGTCCTTGAATTTGTGCCCCCGCTCACCAAATGAGTAGCATTTTCTGAATGTTTTTTGTCTAAACTCCTAGCTGCAAATGCTGCAAGGTGGTCATCATCTGACCAAATGTAGTAAAGTTTCAAACTGAAAAATTGTAGCTTCTACTGTTAGCCCTCTTTCAGTGCGATAAACTGCAACCGTCGCTCTAGTCAAACTGGTATCCAGAATTGTCTATCAAGCGCGATGGAGCAAACCTCTCCCAACACCAAAATTTGAACTTCCCATAGGCAAAAAAGAAAATCAATTTAGACAAGATAAAAATTGTAACTCACTTCAGAAGAGGCACTGAATGGAGAGACCTACAAGGCCTCTATGACGGTAACATTTTTTGTTCAAGCTCCTGAATTGTATGTGTCCAATAAGAAATACGCAAAGAAAGCAGTGGCATACTGCATCGCATTAGTGTGTGTAATAGGAAGTTAATAGAAGTTCAAATATTGTATTGTAGAAGGTTCATCTACTCCCTACATCACGTCAAAAAGTTAGCAACAGAACGAAAAAGGGAATGATGCTTGTTACATTTTACTTGAGCATCTCCAAACATCCAATTACCACAGCATATGGACGAACATGTGGAATTTCAACTGTGAAAAACTGTCAGGACCCCGACTCAATGCCACATCGATCTAGCATGTAACACCTCATATCACTTTGCGGCCTCACGCACGGTATTCCCACGGGTGTCGCCTTACCTTAACCCGGGACCGTTTGCGCCTTTTGGCACACGTATATGACAGTGTCGCTAGCATCCATATGATAAGGAGCCCGGGCTGACATGGCTAGTCGTAAACCCAAAGTGGCACAGACTTACAGGGACAGGCATCCATGACCCAGCATCGAACGTGTCGGTCATCAGGGAATGAATCCAGGCTGTAGCACTGGGCTAGCAGGACTCCGGTGAACCGGGCTGTAGCGGGCTAACAGGACTCCGGTATTCATCGCGTGACATTTCCCCGAGGGGACAGACACAGGAACGAAGAAGGACACATGCCGGCCAGCCTAAGTGTTCCGGAGCAGTAGCAAGCTACCATGGCTCAGTGGAAACACTAGGAGACATTTCCCGGTAAGAGAGGCTACTAAAGGTAAACAACTAGATGGTCAGATCCCACTCATACCAAGCATTTCAATAACATACACACAATATGCTCGATATGTGCAAATACAACATGGCATCACATCATGACTCTACGACTCAAGTAATTTATTCAATAGGCTCTGAGGAGCGAGATATTACAAACATGGGTCTCATAACCCAACACTCAGAGCATACAAATCAAAGCACAAGCGGAAGCTATCATGTCTGAGTACAGACGTCTATAAATGAAAAAGGCTGAAAAGCCTGACTATCTATCAGATCCTGCCGAGGGCACAAGATCGTAGCTGAGGTATCAAGCTAAACGTCGAAGTCCAAGCGGAACTACTAGTGAGACTGAAGTCTCTCTGCAAAAACATAAAATAGGCAAACGTGAGTACAAATGTACCCAGCAAGACTTACATCAGATCTATCTACACATGCATCATTATCAACAAAGGGGATGGTGGAGTTTGACTGCAGCAAGCCAGCTTTGACTCGGTGGCTATCCTGAACTACGACTGCAAGTAACTCTTTTGAGGTGGCGCACACGAGTCCACATATTCACCATATCAATACACCACTATGGATCCGCTCCCGTCTCCCTACGAGAACGCCATCCATAGCACTCACGCTTATCTTGCGTATTTTAGGGTATCCACTTTCACTTGTCTATGAACTATGCAATGGGGTCCAAGTTTCCATATCCGAGGAATCCGGCTATTCGAATAGATGATGTTAACCCTGCAGGGGTGTACTTCTTCACACACGCTCTCGCCACTTACCGCCCTGTACACGTCATGTACCTCGGCAACCTTCAAGCGGAAGCCGGGCGAGGGAGTCGGCCACGACCTGACTAACCGAACAAGTCTCTAGTCCAGGTTTATCGCCTATTCGGGTTCCATCCGCAAGGAGATCCGGCCGGGGTGTCGCTCACGGCCCCAAACGATGTGTGCAGGGTTCCCAAGCCCACCAACCGGGTGCCACTTGGTACACCGTGCCACTGTGCCTAGTCTGTCCCAAGCCCACCTGTACCGGGTGCCACTTGGTAGACTACTAACACTACCTACAAACACCAGAAACTAGTTGCAACTCCTGGACAGAGATCATGTTGATTAATAAGTCGAGAGGGGTCGAGTTACCGGAACCCAATGTGTGGTAGTAACTGGTCATGGATCACAAGCACAGAACTCAGTTCCTGAGGACGGCTGCAATGAGACAACCCACCATGTACTCCTACATGGCCTCTCACCGCTACCTTTACCAAATCGTGTTCACACACTTAGCTCACACACAGTAGGACATGTTCACACGCCTCTGATTCATCCCCGATGAATCAGACCTGACTCAACTCTAAGCAGTAGCAGGCATGACAAACAAGCATGAATGAGTAGGCACATCAGGGCTCAAACAACTCCTACTCATGCTAGTGGGTTTCATCTAATTACTGTGGAATGACAGGTCATGCAGAGGATAAAGGGGCTCAGCTACCGCAGCAAGTAACAGATGAATCGTTGTTGTCCTAATGCAGTAAAAGAGAGCAGGAGCGAGAGAGTGGGATTGTATCGGAATGAACAAGGGGGTTTTGCTTGCCTGGCACTTCTGAAGATAACATTGAGTCTTCATCAGTGTCAACAATCACATCATCGGTATCACGTCTATCGAGAGGGGACAAATACCGGCAACACAGAAGGGAACACAATCAATGCAATGCACAATATGATGCATGATCATGACATGGCAAAATGAATGTGTTTTGAGCTAATGCAACTAAAACCAGATTAAATGAAGTTGGCTTGAATCCAGGATTCAAATTCAAACTCCATATGTGGATATTTAAATGCCCCTTATTTGATTTGTGCTAAACAGCAGCTATAAGTTGTTCTAACATGCATGAAAATGGTACGGATGGATTCCTTGAATTTTTCTGATAATTTTTCATATATAAATTGTTACATTTGGAGTTACGGTTAATTTTCTATGATTTATTGAAGTTTTAGCTATTTCTGGAATTTCCTGATTATTTATAAAATAAACTAAATTCCAGAAAAGGAATATTGCGTCAGCATGACCTCATAGTGACGTCAGCAGGTCAACGGGCGCCGTCCAGGTCAAACTGACCTGTGGGACCCATATGTCAGCGTCACAGGTTAAACAGGGGGGGTTTATTTTAGTTTAATTAAGGATTAGGGCACTAGGGCCCACATGTCAGTGTCAGCAGGGGGGGGTAATTAAATTAAAATAAAATAACTAATTAACAGGGGGGCTGGCCCCACCTGTCATCGACCCAGGGGGGGTCAAACCCCTGGTCAGCAGGGCCTAACCCGTCGGCGGCTCGTCGCCGACGGCAACAGGCGCGGCGGAGGGCGCGGGCTCGCTCCTCCGGCGTCCAAATGGACGGAGGAGAGCGGCTACGGGGAGCTGGAGCTCACCCGCGCCCATTTCAGCAAGCAGCAGCAGCTAGGGCGGCCGGAGACGATGGCCTCGAGCTCGGCAGCAGCGGCCGGAGCTCGGGCATGCTCGGTTTCGGCGTTACACGGCACGGCGGGCGCGGCCGATGGGCTCTACGGGATGCTGGGGTCACCAGGAACACCCGGAGGCAACGAGCGCAGGCGGAGAAGCTCGAGAGCACGGAGCTCACCGGCCATGGCGGACGGCGGCTTCGGGTGCTCGTGGGGCGGCGGCTACAGGGCGCCATCGAAGGGGGAAAGAGGGAGGGGAGGCGTAGGAGCTCACAGCGGTGCCGTAGGGATGGTTAGCCGGCTCGGGGGCGCGCCGGAGTGGCCGAATCGACGGAGAAGATCCTCGGCGGCCGGCGAGGGGAAAACATCGGGGGTGGCGTTCCGGGGCTCTTCTGGTCGCGTGACATGACGAGGAGGTCGAGGGAGGACCGGCGGAGCTTCCTGGGGCGTCGGTGAGGCTAGGGGTGGCCGGTGGCCATGGGTACGGCGACGATGGCGGCGAGCTCCGCTCGGTGGTGTGCGCGAGAGGGAAACAGAGGAGGGAATGGGGTCCAGGGGGAGAGAGGGGAGGTGCAGGGGGCGAGGGCGTCTCCGTGGCGTCGCGAGGGAGTCGGGGAGGCTGCCACGGCGAAGCAGGAGGTGGCCGGCGCTCTTCGGGCGCGCGCCACGCCTCGCCTCTGCCTACTTGCAGAGGAAGAAGAGGACAAGGGGGGAAGGAGGTGGGCTGGGCCTAGCTGGGCCGGTCCTGTTGGGCTGCACGGGTGAGACCAGGTAAGTTTCTGTTCTCTGTCTTTTATTTCTGTTTCTATTTTGTTTTGTTTTGTTTTGGTTTAGTAAAATACTAAACCATTTTATAAAATCCTGAAAATAATTATGTGGCTAGAACTAAGATATACCAAGCCACATAAAATGTTCCAGAATTATTGGATATATATTAATTATATATAATATATATATCCAATGCAAATAGTTATTAAATTAATTCAAATGGGCAAAATAAATATTTTTGTGACTCCAAGAAATATTGGTTGAATTTTTACCTCTTACCAATATTTCTATAGAATAACAGGAACATTTTCTTGGACTCATTTGAGAGAATTTAAATGTTGGTTATTTTTAGAGGTTTCCTGAGGCTTTTGAAAATTTCCTCAATTCAAATTTCATTTGAATTTAACCATGATACACACATGAGCTAGCCTAGAGCACTACCAGCAGCTAGGGATGTGACAACTCACCCCCACTAAACAAGAATCTCGTCTCGAGATTCAAGCGTAGGGTAAGGTGAAGGGGGAACGCAACTAGTACAATCTTCACGATCCAGGTTGCACTTCATAGGAACGTTGATTCGATCACCATCATTGTCTTGAAGTCTTGCTCTGAGAAATCCTGTCAACATGACATGGAGGAAAAAAGGAGACTCTAGAAGGGTCGATCTTCTCGAAGATCGAACAACTCACGGAATGAGACATAGGACCATCTCTCGGGTTGAGACACGAGATACACATCAAGAGGGGTGGAAAGAAACGGATGACGAAGGTTCACTAGGTGGACAACAATTCCACACTTAAGAAGGTGGTAATCGATTGTCACGTAGCGAGGAGTTAAGTTGCCATGATACCACGACGAAACATCCTGGAGGAGGGTGATTCGTAGATTATTACCTTAAGTGGCAAAAAGAATTACTTTTGATTCAAAGATCATTGAAACTCTTCATACCAGCCTAAGGCAATTCACAACGATCGTTTGGAGGGGGTCGGTAGAATGGCATACTCGGACTTGGATGATGTGGATTACCTTGTTGAAGACAACGTAATGGATGAATTTCCTTATCACCGAAGATGGAAGAGACCCATGGTAGAATGGCATATTGGCGGTGCAAGCTGGGAACAAAATGCAAATGCTGGGAATGATTCTGGTAACTGGGGAAGAACCCAACAATAGGGAGTGAATTCACTGTTTGAAAAGGTCATAGCATTTCCGAGGAAACTGAGAGCAAACCCAGTTAGTGCCGATGATAACACCTAGCGCTTGTGCGTGCTCTCAAGAACTTGAGCATTTCCATATTCATCAAGGTTTTACCAACATCCGTGTCAAGGATCCTGGCAACACAACATACCACCATGATGAACAACGATGCACGATGCAGATGCATAGGAAGATAACATCAACTCAGATTTCATCCTAGCGAGGCCAAGGAAACAAAATCTGGATGATCGACCGAGGGACATTTAGCACTCCGCTTCTAATGTTCCCCTTGATGTGCTAGTGTAATCCAATCATTGAAATGGTTTGGTAACTAGACATCAAGTAAAAGGTCGGACTTCGGGAGCAATAGAATCCATAAGGAACAGTTACGGAGGTAAATCCTACGAAATCCTTATGGGGAGGTGGCCAACTTCCTCAATCAAGATATTATAATAACAGGTCTTCCGGCTGGGTGTGTTGGCCACGACATCCATTTTATCGGTTATCGAGGGACCAATATTATAGTTCTTGGAGAATGTTCCAACCATCATATCTGCCTGAGATTCAGATCTGGTTGGTGTCAGAATATTCCAGACTCATCGAGTCTAGGAAGAAAAACGAAAGTTTGCAACACAAATCGACGAGATGACGTTGCGAGATTCTCGGGGAATGAACTACGATAGTAAGCTCCAAAACATGAGTTGGTTCTGCTACAAACATGTGAACACGTTGTCCCAGACAAGCATGACCATGTGGTAGTCTTACAATAAAACGCTACCGAGTTCTGGTTGGGAACCATCACCGTGGATAACGAAGTCCTTGCATAAGTCATATGATTAGCTCTTATGGAGGAACTTCTTCTCCTTGAACAATCAATCAGTGGCTTGGTGTGCTCGGGACACATATGGAATGAAGGTTGCAAGTCTCCAGACCACAGAATACTTCGCACATGTGTATGACTGACTTGGGATGATTCCGGAGGAAGCAGAACTAACTTTCTCAAATTCACGGCGGCAACTTTCACCAAATGCACGTGTATAAGAGAAAGTCACTCCTTTCATCAAACAAATACTTCATGAACTAGCATGAAGAAAATGCTTTCAAAAGTTTCCAACACTAACTTAATGTTCAACAACATCATGGAGGAGATAAGGATGTTGTCAATGGGCTCAACAACAACTCATCGGAATTTCCATATCACTGGACTTCCACCATCATGTGAACACGGTGATAGTATTGGTCAGACCAAAGAAATATAATGGTGTATGCTCGAGGAAAAATCACGAATAAGACAACATTACGAATATCGTTGGTTCTGATTTGATTTGACGATATCCCACACTCAAATCAAAGGATTGATAAGACAATAGGTCCAGCAACTGATCATAGGGACCAATCGATGAAGATATCATCTTTCTTCAACACACACACACAAGAATATCCCTTTGGAACGAACTAAGTCAGGCAAGCTTTTATCTTCCAACTCTCCAAGTTGTTATTCAGCTTAGCCAACTAGCTCAGGGATATCTAACACCGATTCTTGGAGAGAAGGTGGTTCATAAGAAACCAACTTGATCACGAGCTCAACATAATGGTCAGGTGACGACCTGGTAATACTTCCGAGAAGATCCTCGGAAAATCACGAACCACCGGTATGTTACTAGGATCGAGAACAATCTCGCTTTTGAGGGCAAGACGATATGATCAAATGAGTGAGGACTTGACAAGATCCTAACTCATCAATCGAAGGGTGCACCGAAATAAGGACTAGGTAGCACGATCAGTCCTAGAAGGATGATTCAAAAACCAACACGCTAAGAATGAAATGATTATCCTTTAACTACCAAGCAACGAGGTCGCTGGGAGTATTGATTTCACACATCACAATTCATTTGTTGGCATTCCGGTTGCGATAACACGAAACCGAGGAATGAATAATGATGGCGAGGGTATCACTAAATCAAGAATTCATAGGATGGTGTGCCATTCCCATGATAAGCTTAATATAAAGATGGTAACACTCCAGGGTGGAACAGAACAAAAACTGGATTAGTATTTGATCTGCGGAGTACAACTGCTTTGACCCAATCCTGAATATGGATGAGGTACTGGAGTTTGTTTCTCCTAGTCATCCTGAATGGAATGGCTTGATGGACCACAAGAATAATAGGTATCGATGACGAATGCACGCATACTCTTGACTATCAGTTGATAGACGAGGGTCAGAAGACAACTAAAGAGAACAACTCAAAGGAACATACGATTTTCTGAGTTGTGGATGCATGGATTAGCATGTCGAACGAGTTCGACATATTTCTTCCGGATAACCCACGCAGAAAGGTAGAACAGGCAGAGTCACAATATATAATGGAGAACTCATCAAGAGCACTCTTGTTGTCATCTTTTGATCCAACAAACTTTTGCCGTAAGTGGTTCATGGTATTTGGAAGAAGGATATACCACGGACCTTGAGGACTAACGCAAAGGTTACTAATATCCTAAAGGCGCTAGCAATTACTATCAACATGAAGTAAGTAGAGTGAATCTCGGGTTCAAGAACCCAGGAATAGAATACCTATTACTAAGTAGCATCACGGGATGCTTTCGAGAATGATGGCCAGAATCATCACACTGGGAACACAAATCATGGCTAAATTACTAGATGATCCCCTAAGACACCTAGGGTCATAATAATATCTCCAACATCTACGCCCGGGTAACAAAGTACCTTAACCTACCGATTAGTGTGCTTATTCCGACCAAAAGGGACATCGGAGACGGAAGGAAAGGATTTGCAAATGCATCAGACTGTTTAGAGACCTGGGATGACTCGGACAGCATAACGGCTGTAAATGCTCAGAAAGATTTGAGACATTCACAAAAATGGTGGCATAACCACTTAGAAGCACAATATCAAGGTTCCGAGATCAACAATTATCATACGGAAGTAGTAGGAACTGAACTGAGACTTAAATCCAACAATCTTATAAGTCTACGGATTAGTAACACATGATCCTGATAGAAAGAAGAGATAGCCTAGTTCTTAATCCCCGTAGGAAAGATAAGATGACTCAGATCAGGAAGGCATGAGGTATAAGGAGTAAAAAGAGCCTTACGTTCCATCCCACAATCAATTCCCTTACATAACTAAAGAATTTCTAGACTCAACTTCGACCAGTTTGGCTTGGTAATCCTACAGGCAGTCAAGCTCTGATACCAACGCTGTCAGGACCCCGACTCAATGCCACATCGATCTAGCATGTAACACCTCATATCACTTTGCGGCCTCACGCACGGTATTCCCACGGGTGTCGCCTTACCTTAGCCCGGGACCGTTTGCGCCTTTTGGCACACGTATATGACAGTGTCGCTAGCATCCATATGATAAGGAGCCCGGGCTGACATGGCTAGTCGTAAACCCAAAGTGGCACAGACTTACAGGGACAGGCATCCATGACCCAGCATCGAACGTGTCGGTCATCAGCGAATGAATCCAGGCTGTAGCACTGGGCTAGCAGGACTCCGGTGAACCGGGCTGTAGCGGGCTAACAGGACTCCGGTATTCATCGCGTGACATTTCCCCGAGGGGACAGACACAGGAACGAAGAAGGACACATGCCGGCCAGCCTAAGTGTTCCGGAGCAGTAGCAAGCTACCATGGCTCAGTGGAAACACTAGGAGACATTTCCCGGTAAGAGAGGCTACTAAAGGTAAACAACTAGATGGTCAGATCCCACACATACCAAGCATTTCAATAACATACACACAATATGCTCGATATGTGCAAATACAACATGGCATCACATCATGACTCTACGACTCAAGTAATTTATTCAATAGGCTCCGAGGAGCGAGATATTACAAACATGGGTCTCATAACCCAACACTCAGAGCATACAAATCAAAGCACAAGCGGAAGCTATCATGTCTGAGTACAGACGTCTATAAATGAAAAAGGCTGAAAAGCCTGACTATCTATCAGATCCTGCCGAGGGCACAAGATCGTAGCTGAGGTATCAAGCTAAACGTCGAAGTCCAAGCGGAACTACTAGTGAGACTGAAGTCTCTCTGCAAAAACATAAAATAGGCAAACGTGAGTACAAATGTACCCAGCAAGACTTACATCAGATCTATCTACACATGCATCATTATCAACAAAGGGGATGGTGGAGTTTGACTGCAGCAAGCCAGCTTTGACTCGGTGGCTATCCTGAACTACGACTGCAAGTAACTCTTTTGAGGTGGCGCACACGAGTCCACATATTCACCATATCAATACACCACTATGGATCCGCTCCCGTCTCCCTACGAGAACGCCATCCATAGCACTCACGCTTATCTTGCGTATTTTAGGGTATCCACTTTCACTTGTCTATGAACTATGCAATGGGGTCCAAGTTTCCATATCCGAGGAATCCGGCTATTCGAATAGATGATGTTAACCCTGCAGGGGTGTACTTCTTCACACACGCTCTCGCCACTTACCGCCCTGTACACGTCATGTACCTCGGCAACCTTCAAGCGGAAGCCGGGCGAGGGAGTCGGCCACGACCTGACTAACCGAACAAGTCTCTAGTCCAGGTTTATCGCCTATTCGGGTTCCATCCGCAAGGAGATCCGGCCGGGGTGTCGCTCACGGCCCCAAACGATGTGTGCAGGGTTCCCAAGCCCACCAACCGGGTGCCACTTGGTACACCGTGCCACTGTGCCTAGTCTGTCCCAAGCCCACCTGTACCGGGTGCCACTTGGTAGACTACTAACACTACCTACAAACACCAGAAACTAGTTGCAACTCCTGGACAGAGATCATGTTGATTAATAAGTCGAGAGGGGTCGAGTTACCGGAACCCAATGTGTGGTAGTAACTGGTCATGGATCACAAGCACAGAACTCAGTTCCTGAGGACGGCTGCAATGAGACAACCCACCATGTACTCCTACATGGCCTCTCACCGCTACCTTTACCAAATCGTGTTCACACACTTAGCTCACACACAGTAGGACATGTTCACACGCCTCTGATTCATCCCCGATGAATCAGACCTGACTCAACTCTAAGCAGTAGCAGGCATGACAAACAAGCATGAATGAGTAGGCACATCAGGGCTCAAACAACTCCTACTCATGCTAGTGGGTTTCATCTAATTACTGTGGAATGACAGGTCATGCAGAGGATAAAGGGGCTCAGCTACCGCAGCAAGTAACAGATGAATCGTTGTTGTCCTAATGCAGTAAAAGAGAGCAGGAGCGAGAGAGTGGGATTGTATCGGAATGAACAAGGGGGTTTTGCTTGCCTGGCACTTCTGAAGATAACATTGAGTCTTCATCAGTGTCAACGATCACATCATCGGTATCACGTCTATCGAGAGGGGACAAATACCGGCAACACAGAAGGGAACACAATCAATGCAATGCACAATATGATGCATGATCATGACATGGCAAAATGAATGTGTTTTGAGCTAATGCAACTAAAACCAGATTAAATGAAGTTGGTTTGAATCCAGGATTCAAATTCAAACTCCATATGTGGATATTTAAATGCCCCTTATTTGATTTGTGCTAAACAGCAGCTATAAGTTGTTCTAACATGCATGAAAATGGTACAGATGGATTCCTTGAATTTTTCTGATAATTTTTCATATATAAATTGTTACATTTGGAGTTACGGTTAATTTTCTATGATTTATTGAAGTTTTAGCTATTTCTGGAATTTCCTGATTATTTATAAAATAAACTAAATTCCAGAAAAGGAATATTGCGTCAGCATGACCTCATAGTGACGTCAGCAGGTCAACGGGCGCCGTCCAGGTCAAACTGACCTGTGGGACCCATATGTCAGCGTCACAGGTTAAACAGGGGGGGTTTATTTTAGTTTAATTAAGGATTAGGGCACTAGGGCCCACATGTCAGTGTCAGCAGGGGGGGTAATTAAATTAAAATAAACTAACTAATTAACAGGGGGGCTGGCCCCACCTGTCATCGACCCAGGGGGGGTCAAACCCCTGGTCAGCAGGGCCTAACCCGCCGGCGGCTCGTCGCCGGCGGCAACAGGCGCGGCGGAGGGCGCGGGCTCGCTCCTCCGGCGTCCAAATGGACGGAGGAGAGCGGCTACGGGGAGCTGGAGCTCACCCGCGCCCATTTCAGCAAGCAGCAGCAGCTAGGGCGGCCGGAGACGATGGCCTCGAGCTCGGCAGCGGCGGCCGGAGCTCGGGCGTGCTCGGTTTCGGCGTTACACGGCACGGCGGGCGCGGCCGATGGGCTCTACGGGATGCTGGGGTCACCAGGAACACCCGGAGGCAACGAGCGCAGGCGGAGAAGCTCGGGAGCACGGAGCTCACCGGCCATGGCGGACGGCGGCTTCGGGTGCTCGTGGGGCGGCGGCTACAGGGCGCCATCGAAGGGGGAAAGAGGGAGGGGAGGCGTAGGAGCTCACAGCGGTGCCGTAGGGATGGTTAGCCGGCTCGGGGGCGCGCCGGAGTGGCCGAATCGACGGAGAAGATCCTCGGCGGCCGGCGAGGGGAAAACGTCGGGGGTGGCGTTCCGGGGCTCTTCTGGTCGCGTGACACGACGAGGAGGTCGAGGGAGGACCGGCGGAGCTTCCTGGGGCGTCGGTGAGGCTAGGGGTGGCCGGTGGCCATGGGTACGGCGACGATGGCGGCGAGCTCCGCTCGGTGGTGTGCGCGAGAGGGAAACAGAGGAGGGAATGGGGTCCAGGGGGAGAGAGGGGAGGTGCAGGGGGCGAGGGCGTCTCCGTGGCGTCGCGAGGGAGTCGGGGAGGCTGCCACGGCGAAGCAGGAGGTGGCCGGCGCTCTTCGGGCGCGCGCCACGCCTCGCCTCTGCCTACTTGCAGAGGAAGAAGAGGACAAGGGGGGAAGGAGGTGGGCTGGGCCTAGCTGGGCCGGTCCTGTTGGGCTGCACGGGTGAGACCAGGTAAGTTTCTGTTCTCTGTCTTTTATTCCTGTGTCTATTTTGTTCTGTTTTGTTTTGGTTTAGTAAAATACTAAACCATTTTATAAAATCCTGAAAATAATTATGTGGCTAGAACTAAGATATACCAAGCCACATAAAATGTTCCAGAATTATTGGATATATATTAATTATATATAATATATATATCCAATGCAAATAGTTATTAAATTAATTCAAATGGGCAAAATAAATATTTCTGTGACTCCAAGAAATATTGGTTGAATTTTTACCTCTTACCAATATTTCTATAGAATAACAGGAACATTTTCTTGGACTCATTTGAGAGAATTTAAATGTTGGTTATTTTTAGAGGTTTCCTGAGGCTTTTGAAAATTTCCTCAATTCAAATTTCATTTGAATTTAACCATGATACACACATGAGCTAGCCTAGAGCACTACCAGCAGCTAGGGATGTGACAAAAACCATCTATTTCTACTGGAAAATACATCCAATCGAAAACAAAATTGATTAACTAGTCCCAAATAGCACCAGAAATCATGAAAAATTAAGAGGATAATTGAATAGACTAGTTCAAGACAACGAGAATTTTATCCCAAAATGGGGATTTTCTAATAACAGTGGGCATTGTCGCTCCGGTGGGGAGTTGTCGATACAGAGAAACTACCTCAGCAAGTTCAAGTTGTCAGTCGCGAGAAGAACACAACAGACAAAGAGTAGGATCGGAGAGATGGAGCTCAGGAATTGTGTTCTACCTCAACTCATAGGATGGGAGAGATAAGCACAAAATGAGTTTAGTTTTCTAGAAACAAGGAAATTTTGGTTTCTTATTAAAAAATATTAAACTACTACGTTATTTCATTTTGACCTTCTTGGGGTTTTTTAGAACTTGGAAAAATATATCTCTGTTACAATATCAAAGACCTTTGTTATTTTTTGAAGTATCAACAATACATGGCTCACTACATTTTATTTGCACTAGTTTTGCTATATGTGAACTTGTCCTTATTTATATACGAACTTCTCACATGAAACCAAAACTGCAGAAAAAAGCCATTTAGAAACAATACATAAGTGGACATAGTACAACAGCAGGGAAGCGAGATGTCTGGTGCAGGAGCAAATTCAAAGCCGCAGTGATCTGATCTTTTTCGTTCCAACTTAGTTGAATTCACAACATGAACTTCAAAGAAAATCTATACATCACACATCACAGCATGCAAGCACCACACCCAGCGCACACATAAATGACAGCGCGCACGCACACACAGGTGCACGAACAGATGCATTAGCATGAACCAGATGCCTTGCTCAGGGCGCACTAGCATGGCATTGGTGGATTGGCCATGGAGGTCGTGAGGATGGAGGGCAGCCATGGTGGTGAATGGGATGCGGAGCTCAGGGAGAAGTTGGTTCGCGATGACGCCCCATCAAAAAACAAGATGGCACACCAGGCAGCGCCTTGACTCCATGGACAAGATGCTAGAAGCAAGTAGTGCAAGCGATTAAGGACTCGACTACCGCTCCTATAGCGAAGAGGTAGAAGTTCAGAACTTTATATTGAAATGCGTTTCTCTTCCTCTGTGGGTGTTAGTAGTAGCAAAAATTCAGAGAAAACATCCACGAGAAGGAATGATGTTGTTACACCTTCAGTAGCCTACATGGCACAAGAAGATGTCGAATTGAAGGAGTTCCCAGTGGCTGGCTGGAGCTGCTAACTTATTTTTTTTGAATTGGTAAAGTGAAAACATAAGGACCTTCAGTGTTCCATGTCTCCTTGAATTAGTGCCCCTGCTCACTGAATGAGTAGCATTTTCTGAATGTTTTTTGTCTGAACTCCTAGCTGCAAATGCTGAAAGGAGGTCATTATCTGACCAAATGTAGTAAAGTTTCAAACTGAAAAAACATAGCTTCTACTGTTAACTTGCAAATGATCATTTCTACAAATTTATTCATATTCAAGCTTTCACTCGTGGACTACAAACAAAGAGGGCATTTACTCCAGATCATCATCAACTTGAATGCCCTCTCTTAGTGCGACGAACTACAACCGTCGCTCTAGTCAAACTGCTATCCAAAATTATCTGTCAAGCACGATGGAGCAAACCTCTACCAACACCAAAATTAGAACTTCCCATACACAAAAAAGTGAATCAATTCAGACAAGATAAAAATTGCAACTCAGTTCAGAAGAGGCACTGAATGAAGAGACCTACAAGGCCTTTATGACTGTAACATTCTTTTGTTCAAGCTCCTGAATTGTATGTGTCTAAAAAGAAATACTCAAAGAAAGCAGTGGCATACTGCATTGCATTAGTGTGTCTAATAGGAAGTTAACAAAAGTTCAAATATTGTATTGTAGAAGGTTCATCTACTTCCTACATCACGTCAAAAAGTTAGCAACAGAATGAAAAAGGGAAGGACGCATGTTACATTTTACTTGAGCATCTCCAAAATTCAAATTACTAGAGCATATGGACGAACATGTGGACTTTCAACTATAAAAAACCCATCTATTTCTACTGGAAAATACATCCAATCAAAAACAAAATTGATTAACTAGTCCCAAATAGCACCAGAAATCATGAAAAATTAAGAGGATAATTGAATAGAGCAGTTCAAGACAACAAGAATTTTCTCCCAAAATGGGGATTTTCTAATAAGAGTGGGCATTTTCGCTCCGGTGGGGAGCTGTCGAAGCGAAGAAACTACCTCAGCAAGTTCAAGTTGTCCGTCGCGAGAAGAACACAACAAACAAAGAGTAGGATGGGAGAGATGGAGCTCAGGAATTGTGTTCTACCTGAACTCGTAGGATGGGAGAGATAAGCACAAAATGTGTTTAGTTTTTTAGAAACAAGGAAATTTTCTTTTCTAATTAAAAAATTAAACTATTATGTTATTTCATTTTGACTTTCTTGGGGTTTATTAGAACTTGGAAAAATATATCTTTGTTACAACATCAAAGACCTTTGTTATTTTTTTAAATACAACAATACATGGCTCACAACATTTTTTATATGCACTACTTTTGCTATATGTGAACTTGTCCTTATTTTATATTCGAACTTCTCACATGAAACTAAAACCGCAGAAAAAGACATTTGGAAACAATACATAAGTGGACATAGTACAACAGCAGGGAAGCGAGATGTCTGGTACAGGAGCAAATTCAAAGCCGCAGTGATCTGATATTTTTTGTTCAAACTTAGCCTCTTACAGAAATGTAGGGAAAGGCTGCGTACAATAGACCCAAAGTGGTCGGACCCAGACCCTGCGCAAGCGGGAGCTACATGCACTGGGGCTGCCCCCCCCCCCCCCCCTTAGTTGGATTCACAACATGAACTTCAAAGAAAATCTATACATCATACATCACAGCATGCAAGCAACACCCCCAACGCACACACAAATGCCAATGCGCACGCACACACCGGTGTACAAACAGACACATTAGCACGAACCAGATGATTTGCTCAGGGCGAACTGGCAGGATTGGCCACGGAGGTCATGAGGACGGAGGGCAGCCGTGGTGGTGAACGAGATGTGGAGCTCAGGGAGAAGCTGGGTCGCGACAGCGCCCCATCCAAAAACAAGATGGCACACCAGGCAGCGCCTTGACTCCATGGACAAGATTCTAGAAGCAAGTTGTGCAAGCGACTAAGGACTAGACGACCACTCCTATAGCGAAGAGGTAGAAGTTCAGAACTTCATATTCAGAGGTGCTTCTCTTCCTCTGTTGATGTTCTTAGTAGCAAAAATTCAGAGAAAATAGCCACGACAAGGAATGATGTTGTTGCACCTTCAGTAGCCTACATGGCACAAGATGATGTCAAATTGAAGGAGTTTCCAGCGGCTGGCTGGAGCTGCTAACTTATTTTTTTGAATTGGTAAAGTGAAAAGATAAGGACCTTCAGTGCTCCATGTGTCCTTGAATTTGTGCCCCTACTCACTGAATGGGTAGCATTTTCTGACTGTTTTTTGTCTGAACTCCTAGCTACAAATGCTGAAAGGAGGTCATTATCTGACAAAATGTAGTAAAGTTTCAAACTGAAAAAATGTAGCTTCTATTGTTAACTTGCAAATGATCATTTCTACAAATTTATTCAGATTCAAGGTTTCAATCGTGGACTACAAACAAAGAGGGTATTTACTCTAGATCATCAATAACTTGAAAGCACTCTCTTAGTGCGACGAACTGCAACCGTCGATCTAGTCAAACTGCTATCCATAATTATCTGTCAAGCGCGATGGGGCAAACCTCTCCAAACACCAAAATTTGAACTTCCCATGCAAAAAAAAGAGAATCAATTCAGACAAGATAAAAATTGCAACTCACTTTAGAAGAGGCACTGAATGAAGAGACCTACAAGGCCTTTATGACGATAACATTTTTTTGTTCAAGCTCCTGAATTGTATGTGTCTAATAAGAAATACTCAAAGAAAGCAATCGCATACTGCATTGCATTTGTGTGTCTAATAGGAAGTTAACAAAAGTTCAAATATTGTATTGTAGAAGGTTCATCTACTACCTGCATCATGTCAAAAAGTTAGCAATAGAAAGAAAAATAGAAAATAGAAAGCGTGCTTGTTTCCTTCCTGTGGGTGAATGTCGATGTGTTTGCTTGGGAAGCTTTAGAGCAACAACAGTTTATTGCCGAGGAAATCAAGAAACTTGAAGTAACTGGTTTTGTCAGAGGGGTGCTGCATCCATCTTGGTTAGCGAATCCAGTGGTTGTGCGCAAGGCAAACGGAAAATGGAGGCTCTGCATTAATTTCAAGGACTTGGACAAAGCATGCCCAAAAGACCCTTCCCCCTGCCGTGCATTGTTCAAATTGTTGATTCCACTTCCGGATGTGATTTGCTATGCTTCTTGGATGTGTACTCCGGGTACCATAAGATATTTATGGCTAAGGAAAATGAAGAGAAGACCGCGTTCATATCTCCACGTGGCACGTATTTCTTTATACGATCGTTGCACGCAGCACGTCGAAGAGTGTTCGATGTCGGTGTACTTGAGCCGGAGAGGGTGAAGTTGGAGTGTCAACTTGAGCAACTCCTTCTTGAAGAGGACGAAGTGGAAGAAGAGCGGTTGAGCAACAAAGCGCGAATCTCGTCCATTCTTGCGTTGTTCTCTTGCTTCTGATCGTCGAGCTCGTGGTCGAAGTAATCTCTTGTACGTTGCTCGAAGTGTCGCAAGTCGGCGGCGAGGTTGTCGATGCATTCACTCATTGCTGGTTGCTCTTGATGCAAAGCAAGTTGTGCACCAAAGAGGTGGATCTTGGTGACATAGGAGTTCATGTTGTCGTCGTGCTCAATGAAGTGTGGGTTGGTAGGAATACATGGCCTACCCATCATTCCAAGAGATAATGTGAGTGGTAGAAAGGGAAGAACGAATACCAAATGTACCTTGACCGAAGTTGAAAGTGGATCAATGATCACTCCAATGTGGACAAGGAAATAGCACAATTGGTACCAATTCTTGTCGGTTTCTCACACCTACACAAGTAAAAGCTTATGGTGGAGCTTGGTTAGGATGGTGGCACAAAATTTAATGCCATTGTAAGTGAGCTTCAATAATGTTGAAAAAGATTCACAAGATTGCAATGCAACTAGTAGACCAAGCAATATAAGGTACAAGGAAACACAAACGCAAAAAGATAAGTGGGGTCGTGCAACCAAGGATGATCCAAAATGTGGAATCCACAAAAATGCTCGTGTTGCACAACACTAGAGAGACGCTAGCACAATTGCACAATAGGCGGATACAAAACTTTTGCACAACCTACTAAGCAAAAATGCAACGACTTCTATCCCAAGTATGCTCTATGCAAGGTGTTTCTATGATATGATCCAAGATGATCTAGTATGACAATCTTAATGTTTTATGATGCTATGGTTCTTGCTTAAAAGCTCTTTGCTTATCTTTCCCTTTTGCTTAAAAGCTTGTTTGGCTCTTTGTTGTTTGAGCTCTTTTCTCATGCAATGCTTGACAAACCAAGATAGAAATTGTGTATGCGATGACAACTTTGTGACACAAGAGATGATACCAATATATGCACCAATGATGTATGTATGCTATGGGAAGTATGATCACTAATGTGCACAAGTCTCATTGCCGGCAATACTCAAAAGCTAGTGGTGATGGGTAAGCGACGCAAAGGAGTAAAGCTATGATTGCTAACAATGCAATGGCAAGAATGATATGTCCAATACCAAGGTGAGGTTACCGTTCTTGCTTACGGTATGGTGTCAAAATGGTGGCACAAATACCAAGATGTAGTCGAGGTTGTCGTTGTTGATGACGCGTCCATGGTGAAGATGAGCGGCGGTGATGTTGATGTCGAACCGTACCTAGATAGCCGTAACACAAAAGGACACGGAACTGCAACTCAAATTCTCAAAGCTCGAAGTGGCAACACGTGTCGGAGTGCGAGACGGGTAAGCAATGGTGGTGGTATGGGGAAGTGGTGATGGTGTATAGGTGGTAGCAGTGTGTATGCAGAAATGTGGGGCGGTGGTGGTGACTAAACTGAAAAAATTCAGTTTCGCCAGGGATCGTCAGACGTCCGGGCTGGGCCGGTCGTCTAGTCGTCGGACGTCCGGGGCCTGGGCGATTTTTCGGGCACGGGAAGAACAACACGTGAACTTGTTGGAGAGGTAGAATTTCGTCGATTCCGGGCGATTTCGTGGATGGAAAGGGTGGAGACAAGGGGGAAAAGGTAGATCCACTCAAGGCAAAGCAAATCCACGGATCAAATCCAACAAAATTTCAACACACCAACAAATCACAAAAAAAAATTGGGGCTATTTTGTGGGGAATTTTCGAATTAGGGATGAAATCAACAAAAACTAGGCTAGCAACACAACGGGGAGGCTCCGAAATCGTGATCAACGTGGCTCTAGATACCAAGATGATGTAGGGTAGAACCCTAATCGCCCAATCTTTCACGAAAGGAGCGGATCCCGTGATGAACACGAAGAACACAGGGAAGGAAACGAGGGGAAACACAAGGGAAAACATGAGAGAATCACTAAACCAACATGAAATAGTCACACATGTGCTAGATCCTCGAGTACATAAGAGATCACACGATCCACGGACAACTAAGGACGATACAAAGGTAGCCAGTCTTCTCCATGAGGAGGTCTTGAATCAACGAGGGGATCTTCCCTTAGAGGGCTCTTGAATCCAAAGGGATCTTCTCCGAAGAGGGGTCGCGGTCTCTCTCGTGGAGTAGATCTGATGTGGATGAGCAATGCTATATCTCTAAATATGAGCTAAACCAATGCTAACCCTAACTAGGAGGAGGGAGAGGTCTATTTATAGTCTTAGTGCAGAAGAGGGGCGAAGTGGAGGGGTACAAGGGCTTCGGCCCAAAACTGGACGCAGCCAGGGTCTGGATGTCCGTGATGCGCCGGTCGTCCGGAGGCTCGCGGGTGGCCGGACGTCCGTAGATCTTCGGATGTCCGTGATTTAGGTTATGTCGCCAGGGCATCGGACGTCCGTTGGCGTCCGGTCGTCTGGTCGCCGATCGTCCGGTCTTCCTCGTATTTCCGTAGATTCGGCTCGGGTGTAGGTGTGCCGGTCGTCCGGAGGCGCTCGGTCGTCCGGAGCCTGGGAGGTGTCGGACGTCCGGTCCAGGTCGGACATCCGGCCACTGTAGTATGCGCTGGCCTGGTTTCCTTTGGCTGGTGTGGCCCTCAGGGGCCGGACGCCTGGGATGGGCCGGTCGTCCAGAGCCTGTAGCTTCTTCCGCATCTCTTCTTCTTGTCCAATGAACTTGGCGTCCTCGCCGTCTTGTCCGTTAAGTGTAGTTGGTCTGTGGCTTTCCTCCAAGCACCTGATCACACATAGGGTTTCCGCTTGAGGTAGTAGCCAATTCTCATGCATGGAAAGCGGTAGTTCGGAGAGGAGTGAGTTCACCTTATCTTCTATAGCCTTCGCTCGGGCTCTTGTCATTGGTCCAAGTGGTGTGTAGGTGGGTCCATGGGGATGACCTTGGGATGCTCCGCATCATCAGGTCAATGCTCGACAACAACGTCTTATAGGTAGAACTTATGAAGATGCTCAATATTCCATGATTTTTGCATAGGGATGCCATCTTCGGTCACTAGACGGACTGCGGTAGGTGTGGTGACACGTACCACCCGATAATTGCCTTCCCACTTCGTTGTCAACTTGTTTGCACCCTTGGTAGACTGAACACGCATAAGGACAAGGTCACCTTCCTCAAGGCTCCAGGCATGAACCCTGCAGCTGTGATAGCAGCGCAGGGCTTGTTGGTATCATGCAACATGTACAACTATGTGGAGACGATCTTCCTCCAGGAGCGCGACATTGTCATGCCGCAGGTGCTATTGCGCTACTTCATCGTAGGCAAGTACTGCTTCTACACCATATACCACCAACAACTCATCAACTTTGTTCTTATCGAAAGTTCTTGCCGTGAGCCTTCGCAACACTTCAGTGTTCATCCTTTCGGCTTCTCCATTACTCTTGGGATGGGCAACAGAAGCAAAAATACCTTGCTTTCAAGGCTCTGGATGTATTGCATGAAGGTGCGGCTTGTGAATTGGGTGCCATTGTCGGTGATCACTCTATTCGGCACTCCAAAACGGCACACCAATTCTTTAAAGAACTTAATAGCCGATTGCGTAATCACCTTCCTCACTGGCTTCACCTCGGGCCAGTTTGTAAATTTGTCAATTGCCACGTACAAGAATTCAAAGCCTTCGGTGGCATGGGGAAAGGGGCCCAAGATGTCGAGTCCCCAGACCGCAAAAGGCTAGAATAAAGAGATGGTTTGAAGGGTTTGAGCAGGTTGATGAATATTCTTGGAATGAAACTGGTAGGCTTCACATTTAGTGACGACCTCAGTTGCATCCGAGAGGGCAGTGGGCCAATAGAATGCTTGCAGGAAAGCTTTCCCAACAAATGCTCTTGATCCCAAATGCGAGCCACACACACATCCATGTATCTCTGCCAACAACATTAGTCCATCTTCTTGACTGATACACTTCAACTTCACACCATTTGGCCGCTTTCTGTATAGAGTGTCATCTACAAACTGGTACATACTTGACTGGTGAGCCACTTTTTCATATTCCTCTTGATCATAGGGAAGTTCTCTAGTTTACAAGAATTGGACTATATGCTACGCCCATGCCGGAGGCTAAGGCTCGACGACGAGGACTAAAGGCATCTCTTTTGTCATGGGAGCGCTAGCCTCAATAGCAAGAACTCAAGGCCCTGCTGGAGAGTGCATCTTGCAAACTAGCATAGGGTCTCCTGGCAACCTTCTCACCAGCGGCTCCAGGGAGCTCTACTGGGAAATGTTTGCCGGTGTTGAGTTTTCTTATTTTTCTCGCCAATGCTGACAGGGAAACTGATGGTTGAGTCAGATGGAATACAAAAGTTCCTAGTTCCATAGGAAGGTTCTGAGCAGCGCACTTTGGCAGGTGGTGAGCGATGCTGTTCTCTGGACGGGATACGTGCTCTGCTTGCAGCCCGTCAAAGTGCTCCTCCAACCTTCTTACTTCTTCCACACATGCTTCCATCAGTGGGCTCTGATAATTTTTTACTTGCTTCACAACAAGCTGAGAATCACCATAGATGATTAGCTTCTTTATCCCCAGTTCTATCGCAATCCTGAGGCCGGAGAGAAGCCCTTCATACTCTGTTGTGTTGTTGGTAGCATCTTCCCTGGGAAAGTGCATCTGGATAACGTACTTGAGGTGCTCTCGGGTCTATGGGAGAAGCAACACTCCAGCTCCAGCGCCTTGCAGCGAGAAGGCTCCATCAAAGTACATTACCCACTCCTTAACGGTCTCCTTGTCGGGGAGAGTTGTCTCCTGCACTTCTTCATCAGGTGTTGGCGCCCATTCCGCAATAAATTTTGTGAGTGCCCTACTTTGGATAGTTTTCGTGCTCTCGAACTAAAATGCAAAACTTGACAGTTCTAGTGCACACTCTACTATCCAGTCGGTAGCCTCGGAGTTCCCCAGAATACGCTTCAGCGGAAGGCGGGTCACAACTATGATCTTGTGAGCTTGGAAGTAATGGTGTAGCTTCCTCGAGGCCATAAGAAGGCCGAAGATTAATTTTTGCACCCCAGATTACCTTGACGTAGCCCCTTTGTAAGTGCATCTAGTGCCCCTTATTGATTTTGGTGTATTGAAGACTTATAGGTAAGGGAGTAATGTGTTTATGAGTGTACACAGGTCCATAAGTCTATGAGTAGTTTGATATTTACATAGAAAGTAGACCCCTAAAAATGAAGTTCTTCGACTGAAGACATTGGATTTCTGAAGACTTTTTGAAGACTTTGAAACTGAAGAAATTGGTGCAATCCTGAAGACTTGGTATTCATTCGAGGAACATGAAGCATGAAGAATTTTGTTTTCGTAGTTTCATTTTCTCTTTCTTGAGTCATAGGAAACACCGTACTGTTAAAGGGGGTCGAGGAAATACTAAGGAAAAATTTCCATGTGATGCTCAACTCAAATCCTACACCTACCAATCCCTTCGAGTGAAGCCATTGGAAATCTCATACAGCTTAGTCAATTTCTTCAGTGAGAGAGACGAAGTTCTTCTGGTCTCTAAGGAATTTGTTTTGACTGAGGAGTTAGGAATTCGCCAGTGCGGATTGCCTACACAGTGAGGAACATGATAGCCCTGAGGATTTTGCTACCCAAAATACCGACCATTGTTGTGCTATGCGCCAGCTGTACCAAAATATCAACCCACCTAATGGTCATATCATTGAAGGGCATCTATGTCTTATCATGTCGGGCTGCTCCCTAGGCTATAAATAGCCGCCCCCTACAACCACTAGCTGGTTGGGCTACTCCGAGAGAAACTGACGCTTGTCATTTGAGAGCATCCCATCCTCCGAGGACTTTGAGTGAAAATCATCAAGTGAGGAAAACCCAAACCCAAACACGTACAAACCCCAAGTGATTGAGCATCACTGAAGAGATTGATCCTGTGTAGATCTCCGACGCTTGTTACCTTTGAAGACTGTGCATCTTTCAGACGGTTAGGCGTCATGGTCTAGAGCATCCAAGAGATATTGTGGATCGTTGAGTGACCAAGTCTATGAAGGTTTGGAAGTCACCTAAAGACTTACCATGAGTGATTGGGCGAGGTCTGTGTGACCTTAGCTCAAGGGGAATACGGTGAGGACTGAGTGTTCTGGACTGCGTGTTCAGAACTGGGTGTCCGGGCTGTGTGTCCTCAGGTTTAAATACCTAGCCGCCCTAACCAGATGTACAACTGTCACAACAGTTGGAACTGGTCTACCAAATCATTGTCTTCACCAAGCTACCTAGTTTATGCGTTGCTTCGTAAGGGGCTGATTTGGATCCATATGTTTCATGTTATGGTTAGGTTTACCTTAATACTTTTGTTGTATTTGCGGATGCTTGCAGTAGAGGTTAATCATAAGTGGGATGCTTGTCCAAGTAAGGGCAGCACCCAAGCACCGGTCCACCCACATACCAAATTATCAAAGTACCGAACGCGAATCATATGAACATGATGAAAACTAGCTTGACGATATTCCCATGTGTCCTCGGGAGCGCTTTACATCATATAAGAGTTTCTCCAGGAATGTCCTTTGCTACAAAAATGATTGGGACACCTTGCTGCGCCTTATTTACTTTTGTTACTTGTTGCTCATTACAAATTATCTTATCACAAAACTATCTGTTACCAACCATCACCTCCCGGAAAAGCTCATCGCGTACAACACCGCGCCAGCGCGTGAGCTCCAACGCACGGCCAAGCCCATCCTTCACGCCCGGAGTTGTTGGGGAAGCCTGAGGTGGCCCGCCTGCCTCTGGCGGGGGGCTGGAGGCCGGTGCCTTTCCCGCCACCTTTCGGGCGTCGATGGAGGTGCTGGGTGGCGTGGACTTGCTACCCGAAGAAGAAGCCAGTGCTGGGGTTACCCAGCCACTAGTATGACCAATGGACGAGCACTCGGCATGCCTTCTGCACCCCAGGCCGGACCATGAAGGAAAGGCGCGAGGAACGCAGGATCAAGACCCCCCATTGACGCGTCCGCCTCTTGGACTGGACCCGTGCCTCGCGTAGTGGTCAGGCGTGGGTGGCTCGAGACCAGGAAAGAGCCAAGGACTGGTGGAGGCCGCGCCTCGGGAGACCTCACCGCTGCAGTCGAAGGGACCCTGAAGAGCCATTGTCAGGAAAGGACGCAGCACGCAGGAAATCATGAAGATAAGGTACTCACTCATCCATGGCTATGCACTTCCTCTGCTTCAGCGGCGGGTATGCGTCACCACTGCAGCTTGGAGCCCCTTTCCTCTTGCGGAGTGCTTCGAGGTTTAGGCGAAGTTGGCCGAAGCCCGGGCGCGACCGTCAGCGTCTGGGGCATTCGGCGGGGCCCCTGAGGTGGCGTCCTCGGGAGCGTCGGACTGCGCCAGCTCCCCAGCCTCCACCTCAACACTGATTGTCCGAGCTTCGGGGGCGGAGACCTCCGGAGCCTTAGATCACGCCAGCTCTCCAGCCGCCCCCTCAGGACAGCTCACCCGAGCATCGGGGGCTGCCATCTCAGGAGCTTTGGGCTATGTCGTCTCTTCAGTAGCCACCCCAGCGGCACTCGGCGACACTCGCCCCCCTGCATGCACCTATGGGGCGTGCGCCGCGGGGTCGACGGGCAGGGGGACCACGAGGACGGGGTTCTCGTGGGGCCCTTCAAGGACGGCCGGGCGCAGCCCCCACTCATCAAAAAGGGGAATTTGCCCCACGAACTCCTCCTTATTCGAGCAACAGTACAGGAGGCAGCCCTCCTCCGGGAGTGTGGCTGGCACCGGGGCGCCCGTCAAGAGCTCGAGCACAGTCGCATCATCTCGGGAGGAAGCGTGGGCACCTGGAGCCTCATGGGGTCCCCGCTGCCAGTGAAGGCCCACATTTGTCGAGAATGACGCTGAAGCGGAGCAATGCAGCACTAGACGAACTCCTTCACCACCATGGGTGCCGTCACCCCGAGCTTCTTCAACCTGGCCAGCCGGCACTAGACCTAAGCAAGCCGATGGTCGACGAGCTTCGCGTGCACCCAGCCAGAGCTGGGTAGAGCTGGAACCTGTGGAAGGAAGAGCAGGGAGTTGAGTACGCCGACATCCACGAAGACCCACCGCTTACGGAATCCACTTACAGCTGGCAAGAGCTCAAAGTCGATGCCCGAGCCGGCTGTCGCCGTAATGGCCTGAAAGGCCACGCACCCCAAGCGTTGGCGGGAGTCGACCAGGTGAAGTGAGAAGAAATGGCGAAACAAGGCCACGAAAGGGGCGATGCCCACCATGGACTCGCAGACAAAGGCGAAGATGGCAAGGAGAATGATGGATTGAGGACCCAGATGTAGCGCGTGGACTTGGTAATGTGGGAGTATGGTGTTGAAGAAATCAGAGAAAGGCGGGATCAGGCCGGCTAAGAAGGCGTGAAGTTGAAGGGGAATCTTAGTGGCTACCATCTCGACCATGGCCCGGGAAGTAGGCCAAAACACCATTGCCTTCCACTCATTGGAATTGCCAGCGAGTGCCGGACGGATCTTGTCCAACCCTTTTGATTGACCACCATCGACCACTCGAGGGCGGGCCCGAAGGCTGATGGAGGTTCGTCTGAAGCGCAGGCTTTCTCCTTCTTCTTCAACCGCGGCGCCATAGCAACAGGGAAGGACCAGTGCGGGTGTCAGATCCGGGAAGGGAGCCGCTATTTCTTGGGAAGGTGAAGGAAACAAGGGAGCGCACAACAAGCAATGAAGGTGGAGCTGCGTTGGCAACGGCGGCCGCCGAGCCCGACGAATATCAAGGCTGCATGGGGAAGTGGGGGTGCCCATGTCCCGTCAGGTGGCACGCGTCCTTCAAGGCCACAGGCGGTTAAGGCATGCAGCGGTCCGCACTTGCCCTTCGGCTTTGCCTCGAAGCCAAGTTCGAAAGCGCCTTGGGCCTGGGGGCTACTTGTCGGTGTTCTGGGACCAGGGGTACCCAGACTAGCTTGCCTTTGGCCCATGATGCGGCTCCGTCAACGGGCCAGTACGGCCCAGCTTCAGGATCAACAGCCCAAGACCCTTGCAAGGGGCCAAGCCTTGCGAGGTGGGCAACACCAAGACCTCCTTGAGGGACGGCCTCCCTAGGCTGGCACCCGAGGAGCGGAGATATCTATGCAAGGTGCACCTCGCGAGGTTCGGATGACGTGAGCCGTGACGACCAAGGCTAGGCAGCCACCAGCGGGTGCAGTGTACTAGTTTCCTCTTTGGTGCTAAGGAGGCAAGCACAGGTGGGGAGTCCTAAGGAATCAAACAAAGGTTTCCATTTTGGTGCAACAAGACCAAGACCGCTAGGATAGCAGAGCGGAGGATATCATCGAGCCCACCACGGCGTCACGACCAGGAGCTTTTGGCAGGCGAAGACTACTTTTGTCAGGATAGCATGTACTAGTTGTCTCCCTTCAAATTTAGCCATTCTGGGATCCCTTCCCGCCTTACATTTGGTAAGAGGACCAAGGGCACTATAAATAGGACTTAGCCACCACCATAGAAGGGGACGAATCATTTGAGATCATCCTCACACCCACCAGCTCATTGAGCACAAGAACAACTCTCCTCCTGAGGCTGTTCTCCACTGTACTAGTTCATCCTCAACCCTCGAGGCCAATCGACCACAAAGCAGGAGTAGGGTTTTACACCGCAAGGTGGCCTGAACCTGGGTAAACTGCTGTGTATCTTGTCCGTTAGGTTCGTCGAGCTAGGCCGTGGAATCAGTGGACAGACAGACCGGGGAGGACGAGTTCTTTGCGCGCACCCCAAAGTTCAAACCTCTCAAGGGTTTGCGGAACCCCGAATCCGACATCTTGTATTCGATCTTGGTCCCAAAACTACAGATTGGTACCTGTGGGTTGCTAGTGGTGTTGATTACTCCTTGTAGTTGATGCTAGTTGGTTTATTCAATGGAATATTATATTTTCAGATCCTTAATGATAATTAATACTCCTCTGATTATGATTATGAATATGTTTTGTGAGTTTTTACGTTTGTTCCTCATGACATGGGAGAAGTCTTGTTATAAGTAATCATGTGAATTTGGTATCCGTTTGATATTTTGATGAGATGTATGTTTTCTTTCCTCTAGTGGTGTTATGTGAATGTCGACTACATGACACTTCACCATTATTTGGGTCTAGGGGAAGGCATTGGGAAGTAATAAGTAGATGATGGGTTGCTGATACGTCTCCAATGTATCTATAATTTATGAAGTATTCATGCTATTATATTATTTGTTTTGGATGTTTATGGGCTTTATTATACACTTTTATATTATTTTTTGGACTAACCTATTAACTGGAGGCCTAGCCCAAATTGTTGTTTTCTTGCCTATCTCAGTGTTTCGAAGAAAAGGAATATCAAACGGAGTCCAAACGGAAGGAAACCTTCTGGAGAGTTAGTTTTGGAACAGAAGCAATCCAGGAGACTTGGAGTAGACGTCAGGGAAGCTTCGAGGAAGCCATGAGGTAGGGAGGTGCGCCCTACCCCCTGGGCGCGCCCCCCGCCCTCGTGGGCCCCTCATGGCTCCCCTGACCGACTTCTTTCACCTATATATGTCCATATACCCTAAAACATCGAGGAACAGAGTAGATCGGGAGTTCCGCCGCCGCAAGCCTCTGTAGCAATCGAAAACCAATCTAGACCCATTCCGGCACCCTGCTGGAGGGGGGGATCCCGGTGACCATCCTCATCATCCCGGCACTCTCCATGACAAGGAGGGAGTAGTTCACCCTCGGGGCTGAGGATATGTACCAGTAGCTATGTGTTTGATATCCCTCTCTTGTGTTCTTGATTCGGCACGATCTTGATGTATCGCGAGCTTTGCTACTATAGGTGGATCTTATGATGTTTCTCCCCCTCTACTCTCTTGTGATGGATTGAGCTTTCCCTTCGAAGTTATCTTGTCGGATTGAGTCTTTAAGGATTTGAGAACACTTGATGTATGTCTTGCATGTGCTTATCTGTGGTGACAATGGGATATTCATGTGATCCACTTGATGTATGTTTTGGTAATCAACTTGCGGGTTCCGTAACATTGTGAACTTATGCATAGGGGTTGGCACACGTTTTCGTCTTGACTCTGCGATAGAAAATTTCGGGCACTCTTTGAAGTACTTTGTGTTGGTTGAATAGATGAATCTGAGATTGTGTGATGCATATCGTATAATCATACCCACGGATACTTGAGGTGACATTGATGTATCTAGGTGACATTGGGGTTTTGGTTGATTTGTGTCTTAAGGTGTTATTCTAGTACGAACTCTATGATAGATCGAACGGAAAGACTAGCTTCATGTTATTTTACTACGGACTCTTGAATAGATCAATCAGAAAGGATAACTTTGAGGTGGTTTCGTACCCTACCATAATCTCTTCGTTTGTTCTCCGCTATTAGTGACTTTGGAGTGACTCTTAGTTGCATGTTGAGGGATAGTCATATGATCCAATTACGTTATTATTGTTGAGAGAACATGCACTCGTGAAAGTATGAACCCTAGGCCTTGTTTCCTAGCATTGCAATATCGTTTACGCTCACTTTTATCACTTGCTACCTTGCTGTTTTTATATTTTCATATTACAAAAACCTATATCTACCATCCATATTGCACTTGTATCACCATCTCTTCGCCGAACTAGTGCACCTATACAATTTACCATTGTATTGGGTGTGTTGGGGACACAAGAGACTCTTTGTTATTTGGTTGCAGGGTTGCTTGAGAGCGACCATCTTCATCCTATGCCTCCCACAGATTGATAAACCATAGGTCATCCACTTGAGGGAAATGTGCTACTGTCCTACAAACCTCTGCACTTGGAGGCCCAACAACGACTACAATAAGAAGGTTGTGTAGTAGAGATCAAGCTCTTTTTTGGCGCTGTTGCCGGGGAGGTTAGCGCTTGAAGGTATATCTTTAGATCTTGCAATCAAATCTTTTTGTTTCTTGTTTTATCACTAGTTTAGTCTATAAAAGAAAACTACAAAAAAGTGGAATTGAGGGTACCTCATATGCTTCATCTTTTTAATATCTTTCATGAGAATAAGGATTTCGATAAGTGTGCTCAAGTGCTAGAAGAAGAATGCATTAGAATGTTTGGCACTAACTATTTGAATGATGAGCATGATTGCAATGTTGGTAGTATGAATTCTTTGAAAATCCATGATGCTAATGATATGCAAAGCCACAAGCTTGGGGAAGCTATGTTTGATGAAGATGATATTTTTTGTCCCCCAAGTTTTGATGAGCAAATTTATTATGATGATAGCATGCCTCCTATTTATGATGATTATATTGATGAAAGTGGGTTTTGATGAGTGTCAACTTTAGGAAGTGAAGATCCCACTATTTTGGAGGATGTTGAATCTTCTTGTGATAATTATAAAAGTGGATTTGGAGAGGTCATGACTTTATTTAGTAATGATTCCACTATCTCGGAAGAGGTTCCAATTGATTATGAGAATAAAGTTGCTATGTATGATGATTATTGTGATGACTTGTATGCTATTAAGAATAATGATAACCATGAAACTTGTCGTCATGATTTTAGTTTTCTATTGGATTATGCCTCATATGGTAATTATTTTGTTGAGTTTGCTCCCACTATTATTCATGAGAAGAAATTCACTTATGTGGAGAGTAATAAAATTTATACGCTTGGGGATCATGAAAAGAATGCTTTATGTGATAGTTATATTGTTTAATTCATTCATGATGCTACTGAAAATTATTATGAGGGAGGAATATGTGCTTGTAGGAATTGCAATAATACCGAGTTTCCTCTCTATGTGCTCAAAATCTTGAAGTTATGCTTGTTTTGCTTTCCTATGATAGCTGATTATAAATCCCTATGCATAGGAAGTGGGTTAGACTTAAATGTTCTAGTCATATTCTTCATGATGCTCTCTTTATGTTTCAATTCTTATCTTCTATGTGAGCAACATTGAAATCATCATGCCTAGCTAGGGGCGTTAAACGTTAGCGCTTGTTAGGAGGCAACCCAATTTTATTTTTGTTCCTTTCCTTTTGCTCCTGTTTAGTAATAAATAATATATGTAGCCTCTGTTTAGATGTGGTTTTATGTTTTAATTAGTGTTTGTGCCAAGTAGAACCTTTGGGAAGACTTGGGGAAAGTCTTTGCGATCTTCCTGTAAAAAACAGAAACTTTAGCGCTCACGAGATTTGCTGCCATTTTTTACTGGAGAGTGCTATTTAGTTAATTATTTTTGCAGATGATTAATAGATAAAGTCCTCACGTCCAGCAATTTATTTTAGAATTTTTGGGGTTCCATAAGTATACGGTTGATCCAGATTACTACAGACTGTTCTGTTTTTGATAGATTCTGTTTTCTATGTGTTGTTTTCTTATTTTGATGAATCTATGAGTAGTATCGGAGAGTATGAACCATATATAAGTTGGAATAAAGTAGATATTACACCAATATGAAATTAGAATTAGTTCACAACAGTACCTAAGTGGTGATTTATTTTCTTATACTAATGGAGCTTATGAGTTTTCTGTTAAGTTTTGTGTTGTGAAGTTTTCAAGTTTTGGGTAAAGATTCGATGGACTATGGAATAAGGAGTGGAAAGAGCCTAATCTTGGGTATGCCCAAGGCACCCCAAGGTAATATTCAAGGACAACCAAGAGCCTAAGCTTGGGGATGCCCCGGATGGCATCCCCTCTTTCGTCTTCGTGCATCGGTAACTTTACTTGGAGCTATATTTTTATTCACCACATGATATGTGTTTTGCTTGGAGCATCAATTTATTTTGTTAGGATTTGCTTTCTGTTGTTTATAACAATGTTTTTCATATTTTATATCAATAAAAGTGGCATTGATAGCCTTTACTATGCCTATTTTACAAGTCTTCATGTTGCTGTTTGAAAACAGAAAGTTTACCGCAGTTGCAAAAATTCCCTAGAAAAGTCAGAATGTGATAAAATGTTGAAACCTTTTGCATAATAAGATCTTGTAAATTTAATACAGTGGGAATTTTATTTAATAATTTTTGGAGCTAGGGAAGTATGGATCTTGCCGCATTCTTTACAGACTGTCCAGTTTAGGCAGATTGCTGTTATGTCTGTATTGTTTGCATATATTTGCTTCTTTAATGATTCTATTTGAGGATAGGACTATTAAATATGCATATTAATTTAGTATGCAATGTTGAATAATAATTTTAGTGATTTTATACTATAGAGTATGATAAGGTTTTTGCATTGGTTTATACTAACTTATGCCACAAGTCCTTGTTGAGTTTTGTGTGGATGAAGCTTTTGAGATTTAGGGAGACCATGATATGAGAGGAATTAAGGAGACACAAATGATCAAGCTTGGGGATTACCAAGGAATCCCAAGATAATATTTCAAGAAGTCTCAAGCATCTAAGCTTAGGGATGCCCTGGTTGGCATCCCACCTTTCTTCTTCGACAACTATCGGTTAGTATCGGTTGATCCTAAGTTTTTGCTTCTTCACATGATGTTTGTTATTCTTAGATGTCATTTTACTTTGTTTTGATTGCTATTTGAATATCAAGATCTGAAATTATTAAATGGGAGAGTCTGCACATAGCTAAATAATTATTCAACTACTCATTGATCTTCACTTATATCTTTTTGGAGTAGTTTGTCATTTACTCGTGTGCTTCACTTATATCCTATGAGTAAATAGTTGAATGATTTGAATATCATAAATATGAAATTATATATGCTTATCCCATGGGGAGTAATGACTTCACATATAAGAAGTAGAGGTGGTAAATTTATTGAAGGTTAGCAAACATTGTATTGGTCACTTGAACAATTCATGAAAAAATATTGAGGGAAGAGAGGTTTCACATATAAATATACTATCTTGGACATATTTTATGATTGTGAGCACTCATTAAAATATGACATGCTAAAAGGTTGATGTTGGACAAGGAAGACAACGTAATGAGTTATGTTTTCTTATATCCGAAATAAAGTATATTGTCATGGATCATTCAACATGCTGAGCTTGCCTTTCCCCCTCATGCTAGCCAAATTCTTTGCACCAAGTAGAGATACTACTTGTGCTTCCAAACATCCCTTAAACCAGTATTGCCATGAGAGTCCACCATACCTACCTATGGATTGAGTAAGATCCTTCAAGTAAGTTGTCATCGGTGCATGCAATAAAAATTGCTCTCTAAATATGTATGATCCATTAGTGTGGAGAAAATAAGCTTTATACGATCATGTGATGTGGAAGCAATAAAAGCGACAAACTGCATAATAAAGGTCCCTATCACAAATGGCAATATAAAGTGACGTTCCTTCGCATTAAGATTTTGTGCATCCAACTATAGAAGTGCATGACAACCTCTGCTTCCCTCTGTGAAGGGCCTATCTTTTATTCTTGTCTTATACCTTATTCAAGAGTCATGGTGATCATCACCTTTCCTTTTTACATTTTATCCTTTGGCAAGCACATTGTGTTGGAAAGATCCAGATATATATATCCAATTGGATGTGAGGCATCATGAACTATTATTGTTGACATTACCCTTGAGGTAAAAGGTTGGGAGGCGAATCTATAAGCCCCCATCTTTCTCCGTGTTTGATTAAAACTTTGAACCAAGAAATATCACGTCAGTGTTAGCAATTGTGAAAGATTAAATGATAGTTGAGTATGTGAAGTTTGCTGAATAAAAGCTCTGACATAGACCCTTCCTAAAAATAAGATGAATTGTAATTGTTTGACGACTAATAACATGGTTTGTTAGTCTTCAAGAAAGTTTATGATCTATACTTTAACATGTGAATAGTTTGTTACTTGATCATGAAAAGTCTTATGAGTTGAGCTATTGTTATGATGCTAGAAAAGGTGACTGAAATTATCATTGATCAAACTTGTGCACCTGCTAGCATTCACACTTCATAAATTATTTCTTTTATCATTTACCTACTCGAGGACGAGCAGGAATTAAGCTTGGGGATGCTGATATGTCTCCAACGTATCTATAATTTATGAAGTATTCATGCTATTATAGTATCTGTTTTGGATGTTTATGGGCTTTATTGTACAATTTTATATTATTTTTGGGACTAACCTATTAACCGGAGGCCCAGCCCAAATTGTTGTTTTCTTGCCTATTTCAGTGTTTAGGAGAAAAGGAATATCAAACGGAGTCCAAACGGAATGAAACCTTCGGGAGAGTTATTTTTGGAACGGAAGCAATCCAGGAGACTTGGAGTAGACGTCAGAGAAGCTTTGAGAAAGCCACGAGGAAGGGAGGCGTGTATAGGATCGAAAGTATGTCTAGAGGGGGGTGATTAGACTACTTGACCAAATAAAAATCTAGCCTTTTCCCAATTTTAGTTCTAGGCAGATTTTAGCAACTTAGCACAAGTCAAGCAATCAACCTACACATGAAATTCTAAGAATATAGCAGCGGATAGTAAAACAATTGCATATGAAGGTAAAGGGAGGAGTTTGGAGAGTGCAAATGCAATTGGAGACACGGAGATTTTTGGTGTGGTTTCGATAGGTGGTGCTATCGTACATCCACGTTGATGGAGACTTCAACCCATGAAGGGTAACGGTTGCGCAAGTCCATGGAGGGCTCCACCCACGAAGGGTCCACGAAGAAGCAATCTTGTCTATCCCACCATGGCCGCCACCCACGAAGGACTTGCCTCACTCGGGTAGATCTTCACGAAGTAGGCGATCTCCTTTCCCTTACAAACTCCTTGGTTCAACTCCACAATCTTGACAGAGGCTCCCAAGTGACACCTAACCAATCTAGGAGACACCACTCTCCAAGAGGTAACAAATGGTGTGTTGATGATGAACTTCTTGCTCTTGTGCTTCAAATGATAGTCTCCCCAACACTCAACTCTCTCTCACAGGATTTGGATTTGGTGGAAAGATGGTTTGAGTGGAAAGCAACTTGGGGAAGGCTAGAGATTAAGATTTATGTGGTTGGAATGGAATATCTTTACCTCAACACAAGTGTAGGTGGTCCTCTCTTAGAAAATGTATGTTGGAAGTGTAGGCATGTTCTGATGGCTCTCTCTATAAATAAAGAGTGGGTGGAGGGGTATAAATAGCCTCCACACAAAATCTAACCGTTACACACAAATCACCAAACTCGGTGGGACCGAATCATGAAACTCGGTCAGACGGAGTTAGTTCAAAATGTGAACGTTAGGATTTTCGATGGGACCGACATGTCAACTCGGTGGGACCGATTTTGTTAGGGTTAGGGCATAATGTAATCTCGGTGAGACTGATTACCCAAACTCGGTGGAACCGATTTTGGTAATGGACTAACAAAGAGTTTCTCAGGAAAACTCGGTGGGACCGATTCGCTCATCTTGGTTGGACCGAAACGTTACAAAAGGGAAACAGAGAGTTTGTATTGCAATCTCGGTGGGACCGATTGCTCATCTCAGTTTGACTGAAATGTTACGAAGGGAAACAGAGATATTACAATCCCATCTCGGTGATACCGAGATCCCTATCAGTGAGACCGAAAATACTAGGGTTTCTGGCAGTGGCTATGTCAACAGAACTCGGTGGCGTCAGATAGAAAGTGTCGGTGGGGCCGAGTTTTACTTTTGGTCTGGGACATATGTGGATGCGAGAAAGTAGTTGAGGGCTTTTGGACCATATCACTAAGCACTTTGAGCAAGTAAGCCATTAGGCAACACCTCATCCCCTCTTAATAGTATTGGCTTTTCCTATGGACTCAATGTGATCTTGGATCACTTAAAATGAAAAGATGTAGAGTCCCTGAGCTTTGAGCTTGAGCCAATTCTTTGTCCTTAGAATTTTGAGGGATCCACTTTTCTCATCCATGTCATGCCAATCACTGAGCTTTCCTGAAATGATTATCTTTAAGTAGCATTATCTCAATGAGTTATATGTTGTTAGGAATTACCAAAACCACCCAGGGATAGTTGCACTTTCAATCTCCCCCTTTTTGGTAATTGATGACAACATATAGATCAAATCTTCGACAAATGATTATAAGATTAAAAAAACATCGTCGCTTTGAGAAGTATGTGATAAGCAAGAGCTCCCCCTAAATTTGTGCATTATTTAAAATTTGCTTTTGAATGCAAATGCACAATTGATTAGGATCATGGTGGAGCGCTCAAAATGATAGAGATTAAAAGCATGCACTCATCACCAAGCAAGTGAATGATCATATATGGAATATAAAAGATAGCATCATTCAACCAAACATTAAGGGTAGCATATGATCATATAAGTATCTCACAAGGACATAAAGTATCTCACACAAGTACTCAATAAAGAAGTTCAACCAAAAAAAATCAATAGAGATAAAAAAAGCAACACTCTCTCTCGAAGCCTATGATCTATACAGTTTTCTCCCCCTTTGGCAACAAGTTACCAAAAAGTTCAAAAATGCATAGTGCTAAACGAATCTCAGGCTTGATCTTCAGGAGGTGGTGTAGAGAGAACTCCAAGGACGAAGGCTTCCGATGAAATAGTTGGAGCTGATGGAGTGGGTGTTGGAGGTGGCACTGGAGCTGTGGCTGCTGGTGCTGACACCGAGGCTCGAGTATCTGTCACGGGCATTGTAGCAGACCTTGGACCTCGTGGCACTCGCTTGAAAGCATCAGTAGTAGACTTGCCCTTCTTCTCCTCTGCTTCCTCCTGTAGCTGCTCAACTGCAGTTTGGATCTCAGTTAGCTTGACATCCAGATCATAGAACTTCTGCTCAACAATCCTCTCCAAACTCTCCTGGTTCTTAGTTAGGGTGCCCAAGCCCTGCCCAATCCTCAGTGTGGATTGGATCAGATATCCAAGCTGGTCTTGCTTGCTCTTCAAGAATACCTGAGATGCCTCTTCTACAGTTGGCACCTTTGCATCTTTCTCTTCCCTTGCCTTCTCTCTCTTTTCATGTGCTTGAGCTGAAGATGGTTCATTTTCATCCATCACCACAGTGTTGTCTTCAAATTCAGGGTATATAGGCAAGTGCTCCTTATCCAAAAGATATGTGCTTGTGCCCATCTTTGAGTTGATGAGCTCCTGAATTTGTGGGGCATACTCACAGCTTCTCTTCTGGTCAGCAACAATCCTCTTGATTGTCTCAACAATCAAACTCATGACCTTGAACTTATGTGGGACATCAAATATGTGTAGCAAGTTTATAGCATGTCCTCTGATCATCTTGTGATCACTTGACTTGGGTAGCAGTGTGTGCCTTAGAATCTAGTTTATGGTAGGCAGACCAAACAACAGGTAGTGGACAGATCCAAACTTATGTGTATCCAAAGAAGCATCTGGGATCTCTTTGTACATGTTGGCCATTGTGTTGTGGTCTTTCTTCTTCTCAGCATAAACATCCAAGTCATCTTCATGCTCTGTAGGGGCATTGATCAACTTAGCCCATTCATCAACAAAAGATTGGTACCTGGTACCCTCAGACATCCAAACAATCTTCCCATCTGGATAGAAATGGGCAATGGAGTAGAACTGCATGATCAGCTCATCGTTCCACTTGGTGAGCTTCTAGGCCACCAAGGCATCAACTCCACATGCCTTGAAGCTGGCATATACACCTGGATAGTGATCTTCATTCTCTTGGATGTATTCCCAGTCAACCCATTTCATGTCACACACAATGGGCTTCTTGTCAAGCAACACCGTCTCATAAAAATCTTGTTATTCCTTGGTGTGAAACCTGTAGTCCACAGCAGTCCTCCGCCTGACATCATATGGATCAGACTGTCTCCATAACCTCAGTCCTGCATCCGTCCTGATTTTCATGTTTTCTGCCACATGGTGAGCATCATTATGGTCAGGGATCTTGGGTTTCAGCTTCCTCAACACAACTGAGTCATCTTCTTCTTCAGCAGCTTCAGGCACTGGGGCCTTGTTTTTCTCCTCAGCAGGAATGTTTCTAGTGCTTCTCTTGTGTTTAGGCTTTTGAGCTGGAGCAGTAGCCTTGGGAGCAGCTTTGGGCTTAGATCGAACAGTCCCTAATCTGATTGCATCTCCCATGAGCTTTTGAGCCTTAGGAGCTGGTGCATCATCCTCTTCTTCTTCATAATCATCTCTCATAATTGATGATCTGCTAAGCACTCTGGCAGTGGTCTTCTTGACCCTTTCCTTCCTTTTCTTCCCTTCTCCAGCAGCCTCTTCAGATGGCTTGGAGGTTTTAGCAGTGGATGCTCTGGCCTTAGACATGGGGACTCTCTTGGCTGGTGCCTTCTTATGCATCCCAGGCTTGACTGTAGCAGCTGAGCCATACTCCTTTTTCAGCACCTTTTTCTTTGAAGTGGCCTCATCCTCAACAGCCACATAATCTTCATCCTCTGAATCAGAAGTTTTCTTCTTCCTCATCCTGGTAGCTGCCTTTGGCAAGTTACTTGGTGTGCTCCTGCTGCCATCATCATAAGAACTGGAGGGACTAGTGCCCTCACTCAGTTGAACCTACTCCTCAGACTAGTTCTGGCTATCACTTTGGTCAGACATCTTGCAAGCAAACTATCAGCAGACCTTGTGAATAGATTATAGATGAGGTAGAGTAGATGACCATCACAAAGTACAGGAGTTTTGCAAAGCAATTGACCCAAAACTTAGTTTTTGTTCTTCACAGAAAGCATTTCGGATCTATCGATTTGTAAACTCGGTGATACCAAAGAAGTTTTTGGAACCTAAACTAGTGAACTCGGTCAGACCAAGTCACAGTTCGGTGGCACCGAGACTGCTAGGGTTTCACAGAGAATTGAACTCGGTCACACCTATTTGCAATTTTCGGTCAGACCGAAAACGCATGTGCAATGGCCTAAGCCAAATCGGTGAGACCGATTTCTACAACTCGGCCAGTCCGAGATGAATTCGGAGGAGACCTAACCCTAAAATTTCAAATCAAAACTAATCTACAGGATGTTTTCGCTGGACAGGATGATTTCATTCGTGGCAAGAATCATGACAAATCAATGTGCTAAGAATCAGAGTTATGGATTAGCACAAAGATCAAGTTCGTACCCTAGTTCGGCGACGAACTTGCTATGGCGGCAAAGGCGGGGCAGATTGCCGTTGATGGCGGCGGAGACCAGCGGCGGGAGGTCGCTGACGGTGAGTGGATGATCCGGAGACACGAAGAGGCAGAGTAGGTTATGCACGGGCAAAGAGGTTTTGGAAAAATTTCCAAAATTTGGCCCGTCAATATATATAACCTGACCCTGTCAGTGTGACCGAGTGGAACAACTCGGTGGCACCGAGATGCAAAACTGCAGGCAGCTACTGCAACTCAGTGTGAATGAAAGGTTCTAATTGGTTGCACCGAGATTGAAAACCTAGATCAACTAAGTGATCTAGGTAGGACCGAAAAGGATGAATCGGTCAGACTGAAATACACAAAGAGGTTTTGGAATTTTAAGTCTATGACGAATCGGGAACTCCGAGTGCTCCTCACATAGAGTGGTTCGAATCTGACTTGTTCAAACTTTGTGATGTAGCATCCATAGAGTTTGAGACGAGAAAAGCATAGATAGCTAGAGGGAGTTCTTAGGCATTCTTGTCCATCCATTTGGCAAAAGAGAAAAAGGCCAAACAATCAAAGCAACAAATGGATTTCCTCGAATGAGTAAAATATGCAACCAACATGCTCACACAATAAGATGGCAAAAGAAATATGTGACAAAGCATGCACAAACACTCTAGCATCTATCAAGAAATTGGCGATGTCTAGGTCATCTATATATGAGTATATTAACTTAGGAGTCAAATGAGAACATTTGATCATAGGTCACACTCATCGTTTAAGCACAAGTACGGTTACCACTTTTACATAAAGCATTATTGTGTTCACACCATTAGAGTTGCTTTAGCTCAATTGATTAGAGTAAAGCTCCCCCTAGATGTGATATCCCCCTTAAGAGGGATCAACTAACCTTGGGTTTTGTCGATGATGACGTCATGTAGGTGTTGAAGATGTGGATGCTCAATGTTGATGTAGATGATTCGGAGCAATCCTTTGGAGTGAGTTGCACTTTCAGTACCTACATGGGTTAGTCCCACAAGGAACAAACAAGGATATCCATAGACATAGAGGGATATGTACACAAGATGATGTCCATGGAAGTATTAGGTTACCTTGTCCCTTGTCTTACCAACAAGAGGGTTTGTGACTCCTTGAACTACTGCAATTTATGAAAGTTGTTTGCACTTGTCCTTGCCAAAATGATATGAGTGAAGTATGTTGGCGGAGTCAGCCTCAAGAACTCTCTAGTTCTTCTTCTTCGGGATCCACACCATCTTGATGGGAATCCTTGGAGTTGTAGTCGTACTTGATGTAGTCCTAGGAACCCACTTGACCAAGGCCTTAGGAGCTTCTTCAAATGCATCAATCTCCTCTTGAAGCTTGTCCTTGCCTTTTAGCTTGTGGTCTTGTGGTGGAAGATCATCTTGAGATTGTGTTCCTTTGAAAGAAGTAGGATCATACTTCTCTTGTTGATGAACAAACTTCGTCTTGGGGTATTGATCTTCTTACCACTCAACTCCATTGGCATTGAACTTTCATTCAAAACCAACACCTTGATTCTTCCGGTGTCTTCCTTGCTTGCGTACAATTTCCTCAAATTGCTTACTTCCGGCAAGGCTCTTGTAAACACCTTTCTCTATAATTCCGTTCAATAAGCTATTTTCTTGCTCAAGTGTAACTTGGCTAAGAGAATCATTAGTGGAGTCAAGAGAGCTACTAGAAGCAACAACATTGGATTTAGCATGATTATTGTTACTACTAGATGAAGAATCTTTCTTGTTCTTGTTGCTAGATTTAACTTGTGGCATGTAAGTAGACAAGGGTAAATGCTTGGCAATGTAAGAAGAACTTTTCTTGCAAAGATCATCATTGATTGCCTTTAAAAACTCATGTTCTTGCTCAAGGTTGAGCTTTTCAAAGCGTAGCTTATCATGAGTCTTTAAAAGTTCTCAATGATCTTCCAAGGTAGTTTCATGAGCTAGATTAAGAGTGTTTAGTTCTTTAGTTAGGCGCTCAATCTCCTTCTTATCATCGTCATTAGTTTTGTCTTGATTATCATGATTAATAGCAAGCTCATCATAGTTTTCATAACTAGAGTTGTCAACAAGTAAATCATCATCTCCTAGCAAATCATCTTCATCACTATTGAAATCAACATACTCGAGGTGTGTTACCTTTGGACCTTTAGCCATGAAGCATCTCCCAATTCCTTCATTTGGTGAGTCAAATATGTCGAAGGAGTTGGTTTTCACAAGTGCTAGTCCGACAACACCTTCATCTTGAGTATATTCAGAGTAAGAGTGATAACTTCTTTCGGAGTGATTGTCGGAGTCGAAACCAGATACCCATTCACCAACATGAGCTTGATGTCTTCTTTTTGTGTGGCTCCTTGATGACTTGTCCTTCCTTTCCGAGTCCTTGCTTCTCTGAGAGGGTCTTCGTTCATAACGATCATCTCTAGTCCTTCTCTCTCTTGATGATGATTCTTCTCTTATACTCCTTATTTTCGGAGAATCTTCTCTTCTTTTGTAGGGGGCCGTACATTCATTTGAGTAGTGTCTGGGTCTTCCACAATTGTAGCAATTACGCTCACGACTAGAAGATCTTTTGTAATTGTAGGACCTTGACTTGGAACTTCTTTCCTTGCTTCTACTCGTGTAGAACTTGTTGAAGTTCTTCACCATTAGACTCAATTCTTCATTGAAGGTTTGCTTCGCACTTGATGATGTGGGAGCATCACACGAGGCTTTGTAAGCACCACTTGACTTGTTGTGAAGCTCTTCCTTATCCTTGAGTGACATCTCATGAGCAACAATTCTTCCAATAACTTCCGTTGGCTTGAGATCTTTGTAATTGGGCATCATTTGGATCAATGTGCACATGGTATCATACTTTCCATCCAAGGCTCTTAGGATCTTCTTGATGATGAATCTATCGGTCATCTCTTCACTTCCTAAGCCGGCAATCTCATTTGTGATGAGAGAAAGCCTAGAGTTCATTTCAGCGACACCTTCACCATCCTTCATTTTGAACTTGTCAAGCTGACTTTGAAGCACATCTAATTTGGATTCCTTGACAAATTCGGTACCTTCATGCATATCAATAAAAGTATCCCAAATTTCCTTTGCATTCTCAAGACGACTGATTTTGTTGAATTCTTTGGGGCATAATCCGTTGAAGAGAATATCACAAGCTTGAGCATTGTATTGTAGCATCTTCAACTCTTCCGCGGTAGCTTCATGGTTTGGTTCTCTCCCATCGAAGAATTCACCTTGCAAGCCAATACACACAATAGCCCAAACGGCCGGGTTATGTCCAAGAATATGCATTTTCATCTGATGCTTCCAACTAGCAAAATTTGTACCATCAAAGTAAGGACCTCTACGGTGGTAATTTCCCTCGCTAGACGCCATACTCTCCTAGGTTGTGAAACCAAGGCTATGTCCACCAAAAGCTATGGAAATCAAAGCAAATGGAGACCAAAGCTCTGATACCACTTGTAGGATCGAAAGTATGTCTAGAGGGGGGTGATTAGACTACTTGACCAAATAAAAATCTAGCCTTTTCCCAATTTTAGTTCTAGGCAGATTTTAGCAACTTAGCACAAGTCAAGCAATCAACCTACACATGAATTCTAAGAGTATAGCCGCGGAAAGTAAACCAATTGCATATGAAGGTAAAGGGAGGAGTTTGGAGAGTGCAAACGCAATTGGAGACATGGAGATTTTTGGTGTGGTTCCGATAGGTGGTTCTATCGTACGTCCACATTGATGGAGACTTCAACCCACGAAGGGTAACGGTTGTGCGAGTCCACGGAGGGATCCACCCACGAATGGTCCATGAAGAAGCACCCTTGTCTATCCCACCATGGCCGTCACCCACGAAGGACTTGCCTCACTCGGGTAGATCTTCACGAAGTAGGCGATCTCCTTGCCCTTACAAACTCCTTGGTTCAACTCCACAATCTTGATGGAGGCTCCCAATTGACACCTAACCAATCAAGGAGACACCACTCTCCAAGAGGTAACAAATGATGTGTTGATGATGAACTCCTTGCTCTTGTGCTTCAAATGATAGTCTCCCCAACACTCAACTCTCTCTCACAGGATTTGGATTTGGTGGAAAGATGATTTGAGTGGAAAGCAACTTGGGGAAGGCTAGAGATCAATATTTATGTGGTTGGAATGGAATATCTTGACCTCAACACAAGTGTAGGTGGTTCTCTCTCAGAAAATGTATGTTGGAAGTGTAGGCATGTTCTGATGGCTCTCTCTATAAATGAAGAGTGGGTGGAGGGGTATAAAAGCCTCCACACAAAATCTAACCGTTACACACAAATCACCAAACTCGGTGGGACCAAATCATGAAACTCGGTCAGACCGATTTAGTTCAACATGTGAATGTTAGGATTTTTGGTGGGACCGACATGTCAACTCGGTGGGACAGATTTTGTTAGTGTTAGGGCATAACGTAATCTCGGTGAGACTGATTTCCCAAACTCAGTGGAACCAATTTTGGTAATGGACTAACAGAGAGTTGGTCAGGCAAACTCGGTGGGACCGATTCGCTCATCTCGGTTGGACCGAAACGTTAGGAAAGGGAAACAGAGAGTTTGCATTGCAATCTCGGTGGGACCGATCGCTCATCTCGGTTTGACCGAAACGTTACGAATGGAAACAGAGAGATTACAATCCCATCTCGGTGAGACCGAAAAGACTAGGGTTTCTGGCAATGGCTATGTCAACAGAACTCGGTGGCGCCGGATAGAAAGTGTTGGTGGGGCCGAGTTTGACTTTCGGTTTGGGACATATGTGGATGTGAGAAAGTAGTTGAGGGCTTTTGGAGCATATCACTTAGCACTTTGAGCAAGTAAGCCATTAGGCAACACCTCATCCCCTCTTAATAGTATTGGCTTTTCCTATGGACTCAATGTGATCTTGGATCACTTAAAATGAAAAGATGTAGAGTCCTGAGCTTTGAGCTTGAGCCAATTCTTTGTCCTTACAATTTTGAGGTATCCATTTTTCTCATCCATGCCATGCCAATCACTGAGCTTTCCTGAAATGATTATCTTTAAGTAGCATTACCTCAATGAGTTATATGTTGTTAGGAATTACCAAAACCACCTAGGGATAGTTGCACTTTCAGCGCGCCCTACGCCCCTGGGCGCACCCCCCACCCTCATGGGCCCCTCGTGGCTCCCCTGACCGACTTCTTTTGCCTATATATGTCCCTATACCCAAAAACCATTGAGGACCAAAATAGATCGGGAGTTCCTCCCCCTCAAGCCTCTGTAGCCACCGAAAACCAATCTAGACCCGTTCCGGCACACTGCCGGAGGGGGGATCCCTCACCGGTGTCCATCCTCATCATCCCGGCACTCTCCATGACGAGGAGGGAGTAGTTCACCCTCGGGGCTGAGGGTATGTACTAGTAGCTATGTATTTGATCTCACGCTCTCTTGTGTTCTTGATTCGGCAAGATCTTGATGTATTGCGAGCTTTGCTATTATAGTTGGATCTTATGATGTTTCTCCCCCTCTACTCTCTTGTGATGGATTGAGTTTTCCCTTCGAAGTTATCTTATCAGATTGAGTCTTTAAGGATTTGAGAACACTTGATGTATGTCTTGCATGTGCTTATCTGTGGTGACAATGGGATATTCACGTGATCCACTTGATGTATGTTTTGGTGATCAACTTGCAGGTTCCGTAACATTGTGAACTTATGCATAGGGGTTGCCACACATTTTCGTCTCGACTCTCCGGTAGAAACTTTGGGGCACTATTTGAAGTACTTTGTGTTGGTTGAATAGATGAGGTGACATTAGGGTTTTGGTTGATTTTGGAGTATCTAGGTGATTGTGTGATGCATATAGTATAATCATACCCACAGATACTTGAGGTGACATTGGAGTATCTAGGTGACATTAGGGTTTTGGTTGATTTGTGTCTTAAGGTGTTATTCTAATACAAACTCTATGATAGATCGAACGAAAAGAATAGCTTCATGTTATTTTACTATGGACTCTTGAATAGATCGATCAGAAAGGATAACTTTGAGGTGGTTTCGTACCCTACCATAATCTCTTTGTTTGTTCTCTGCTATTAGTTAGTTTGGAGTGACTCTTTGTTGCATGTTGAGGGATAGTTATATGATCCAATTATGTTATTATTGTTGAGAGAACTTGCATTGGTGAAAGTATGAACCCTAGGCCTTGTTTCCTAGCATAGCAATACTATTTACGCTCACTTTTATCACTTGCTACCTTGCTGTTTTTATATTTTCAGATTACAAAAACCTATATCTACCAACCATATTGCACTTGTATCACCATCTCTTCGTCGGACGAGTGCACCCATACAATTTACCATTGTATTGGGTGTGTTGGGGACATAAGAGACTCTTTTTTATTTGGTTGCAGGGTTGCTTGAGAGAGACCATCTTCATCCTACGCCTCCCACGGATTGACAAACCTTAGGTCATCCACTTGAGGGAAATTTGCTACTGCCCAACAACATATACAAGAAGAAGGTTGTGTAGTAGACATCAGTTGCTAGAGTGACAGAAGCTTAAACCCTAGTTTATGTGTTGCGTCGTAAGGGGCTGATTTGGATCCATATGTTTCATGCTATGGTTAGGTTTACCTTAATACTTCTTTCGTAGTTGCGGATGCTTGCGAGAGGGGTTAATCATAAGTGGGAGGCTTGTCCAAGGAAGGGCAACACCCAAGCACCGGTCCACTCACATATCAAATTATCAAAGTAACGAACATGAGTCATATGAGCATGATGAAAACTAGCTTGACAACAATTCCCATGTGTCCTCGGGAGCGCTTTGCTTTATATAAGAGTTTGTCTAGGCTTGTCCTTTGCTACAAAAAGGATTGGGCCACCTTGCTGCACCTTAGTTACTTTATTTTCTTGTTACCTATTACGAATTATCTTATCACACAACTATCTGTTACCAATGATTTCAGTGCTTGTAGAGAATACCTTGCTGAAAACCACTTGTCATTTCCTTCTGCTCCTTGTTGGGTTTGACACTCTTACTTATCGAAAGGACTATGATAGATCCCCTATACTTGTGGGTCATCAAGACTCTTTTCTGGCATAGTTGCCGGGAGTGAAGCGCCTTTGGTAAGTGGAATTTGGTAAGGAAACATTTATATAGTGTGCTAAAATTTACTGTCACTTGTTACTATGGAAAATAATCCTTTGAGTGGTTTGTTCGGGGTATCTTCACCTTGAATGGAAGAACAAAGAGTTGCTCCTCAACCTACTGCACCTACTGAAAATATTTATTATGAAATTCCTTCGGGTATGATAGAGAAACTGCTAGCTAATCCTTATGTAGGAGATGGAACATTACATCCTGATATGCACCTAATCTATGTGGATGAAGTTTGTGGATTATTTAAGCTTGCAGGTATGCTCGAGGATGTGGTCAAGAAGAAGGTCTTCCCTTTATCTTTGAAGGGAAAGGCATTGACATGCTATAGGCTATTGGATGATATTGGATCATGGAACTACAACCGATTGAAATTGGAATTTCGTCAGAAGTTTTATCCTATGCATCTGGTTCATCGTGATCGGAATTATATATATATATTTTGGCCTTGTGAAGGAGAAAGTATCACTCAAGCTTGGGGAGTCTTAAGTCAATGTTATATTCATGCCCCAATCATGAGACCTTGTGAGAAATTATTATTCAAAATTTTTATGCTCGGCCTTCTCATAATGATCGATCCATGCTCGATACTTCTTGTACTGGCTCCTATATGAAGAAGGATATTGAATTCAAATGGGATTTATTGGAAAGAATTAAACGCAACTCTGAATGAAGGTAAAGAGTCAGGTATAAACCTTAAGTTTGATTGTGTTAAATCTTTTATGGATACCAATGCTTTTCGTGATTTTAGCACTAAATATGGACTTGGCTCTGAGATAGTAGCTTCTTTTTGTGAATCTTTTGCTACTCATGTTGATCTCCCTAAGGAGAAGTGGTTTAAATATCACCCTCCCATTGAAGTTAAAGTAGTAGAACCTATTGAAGTTGAAGAAGAGACTATTACTTGTAATGTTGATCTATTGTTCCTACTGCTTATATTGAGAAACCACCTTTTCCTATTAGAATAAAGGATCATGCTAAAACTTCAACTGTTGTTCGTAAGAGTTATACTAAAACACCTACACCCTCTGAACAAGTTAAATTTGAACCTAGTATTGCTATGGTTAAAGATCTCTTGGTTGATAATATTGATGGGCATGTTATTTATTTCTGTGATGAAGCTGCTAGAATTGCTAAACCTGATATGAAAGATAAACATAGACATGTTGTTGCATGCCCATTGTTTCTGTTAAAATAGGACATCATTGTTACCATGGCTTATGTGATGTGGGTGCTAGTTTGAGTGCAACTCCTTATACCTTATATAAAGAAATTATGAATGATTTTGCACCTGTTGAGATAGAAGATATTGATGTTACTATTAAGCTTGCTAATAGAGATACTATATCACCAATTGGGATTGTTAGAGATGTTGAAATCTTGTGTGGGAAGATAAAATATCCTACTGGTTTTCTTGTTCTTGATTCCCCACAAGATAATTTTTGTTCCATTATATTTGGTAGACCTTTCTTGAACACTGTTAATGCTAAGATAGACTGCGAGAAAGACATTGTTACTGTTGGTTTAGGGGATATGTCTCATGATTTTAATTTCTCTAAGTTTCATAGATAACCCCATGATAAAGAATTGGCTAGTAAGGATTATATTATTGGTCTTGCTTCTATTGTTGTGCCTCCTAATGATCCTTTAGAACAATATTTGCTAGACCATGAAAATGATATGTTTATGAATGAAAGAAGGGAAATAGATGAAGTATTCTTTAACCAAGAACCTATTTTGAAACACAATTTGCCTGTTGAAATCCTTCGGGATCCTCCTCCACCAAAGGGTGATACCGTGTTTGAGCTTAAACAATTACCTGATACTCTGAAATATGCTTATCTTGATCAAAAGAATATATATCATGTTATTATTAGTGCTAACCTTTCAGAGCATGAAGAAAAGAAATTACTGAAAACTCTGAAGAAGCACCGTGCCGCTATTGGATATACGATTGATGATCTTAAGGGCATTAGTCCCTGATGAGGACATGACTACCTTGGATATGACCAAAAGTATTGCATACATGCATATTTGTCAGGTGATTTCTAATGCAAACTATTCAATAATCTATTTATGTTATCCAGAACAAAAATACTTCACACACTTTTGTGTTTTGTCTAATTGCAGGTGTATGGGACATTTGTACAATCCACGTATGAAGATAAGGGAAAAGGAGAATTTTAGGTTGTGTTCAAAAAGTCCTCTCACGTCACTTTTGGGCCAAGAGAAGATAGAGTCCAAGTCTCTCACGTTCTGGATTCAGATTCGGACTGCACAGACATACCTGACTCAAAACGCCAACAACTTTTTCATACGGACTCCGAATTGGGTTATTATTTTTTTGTTGGAAACTAGATTTCGTGCTCTTTCCAACCCAATTGGATTCAGCTTCAAATTCGTCCAGAGCGTCGAGTTACGGACGAAACAATTTGACGTTGCAACAGAATCCGAGTCAAACTGCAAGCCCAAAGGTGTTGCATCACCTCCACTTGGTCCCATGAGCCTTGTATGACCTAGGGTTAGTTTTAGGCTGCCTTGGGACATCCTCCCACCTCCTTGGCCGCCACCCCTTTCTCCTATATAAGTAGATCCATCTAGTAGCTTTTTCCTTGGGATTTGTTTAGTTAAAAGTTAGCCAACGCAACTTTGTGTACTTCGTTTGTGTCCAATGACCAGACCAAGACCGCTTTCGGATCCCACCTTTATTAATACTTCATCTATATTCGCAATATTCAGATTGAATTATCATATTCTTGCTTGTTCTTTGATTGCGTGCAGGAATAGACCTTCGTGGTCAGGCTGATCGAGCTTCCAGCATCGTCAGTAACCTCGGGACACCTTAGCCTCTATCAGTCCCACTCTATGTCAGGACAACATTAAATTGGAGAAAGATGTTAAACTGGTTGTTGATCATCAACGATGGTTAAATCCTAAGATGAAAGAAGTGGTAATAAATGAAATATTAAAGCTTCTGGAGGCAGGTATAATTTATCCTATTGCTGATAGTCAATGGTTAAGCCCTGTCCATTGTGTCCCTAAGAAGGAAGGTATTACTGTTGTTCCTAATGATAAAATGAATCGATTCCACAAAGAACTGTTACAGGTTATAGGATGGTAACTGATTTTCACAAATTAAATAAAGCTACTAGAAAAGATCATTACCCTCTACCTTTTATTGATCAAATGCTAGAAAGAATATCCAAGCGTACACATTTCTGCTTTCTAGATGGTTATTCTAGTTTCTCTCAAATACATGTGACAAAAAATGATCAAGAGAAAACCAATATTCACTACCGCATGATGCTGCTAACGCGACACTATGATTAGAGACCATTCAACGAAACTGTGTGCGATGCAATAATCGCAAACGATGGTGTAAAAATAGTCAAAAAGGTGCAAAATGTTTGCGATTCCAGATGCATCAAACACGGTTCAGATTTTAGTTGCGTGTGCGATGCAGGGCACACAATTTAGTTCAATTAACTGTTTGCGATGAGGAGGAACAAAAGAAACGGCCGACCAGATGAAGGTGTGTGCGATATACAGCATACGGTTCACTCGGATGAACTGTTTGTGATTAGGCAACACAAAAGAAACAGTTAGCCAGATCAATGTGTGTCGGTGTACAAAAGTAGGGGTCCCTTTTTGTACCCCTTTACTTGTGCACGGGCAATCGTAGCCCCACGCCCATGGCCACGCTTGGCGGAGAAGAGGAAGCAAAGGCCCAAGACTACCAGAGAAACGCCAAGCTAGAAACAAGAAGAGCAGGAGAGCGAGGTGACGCCCCCGGCAAGGCCCTTGCCGGGGCAACTTGCCCAACGCCCGCAGAGCTGCCACCCTTGAGCCTAAGAGTTACGACGCCCTCAAACACATTGGAACCAAAGCTCGGGAGGCGCCTTCGTGGTGGCATGCAGATCTGTGTGAAGACCAAGAACATACAAGACTAGATGAGAATCAGAAGACGAAGATCCTCGGCAAGATCCTTGTCGAGGATACCCACGAGACCCCCCGGCAAGACCCTTGCCGGGGAGGCCCACGACGCCGTGTCTAGACCCTTACCGACGACATCCGCGGGGCCACAGCCAAGCCCACACCTGCCAATACTCCACCGTCGTTCCCACATAGCTGCCAGCCCACCAACTAGGCGAGCACCTGCGTGGCGACGTGTGGCCTCCAGGCCAACTCAGCAAGCACCTGCATGGTGGCATGCAGATCTTTGTGAAGACTCTGCCACCGCACCAACTCAGCAGCCAGCCAGCCAACGTGGCACTACACGCCTCGTCAGTTCGAACGCACGTCGAAGCCAGGCGAGGCGGCGACAACTGGGATGAGCTTCCTTGCCGTCCCCGATAGAGCAAGAAGGGCACGTCGGCAACACATTAAATGCGTTTGTCCTACGGTGCCAGGAGATAAACTCAACTACTGTACAACTTTCCACCTCCGTTGTGCCACCGTGGCAGCCCCTTTTGACTATAAAAGGAGGCCCGAAGTGTACTGAGAGAGCATTCGGACTTTTTGGACCCTACATGATTTGTAGCTAGTCCAAGAACACCAGATAAACATAAACCAGCAGGAGTAGGGTATTACGCATCACTTGCAGCATGAACCTGGATAATCGCCCCGTGTTGACCCTCAAACCCGCTTTTCCACAGCTCCGCGCCCGCCAACCATAGCAAAAGGGATTCTTCATGATCCCATATGTGTCGTTTCCCCCGACATCTTTGGCACGCCAGGTAGGGGGCACAAGCTATGAAAATTCGGTTTGGAGGTCAGCACACCGACTTCATCATCAACATGTCATCCAAGAGAAAGGGGATCACAGCGATCGGCTCGTCAGGGGCTGGCCCGTCCGCGCCAGCATGAGCAGGTGGCCGGGTGGCCACGGATGGGGCCAGAGACATGGCCCACGAGCATCCACGACATTCTGGCGATCGGAGCCAGGCGAGCGGCTTCGTCTGAGTCCGAGATGACGAGCCACACGCCGCTGGGTCCGGGGGCGGGGCCGTGCTGCCTATGGGCGGCGCGGTAGGTTCTACGGCACCCCAGCTGGCACCTGCGTCGCGCCCTTCCCAAGCCGCGTGCACCACGGACGAAGACACCGCCGCCCCGACAAAGAAGGGCCGGCGCCGCAACAGGAAACAAAAGGGCAAGACTGTGCTTGCCGTTGAGGGATCCGATGAGCCCGGCGCTGCCAAAAAGTCCAAATCTGATGACCCCGACAAGGAGGTTGCCGGGTGTGACGCATGTTTGGCCCTGGCGTCTGCCGGCAAGCTAGGAGGCTCCGACAAGCAGTACTACAAGATCCACCGCACCAAGGGCCATGACCTCCAGAACTGCCGATAGGATGAGCTGCTGTCAGAAAAGCAGAAGGCTGAATATGAAAGGCGAGACAAGGAGAAGGGTCAGGATGGTGCCAAGGGGTCCGGCAAAAAGCATGGCGGCTAAGGGGGTCGCCGTGGCAAAGATAACCAACAAGAAAGGCCCGCCTGGGGCCGTGACAAGAAAGAGGAAGATGATGATCACGATGAGGACGACGAGTCCGGCAACACGGGTTCCAGAAGGCTACAGAGGCCATGTGCGTCAATGGTGGCGCCTCGTTGCACACCTCACATCACGAGCTGAAGCAGTGGGCGCGTGAGGTCACTGCGGTGGAGCCGTTGTACGATGCCCAAAATACACTGAGGTGGTCCCGTACGCCCATCATTTTTCGCATCGAGGATCACCCTGACCGCACAACTGTGGTCGGGTGTTTGCTGTTGTTGTTTTCACCAACAATACGCAACCTCAAGGTGACCAAAGTGCTGGTTGACGGTGGGGGCGGTCTGAATATGATCTCGCCCGCTGTGATCAAGAAGTTGTAGATTCCTGATGGAGATCTCGAGGAGACGGGCACGTTCCAAGGGGTCAAGCCAGGAAGGAGCAAGCTAAAAGGTAAACTCACGCTGCCTGTTACATTCAGGGGCGAGCTGAACTACAGGACGGAGAAGATCGTTTTGATGTTGCCGAGACCCCCCTGCCATAAAACGGGATCCTTGGCCGCCCGACGCTGGCCAAGTTCATGGCAGCATCACACTATGCCTACAACACATTGAAGATGACGGGGCCGCTGACCATCATCACTGTCCCCTCTGACAAGAAAGACGTGCTCATCCGCGCCGATCAACTCTATTGAGAGGCAGTTGCAATAACTGTCGCTAGGGCACTCACTCCTGCCGCTGAAGCCCTGGGAAGGAAGAAGGCCGAAAGGACCTCTTGCACCCACTCCGGCAAGCGCACCTCTTCGGAGTTTTGTGCTCCCATTGAGGACGTGCCGGAGAGCTCCACCAGCAAGAGCAAGAAGTCCAAGGCTGCACCACGAGAAACCAAGAGGGTGTCCGTCATGGAGGACGGCGCGGGCGCGGCTTTCACTATAAGCTCCACCCTCGACAGCAAATAGGAAAGCGCGCTCGTCGCCTTCCTGCGGGCGAATGTCAATGTATTTGCATGGCAAGCATCTGACATCCCCGGTGTTCCCAGGGAGGTCATTGAGCACCATCTTGCTGTCTGTCCTCACGCGTGACCCGTCAAGAAGAAGGTCAGGAAGCAAGCTTTGGAGCGACAAGAGTTCATCATTGAAGAGATCAGGCCTGGTAAGAGGAGTACTCCACCCCACATGGTTGGACAATCCGGTGGTGGTGCTTAAGGCGAATGGGAAGTGGAGGCTGTGTATTGATTACACAGACATCAATAAAAGCCTGTCCAAAGGATCCTTTCCCTCTGCCATGCATCGACCAGATTGTAGACTCCACTGCCGGGTGTAACCTGCTGTCATTCCTCGATTCCTATTCAGGATACCACCAGATCTTCATGATCAAGGAAGACGAAGAGAAGACCGCGTTCATCATCCCATGTTGTACGTACTATTTTGTACGAATGCCTTTCGGGTTGAAGAGCGCTGGTTCAAAATTTGCTCGAGCGGTCTAGATTGGTTTTGAGCCCCAGCTACATAGAAATATGGAAGCTTATATGGATGACATAGTGCTCAAAACCAAGGACAGGGACATGCTCATGCAAGATTTAGAAGAAACATTCAAAAATCTGCGCGACATCAACCTGAAGCTCAACCTAGAGAAGTGCGTGTTCGGCATCCCCTCCGGCAAACTTCTTGGGTTTTTTGTGTCTCAACGTGAAAGTGAAGCAAATCCTGACAAGATCAAGGCGATCGAGCATATTGAGGCACCGAAACGGCTCAAAGACGTCTGTAGGCTCGCCGGCTGCGTTGCTGCCTTGAGTAGGTTCATTTCCAAATCTGCTGAGCGTGCCCTCCCCTTTTTCAAAGTTTTGAAAAAGGTGGGTCCAGTAAAATGTACTCCGGAGACAGAGGCAGCACTGCAAGATTTGAAGAGGTACCTCTCCTCCACGCCAATACTAGTCGCGCCTAAACCACGAGAGTCGTTGCTGCTGTACTTAGCAGCAACGAATCAAGTGGTCAGTGCTACGCTGGTGGCACGGAGAGAACTCGAGGGAGAAGCAGCAGTTGCAGCAGAGCCGTCGGATGGTGGGCCGGGGTCCTCCCGGGCAGAGCCTGACACCGGCAAACCAGAACGCCCGGCGAGGACTGGTCCCAGCGAGGCAGAGTCTGAGCGGACGGGCGAAGTGGGACGGAAGAAGAAGATGGTGCAGCACCCAATATATTTTGTCAGTTCCCTCTTGCAGGGGGCTAGGTCAAGATATTCTGGAATGTAGAAGCTGCTTTTCGGCCTCCTCATGGCCTCGAGAAAGTTGCGCCACTATTTCCAAGCGCACGAGGTCACCGTCGTCACCCGCCTCCCTTTGCAATGGATTTTGCACAATCCAGATGCGGCAGGGAGGATCGTGGAGTGGCCATTGGAGCTGTCGAGCTTTGGCCTCAGGTTTGAAAGTACTTCAACGATCAAGAGCCGAGCTTTGGCAAAGTTCATAGTAGAGTGGACCGCTACGCCCGACGAGGAGATTCAAGAGACCACCCTTCTCGGCAAGGAGACAAGCAGTGAGTGGATTATGTACTTTGACTGAGCTTTCTCAATCCAAGGTGCTGGTGCTGGCATGCTACTCATCACACCCACCGAAGAGCACCTCAAGTACGTAATCCAGATGCACTTTCCCCAGGAAAAATCAACGAACAACCGGCGGAGTACGAGGGGTTGCTTGCGGGTCTCAAGATCGTGGCAGACCTCGGAATCAAGAAGCTCATCATCAGGGGTGATTCACAGCTCGTCGTCAAGCAAGTTAACAAGGATTACCAAAGCTTGCTGATGGAGGCCTACGTGAATGAGGTCAGGAAGTTTGAAAAACGTTTTGACGGCCTACAAGTAGACCATGTTCCCCGAGCAGAGAACAGCGTTGCCGATGACCCATCGAAACGCGCTGCCGTCAAGTTGCCTGTGGAACCAGGTACCTTTGTACTTCAGTTCACTCAACCATCCATAGAGCCATCAGCAGGGCAGAACAAGTGAAGGAAGACAAGCAACGACAAGTACCTTCCCGCCGAGCTCCCAGGAGCCGCCGGCAAGGAGTTTGCCGGGTACCCCAAGCTTGCCGAGGGGCAACTACCTCCGACAGGGCCCCAGGCCCTACTGTAGAGGCAGCTGCTCCTGCGGCCGAGGATGTCCCTTTGGTCCTTACCGTTGATCCCCAGGCTCTGGCATGGGCGCATCCCATTGTCCATTTCCTCCAAACAAGAGAGCTCCCTGAGGAGCAGGAAGAAGCAGAGAAAGTAGCCCGCCGGTCCAACATGTACCAGTTTGTGGATGATACCCTGTACAGAAGGAGGCCAAACGACGTGAGGTTGAAGTACATTCCTCAAGAGGACGGACTAGAACTATTGGCGGAGATACATCGAGGTGTATGTGGCTCCCACGTAGGGTCAAGGGCCCTTGCCGGCAAGGCATTTCGGCAAGGTTTTTTCTGGCCCACAGCCCTCTAGGATGCAGCTGCGCTAATAACCATGTGTGAAGCGTGTCAGTTCCATTCGAAGAAGCTTCATCAACCAACTCAAGCCCTTCAAATAATCCCTCTCTCCTGGCCACTTTCGGTCTGGGGGCTCGATATACTGGGCCCTTTCCCCCGTGCTGTCAGGGGCTTTGAGTACTTTTACATCGCGATTGACAAGTTCACAAAGTGGCCCGAAGTGGAAGCAGTGAGGAAGGTGATAGCATAGTCAGCCATCAAGTTCTTCAAGGGGCTAGTTTGCCGTTTTGGTGTGCCAAACAGGGTCACCACTAACAACGGCACACAATTCACAAGCCGCACCTTCACGCAATACATCCAGGACCTTGGTAGCAAAGTTTGTTTCGCTTCAATGGCACACCCACGGAGCAACGGCCAGGCGGAGATGGTGAATGCTGAAGTACTATGAGGCCTGAGGACAAAGACTTTTGACAGGCTGCACAAGTGTGGAAGGCACTGGATTGATGAGTTGCCGGCGGTTCCTCGGTCAATCAGAACGACGCCAAATCGAGCCACTGGCCAGACACCCTTTGCCCTGGTATACGGGGTAGAAGCAGTTCTCCCCACGGAACTCACATACGGGTCACCTCGATTGCTCGCTTATGACGAGCTTGAGCAAGAGCAGTTGTGGAAAGATGACGCGACGCTCCTTGAGGAAGATCGTCTTCAGGCGGCTGTGCGAGCTACACGCTACTGGCAAGCCTTGCGCCGCTATCATAGCCACAAGGTTCATGCCCGAAGTCTTGAGGAAGGTGACCTTGTTCTTTGGCGTGTTCAGTCGGCCAAGAATTCCAACAAGTTGATGCCAAAGTGGGAAGGCCCTTATCGGGTAATACGAGTCACTAGGCCTAGTGTAGTTCGCCTGGAGACCGAAGATGGTATCCCAGTGAGCAACTCCTGGAACATTGAACATCTTCGTAAGTTTTACCCATAAGGCGCGGTTGCCAGGCCTCCCAGCTAACCACCTTTTGTACAAGCCTTGCCGACAAGGCATGTAGCCCTTTGTACAGAGCCAGGCGTAGACCCTGGGCATAAATAAATGAAGCGCTGGCGCCCTATGTTTTAGCATGCATGCTAGGTTAAGTCTTCCTCTTTGGTAGGGTTGATAGTGCTCAGCGGCATCTAACACCTAGCATAGAGGTTGGGTGTGTGTGTTTCCGTCTTTTCCAGTCCTTTCTTTGGTTCATAGGCTGCATAGGCTTTTTTGCCAAGCCATTTAAGGGCAGGGAGACGGATTGACATCCTTGACCTCGGCAAGCCATTGCCGGGGGCTGTAGATTCGGGTATTCAACCATGGCAAGCCAATGTTGCCGGGAGCTGCGAATTTAGATAAGTCTTTTATCCCATGTTATGCATTTTCGTATGGAACTGGGACGTATGAAGCCTCGCTTATTCCTGGGCCACCGTGCTCCCCCTTTCCTGTGCCCAAGAACTATTCTCTGGGCCGAAACTTGGTTGTAGTCACGGTGACAAGGGAGCAAATGAAGGGCCTAATCTTACTTCGCCCATGCCTCCGCCGAGAGCATGAGTATGGTTGTTCTATGAAGTAAGGGGACGGCAAGGCCTGTTGCCGGGCGATAATGTTTATCTTAGGAATAACAAGGATTCATTCCTTGGCATGAGCCTCGCTCACGCACAAAGAAGCCGGCAAGCACCCTTTTTCATTAATACGTTCCAAATAGGTACAGTTCATACAGAATGTAAACATGAGCAAGGGGATTACAAGGTTTAAATCTAACGAGTGCCCACAGGCTTAAAAACTGAAAAAGATAAGTGCCCCATGATCCTCGTTCTTGCCCCTTTCCTCCCAGGTGTGGCAGGTGAAGGCAAAAAGGAGGTGACGGGAATGCGCCGATGGAGAGCTTGACGAGGAAGACCCTCGGCAGGGCGCGTGTCCGAGGGAGGAGGGCGGCGCGGTCAGTCGGAGTCGGAGTCGGCGTCCTATCGCTTGATGCCCTCAGCGTCGCTGTCGTTTTCCTCCTTGTCACTCCCTATTGAGGAGGAGTCTTCATCATCGGAGCAGCTCTCCACACAACACCTTAGGCGAGTTCCCAAGTCCCCAAAGACCTTGACGGAGAGCAGGCCGTTCTCCATTAATTTGAAGTGGAGAACAAGCCCCTCCGACAAGCTGTGAGCATGAGCAAAGGTCTTCCATCCACGGCGAAGATACATAACGTGAGGGGCGGGGAAGTCGACGTCGACCCGCATGCTGCCATTCCCACAGCCCCTCATGTGCAGCCTTAAAGCCTATGACGGGTCGAGCTCCATCTCCCAAGCGAACGGACTAGGGAGACGAAGACAACGGTGCACTAGCCTGTGTAGCCTGATGACGAACTCGCGGGGCTGTTCTCCGACGTGGCCCTCCATTGGGCGAGGGGCCACTGGCGGAGGCGAGGCCGGTGTGCCGCCCAGCCCTCCTCTTCCCCGAGTGCCACGACGGCCTCGGCCTCACCCCTCCCTCTTTCTTTCGCGGCCGGCTCCACCGCCACGAGCTCTTGGGAAGGAGAGGCACGCTGTCGAGCAGAGACCCTCATCGTTGCCATCGGAGTGCCAGTGCGCCCTCTCGCCATAGCAAAAGGAAGGAAGGAACTGAGGTGGAAGGAGATGAATGATGAAGGATTAAGGGGTAGCATCCCCCTCCCCTTCTTATAAAGGGGCGGGGCTGGGGCTCGGCCGCCCCACTTAACCAACCCGGCCGCCAGGGGCACAGGGAGTCGAGACCGACACGCTGCTCCAATAAGCGACGACCCGGTTTCCCACCTTGCCATTTGAGGAACGTGCCCCCACGTCCACCGCCTACCATTTTTGACGCATGGTGGGCATGTGGCGAGCAAGCCGAAATCGAGAAGACAAGTGAAGCGACTGTTTTCCATCCAGTGATCATGGGGCACGGGCGCCTTGAAGGCCGCGACTCGAGTCCACTTAGTAAAGGAGTCGCGCCCCTGCATTTTTTCCTTTTTATGGGGAAGGCGTGGGCCGCCTCTTTACCATGATGTGACCATGCGTGCAGCAACCGCCCCACGCTCGAGCCCCACGTCACGCATTCAACGCGGGTCATTGGGAAGCGCAATGAGCGAGAGAGTTATTGCAGTAAAAACTCCGCCACGCGCGCACCCGCACACCATTCTGGGCCTGGCCCAATAACACCCCGCGCTTATATGTGGCCCAGGCCTGGGGGCTCCTGTCGGTGTATAAAAGTAGGGGTCCCTTTTTGTACCCCTTTACTTGTGCGCGGGCAGTCGCAGCCCCACACCGTGGCCATGCTTGGCGGAGAAGAGGAAGCAAAGGCCCAAGACTACCAGAGCAACGCCAAGCCAGAAACACGAAGAGCAGGAGGGCGAGGTGAACCCCCCCCCCCCCCCCCCCCCCCCGGGCAAGGCCCTTGCCGGGGCGGTCTTCGCAGCCCTGGCAAGAACCTTGACGGGGCAACTTGTGCAACGCCAGCAAAGCTTCCACCCTTGAGCCTAAGAGTTCCGACGCCCTCAACCACATTGGAACCAAAGCTCAGGAGGCGCCTTCGTGGTGGCACGCAGATCTGTGTGAAGACCAAGAACATACAAGACTAGATGAGAATCAGAAGACGAAGATCCTCGGCAAGATCCTTGCCGAGGATACCCACGAGACCCCCGGCAAGACCCTTGCCGGGGAGGCCATGACGCCGTGCCAAGACCCACCGGGGCCCCGGCAAGACCCTTGCCGAAGACATCCGCGGGGCCACAGTGAGGCCCACATCTGCCAAGACTCCACCGCCATTCCCACACTGCTGCCAGCCCACCAACTAGGCGAGCACCTGCGTGGCAACGTGCGGCCTCCAGGCCAACTCAGCAAGCACCTGCGTGGTGGCATGCAGATCTTCGTGAAGATGCTGCCACCGCACCAACTCAGCGGCCAGCCAGCCAGCGTGGCACTACACGCCTCATCTGTTCGGACGCGCGTCGAAGCTAGGCGAGGCAGCGACAGCTGGGACGAGTTTCGTTGCCGTCCCCGATAAAGCAAGAAGGGCACATCGGCAGCGCATTAAATGCGTCTATTCTACAGTGCCAGGAGATAGACTTAACTACTGTACAACTTTCCACCACTTGTGTGCCACTGTGGTAGCCCCTTTTGACTGTAAAAGGAGGCCCGCGACGTACTGAGAGAGGATTCAGACTTTTTGGACCCCACACACTTTGTAGCTAGTCCAAGAACACCAGATAAACATAAACCAGCAGCAGTAGGGTATTACGCATCACTTGCGGCCCGAACCTGGATAATCGCCCCGTGTTGATCCCTCAAACCCGCTCTTTCCACAGCTCCGCACCCGCCAACCGTAGCAAAAGGGATTCTTCGTGATCCTGTAGGTGTCGTTTCCCCTGACAATGTGTGTGCGATATATGGCATGTGGTTCACTCCGACAAACTGTCTTCGTTGAGACAAGAGAACAGAAATGGTTCAATATATCGAGATATGTGTGATACATGGCAAACAGGTCTGTAATTAGAAATGTGTGCGAAGACTGATAATAACATAGACGATTGCTTCTAATAAGACGTATGTGATATGCTCTGTCTACAAAACATCTATTAGCCATTGGGGGACGGGCGGTCATCCGGATACGCCATAAGGATGCAAAGAGGCATCCTATATCTGCAAGGACTAGCTATTTCACCAGTAGCTCATGTAAGGGAACTCTCAAGTTAAGTGTCCTCAGGCTGGAGCAGCCATCAGATGGGTGACTGGATGGGAAGTTGTGTTGATGTTAAATTAACTGATAGGATGGGTCATATTTGTCAAATTAAATGACCGATACGACCCATCTCATGAGTTAATTTAACCTCGAGGTCCTTGTTTTTTATTTTTTAACACATGTTAAAGAAGGTCTACCGCATTACTTTTTGACAATGTGCGATATGTGGCATACAGTTGATCCATCCGACCTATTTGTGATGGAATAAGCCGTGTGTGTTGTGGGCAAACGCTTGCTAGTATTCAACCGTTTGCAATTGATGAATTCATCACCGACGAGATCTCTAGTGTGGTTCGTGTTCATCTGATCATCATCTACTTCTTATGCTAGTATTCATAAACCTAGGTGGCACGCGACGCATGGAGGCGACAAGCGTAGCCTATAGCACACCCACCTTTTCCAAGCATGCCAACCCTCCAAAGCGCCACCTCTGCCATCAACCTCCCCGACAATGCGATGGACGACGCTATGATGCGCGTCATCGCTAGGGTTGAGCAGACCTTTGGCGCATGGCGCTTGAGCGCAGCGGATCAAGATAGGCATGTCAGCACCGATAGTCTGCAGCTCGCCGAACAACATGATCGATGGCGCGCCGCAGAGCAAGCTAGGTGCGTCTACGCCGATAGGTTGCGGCTCGCCGCACGGCAAGACCGTTGGAGCGCCGCAGAGCGATAGGCGCGGCGCGCCGCACAACAAGAGCGGATCCATCAGCGCTTTCCTGCTATCAACACGGCATCGCAGCTGGGTATATGTCCCGTCAGTACCCCCATTCCTCGCTAGGAGTGGGAAGAGGCCCTCAGCGCCGTACTTGCACCAGAGGCCGGCCGTGCCGTACTTGCACTAGATGCCCACCGCGCAGTTCGCATGGGTCACGCCGTTCTGCTTGTCCGCGGCCCGCTCGATGCCAACACGCTGGTTGGTGGGCTCGACTACCTCCTTGGCCCAGGTGTCCACCTGGGCACAGTAGAGGAACATGGCGGTCACATCCTCGAGTTGGTGATCTCCGATGAAATAGCCAACTTGGAGCTCGAGATCACGCTCCAGATGTACCACGAGCATATCGACCGCTTGGACGAACGCCTGCACGAGTTCAGGCAGAGCTAAGAGCTACCGTAGGCAAGGGCTGCTGGTCATGGTCTCATGGACGCATTTTATTTTGTTGGGTCGTTTCGACATGGATACTTATGTATTCACAGCAATCATAGTATTGCTCTGTTTATTCCTCTGTTTCAATGTGTGTACTCTGTTTTCCATTCTTATATGTTCCGTTTCAATGTGTGTATATACACTTTCCATTCTGTATATGTAGATGATAACAACTAGATTCAAATTAGTATACAAAAACAGATAGAAAATGGAATTCATAATATATTTATATATATATAATATCATCACATATACGTGATGATACTTAACTACTAGGTACAATGCATAAAATTGAAAACGAACAATACAAAAACTAATAATCCCTCCTGGAGCTAGTATTCCGGCAGCCCCTCACCAGCAGCTCCCTGGTGCACGGCGTCTTCCCAGTGCGGAGGCAGTACTCCCACTCCTCCGCCTTGCAGCGCTTGACATATCGATCTGCCTCTTGCTGGCGGACGCGCGTGAACGATCTTGCCATTTCGTTGGGAGCCCACTGGAGCTCCTTGTCGGTGGCACGCTGGATCTTATCAGCCCACCTCCAAGCAGCAATAAGGCGCCCATCGCCTATGACCTTCCTCGCGAAGTACCCGTCTTCGTACACCTCCTCCGCACGATGACACGCCCGCCCCCATGGCTCTGCCACCTCCTTTCAGGCGGCATCACGAGCTTCACAGGCTTCCTGGTACCTGGCTTCCTCCTCTGCCATCTCCTTCTTGAATGCTACTTGCCTGGCTTTCTCAGCCGGCGATAGCGACTACCACAGTCAAAGATTGTACTGGCCCCAAAACCAATCCAAAGTTGGGGGGTCCGGCGCAACCTCGTCCGGCGGCGCGTAGGGGTCCTCGTCGCTGCTATTCGAGTGAGCGTCCTCGGGGGGCGGCGACTCCTCGTCGGCGCGTGGGCAGACCCGCGGCACCATGGCAGAGATTTGAGAGAGAGAGAGGGCGAGCAAGGGGATGATGTAGATGAAAATGCACGCGGGACGATGTCAGCAAGGAAGTATTTATTGGTGGCCAGAATCTAGATCGACGGGAACAGTACACACGACGGTCGCCAGAATTTACGAGTATTATAGTTTGAATTACAAACGATTCCCGCAGCAAAATCCATGTGTGAACATAATAGCTGGCGGTTTCCAATACAGAACCATGTCTGATTAATGATACCCGCCACTCACCTACCAAACCTCGAGCCGCGAGATAGAGTGACAATCATGTGGGGGCCGGTTGTCTTGCCAGATCTTTATATTTTCTTTTTTGAGCACAAGATATTTACATCATCTGGTGATTTTTTAACTCGCACACAAGTACACAAAAATATGATTTTTCAAACGGTTATGGTTACCCATTGCATGTAGATGTAGTTCAAATTTAAATTACGGTCATAATTGGCTAGAAAATCACTTAAATGTCTTTGAAAGGTCAAATGACCCCTGAAATTTTCCAAATTTTCACATGACAGTTCTATTAGTGCACGTTAAACATAGAAAAAATTGAAGGCCGTAAGAGGAAGCTATCTCACGTTCGTCATCAAACATGCATTGTTGCCTCTCGGAACCACAAACCTTCTAGTGAGTTGCTCCGGTTTGTGAGGGGTGTGTGTCCAAACTTTCGTCAAACAGGCCCATTTTTTTACCACATCATCTTGGTGGCATGACATTACATCAAGTAAGGTTTCATGTTTTTCTGATCATTTTTTAATTTTTTGGAATTAAAATGCCATGGCACTCCATGCATGTGCCCATGTCGTGGGACCAATATGTTTGAAAATTCCTTCTATTTTACTGCACATGGAATTAGCTCGCACACAAGTACACAAATATGATTTTTCAAATCGTTATGATTAGCAATTGCATGTAGATGTAGTTCAAATTTGAATTACGGTCATTAAATGGCTAGAAAATCACTAAAATGTCTTTAAAAGGTCAAATGACCGCTATAATTTTCCAAATTTTCAAAGTACAGTTGTAGTAGTGCACGTTAAATGTAGAAAAAAATTGAAGGCCGTAAGAGGTAGCTATCTCCTGTTCGTCATCAAACATGCATTGTTCCCTCTTGGAACCACGAGCCTTCTAGTGAGTTCCTCCGGTTTGTGAGGGATGTATGTCCAAACTTTCGTTACACATGCCAATTTTTTTACCACATCATCTTGGTGGCAAGACATTACATCAAGCAAGGCTTCATGTTTTTTTGATCATTTTTTATTTTTTTGGAATTAAAATGCCATAGCACTCCATTCATATATATGCATGTGTCCATGTCGTGAGACAAATATGCTTGAAAATTCCTTCTAATTTACTACACATGGAATTAACTTGCACACAAGTACACAAATATGATTCTTCAAACCGTTATGGTTAGCCGTTGCATGTAGATGTAGTTCAAATTTGAATTATGGTCATTAAATGGCTAGAAAATCACTAAAATGTCTTTAAAAGGTCAAATGACCCCTAGAATTTTCCAAATTTTCACATTATAGTTGTAGTAGTGCACGTTAAACATAGAAAAAATTGAAGGTTGTAAGAGGAAGCTATCTACCGTTCGTCATCAAATATGCATTGTTACCTCTCGGAACCATGAGCCTTCAAGTGAGTTGCTTCGGTTTGTGAGGGGTGTGTGTCCAAACTTTCGTCAAACATGCCAATTTTTTACCACATCATCTAGGTGGCACGACATTACATCAACCAGGGATTCATGTGTTTCTTATATTTTTTTATTTTTTTGGAATTAAAATGCCATGGCACTCCATGCATACATATGCATGTGTCCATGTCGTTTGACAAATATGTTTGAAAATTCCTTCTATTTTATTGCACATGGAATTAACTCGCACACAAGTACACAAATATGATTTTTTAAATCATTATGGTTAGCCGTTGCATGTAGATGTAGTTCAAATTTGAATTACGGTCATTAAATGGCTAGAAAATCAATTAAATGTCTTCAAAAGGTCAAATAACCCTTGAAATTTTCCAAATTTTCACATGATAGTTGTATTAGTGCATGTTACACATAGAAAAAATTTGAAGGTTGTAAGAGGAAGCTATCTCCCATTCGTCATCAAACATGCATTATCCCCTCTCGGAACCACGATCCTTCTAGTGAGTTGCTCCGGTTTGTGAGGGGTGTGTGTCCAAACTTTTGTTACACATGCCAAATATTTTACCACATCATCTTGATGGCATGACATTATGTAGGCCAAGGTTTCATGTGTTTCTGATTTTTTTTTAATTATTTGGAATTTGAATGCCATGGCACTCCATGCTTAATTATGTCATAGCCGTTAGACCAACTAGAAGAGACCCTGCACACTGCGGCGGGAATATTTAGAAATAACTATAGTGCGCACCAAAAATCTAAAACGGACGCAAAAATATTTAGGTTCCTGGATCGCAATATTATTGTCTTGTTAACCGTTTTTGAATGCTTCGAGTGGAGTACAGAACATAATACTTTTCAATTTTAGCGAGTATAGGTGCATAGGTGCCTGAAGAGACTTCACTGTAGAAACATCTGGAAAACAACATAGCATGGAAGAACAAAAATTCAATTTAGTATAAGTGTATTACAACGAAGCATACAAAATCGGTTAATGTATAGTTACCTCGTCACAAAAAAGTTCCAATTACAAATCTGCTAGTTGCAAGTCAATTAGGAAGATAAAAAGATAGCCCACTGTGAAGATCCATGGAACTATTTAAAGAACTGAAATTGAATTATGGAATGCACCCAGAATAAGAAATCGCAATGTTTACCATTGCATAAAAATACATGCATGAGAAAAAAGGTAAGAAAATCTGACCTGTATAAATGAAGCATAAAATCAGCTCCCAGGTTAATAATATTGCATTAGCAATCCCGTAAGGTATAGAACAAAGTGTCGAAGAAGAAGAAAATATTAACTTAAAATCTTGTTGTAGCAAAACACCAAAATTGGCTCGGTCAACCTGAGTACATATAAAGCACATGAGTAGATGTCAGATAGATCTTAGATGCCATCGGGTAATATTATTGCAACAGAGTGTACTCTTACCTTAGTAGATCCGTGCATGTGCATGTGAGGGAAAGAAGCTCACGTACGGAGTGAGGTAAGCATTGTTGGCCTCCATGTTGAATCACCAGAGGTAGCCAGAGGGAACGACAACCTCTTCTGTGATGTAGCAACCACCATCGACAAGAGAGATCTGTGTGCCCAAAAAAAGGAGAGATCTGTGTGCCGGCATGTGGCGGACGTGAGGCGTTTAATCTTGATGGAATTCTGGAAGAGGGAGAGCGCGAGGTTGTGGAAGTGGGCCAAGGGGCCTTGGAATAAATGTACGGGAAGGGAGAAGTCGCTGGGATAGGTGAAGAGGCATTTCTCTCTCAAAAAAGGTGAAGAGGCATATATGAAAATCAAGAGAAATTCCTCCGTGTAGAAGAGATAGGTTTGCTGACGTCTGGAATTGAAATGCTGACGTGGCATCATGTTGATGTGGACAACACGCATGTTCAGAGAATTGGTAGTAGTGGGGATCAACTTCTTAAGAATTAAGATATGTTTGAAAATTTCTTTCAATGTACTGCACATGGAATTAAATCGCACACAAGTACACAAAATATGACTTTTCAAACTATTCTGGTTAGCTGTTGCATGTACATGTAGTTCAAATTTCAATTACGGTCATTAAATGGCTAGAAAATCACTTAAATGTCTTAAAAGGTCAGATGACACCTGAAGTTTTCCAAAATTGGACATGACATTTGTATTAGTACTACAAAATTTCTCATACATTTAAAACACCATCCATTGCCACTCTTCTCCAAATTTGTCTTTCACAGCTAATAAAAAATATCTACAACATCACACACATTTGTTTTCTAGGAACCATTTGCGATGAAAATATCTGGGCCTATTTAAGTCTCCCTCCTTAAGCTTCGCCGGCTCGTCTGCTGCAGTGCCGGCAACCCCCGAATCCACGAATCCCGATCCCCATTCCCGCACCCCCTTCTTGCAAAGATGACGTGGTGGAAATGCTTCATGAAGGCCCATATGATGGCCGCGTCCCCCCCGAGCATCGCCGCCTGTGCCGAGAGTGTCGTCGTATCCGCATTGAGCGTGGCCGCTTCCGCTGAGAGGGCGTCGGCAGCCGATAGGGCAGCAGCAGCAACCGAGATGGCTGCAGCTGCTACTGCAACGATGACTGCAAACGTCGAGAGTGCTCGAGCTACCGTCTGCGCCGCCGATGTCGCCCTGGCCCGGGTCAAGGCCATCCACGCCAAGATCAAGGATGCACACACCTAGATATTCTAGGCCACCTCGGACTCCAGCATGCACCCCATGTCTGAAAAGGCGGCGGTGGCCATGGAGCACCTGCTTCCTCATGAGGTCACTGAGAGGGAGCTGGACATGCAGGAGGCAGTGGAGATCGAGGAGAGCCGGAAGGAGGAGTTGCACATGGCCGAGGTCGAGGTAGAGAAGAGTCTGTCCATCGAGGAATTGGTGGTGGAATACAAACACGAGATCTGGCGCAACCACTACTATGAGTACTACAACCTTGAGGGCGGCGCCGAGGACGAGGACGCGGTCGACTTCTGCAGGGGGGCGCGGAGTCCACCAATGGCGGCATGTCGCCAGGACAAATCATCAACGTCTCATCTCACACCGGCGTTGTATAGTCCAGTGTTGTGGTGGATTTGTTAAAATTATGTGTACTTAGGCTTTGTTTTTAATTCTGGTCTTTTCTTAGAGCAATGTTTAGGTCAACTAGCTCTGTTTAATTACTAAAATTGCTTGATTCAGTAAGTGTGGTATGTTTGTTGTATGCTCTTTTGTGTGCCCAAATTAGCAAGCGATGTTAAATTATGCAATGAAGTACCCGGGGAAATTTCCACCAAAATTTGAATTATCAAACTCATCCCATGTGTGTAAAGCAGAAGAATCGTTTGCGATGCACACAATCGTTCAAAGTGAATGGTCCGGCGGCACCGCGCGCCAAGTTTCCCTCCATATTTCTAAAATTTTGGCCTACCGCCAAAATATCTACCCCGCCCACCTTCCCCACCCCCTTTTTTGCCTGACCACAAGTCACATTTCCCCTGTTTCCTCCTTCCTTCCTTCCTTCCTAAGCTATAGTCGCTTTCTCGCTCTCGCCATCTCGCATCCTACCGCCGGGGTCACCATGGTCTTCTTCAAAGACCTCTCCCGCGGTTCCTCCTCCGGCGACGACTCATTCACCACCCGGGTATGCCTCTCTTCTCTCTCTCGGGCCATGACTTGGAATGAAGGATTTTTACCCGACGGTCGATTTGAGTCATTTCTTCCTCTTGTAGCTCCCTAGGACCATCAGTGACAATGAATGGAGTGGGGTGGCTGAAGATCTATCTGCTCGTTGTCACCATCAATCTCCATGCATGAAGCTAGTTGCGTTTGAACCTGTGGACAGTGGGAGGAAGTTTCTGGCATGTGCAGAGAATGTTAGACCCTCTTTCGTTGTTACAAATCATTTGTTAGATGTGATTCAGACACTATCACGGTCCCAACCCATTCATACTACACCTTCAACCAAACGCATCCTAAGACAATGTCACAGTTTGTACCTAGTATCTTAAATTGTTGCCATCTCATCAGCGGTGCCATTAGAAAATTATTTGGCACCACTTCAGCAGTTTGTTCAGCCAACTTTGGTCCACACATCTGAGAAGCCAAGCAGTAAAATACTATATCTTTATGGCACGAAGGAGCTGGGCATCGGAGCAACTACGTGCTCCAGAGTCCGGGTCCCTGATTTTTTCTGCTGCATCAGCTCGCCAGTGCAGGGCACCGGTGCGAGATGTAGCAATAGTTGTCTTTACACCTGTTTTGGCATACATAGTGGACGAACTTAGTGCTATTAATTCTACATTACTAAATTTGTGCATGTACACACATGTTAGTATCAATTTGTTGTCATCCAAACACTGTCGCTAAGTTGTTACAGTTATATTTACCTTCCTCATAAAATGTTCAATTTGTTATTTATTGTACATGAGTAAGAACTTGTAGCGTTGTTGTAGTTAATTATAGCTTCTGATGTTCCATAATTTGGTTGTTGTCTCAGTAGCAATTAATTCATTTGCACATTGATCTTTTTGAGAAGATATGTCATAATTAACATGTTTCTTCAATTTTTCAAAATAAGCATTGGTGATTTTCTATGTTGCTATAAACTGATTTCCCCTACAATTGTTACTGATCTAGTTTTAAATATTATAGGATGAATGGAAGTGTTCTTACTTGGAGTGGGTTGATAAAGAGTGGCCACAATCTTTGAAGATGTGCCTAGCGAAGCTCTGGAGCGTGTATGAGGAAGAGAATAGAGAAAGTGTTGTCAATGATGAAGAATATTTGAAGATGCGGGATAAAAACAGAAAGGTGAAGAATGAGGACAGATTTTTAAATCAAACTTTGCTAAGATGGTGTTCGCGAAGGAGGAGGCACTTTCCCAGTTGGCCAGTGCAAAATAGGTTCTTACTAAACTGAAAGCAGAGGTGGATAAGACGAGCCTAGATGATCTCGATTAGGGAAATGAATATATTGTTCTAATACTATTCTTATGAAGTTGAACTAGCTATATGTTGTACTGTGTTGTTTTCATGTAGCTATCGTACTGAGATGTTATAATATATTTATGTGCCTGGTATGAAATTGGCAAACATCTGTTCGATGTGAAATGTGAATTTGTGTAATACTGGAATTATTAATTGTAAAATAATAAACCTGCTAAATGTGTCATGGAACTTTGCAAACGGTTCTAGCAGTAAAAGCGCTTGTGATGGATAGCCAATGCCACATAGTTTTCTTCATCAAATCGCGTGTGATGTAGTTGATAAAAGCGAAAAGTTAACCAAGGCAGAGCGTGTGTGATAGTTACAACTTTCACACATGAGCCTACGCATAAAACTGTGTGGGATGTACATACGAACGGAAACATTTTCCCTAGATTGACTATGTGGGATGTAAATAAGAACAGAAACGTATTCCTTGGATTGAGTGTGTGTGATATACATAGCTACGGAAATGTTTTTCTGGGATTCACCGTGTGGGATGTACATACCTGTGGAAATGATTGGGTTTCGATGCCTCGCCCGATCGCACACGAGCTCATTTGGTGTCCCAGGAGAGCCTATCCCCGACGATTTCTGGGTTGTGTGGGAAGGACCACCCTATCGCCCACACTCACTTAGTGATGGTTCCAAATGTCGTCGTGGCAAGGGCTTAAAAACCGTTTGTATAGCACTGACGCGTACCAGTGTTTACTTGCCCTTTTGGTACCTTTGCTTATAGACGTATGCCTTTCAGTTTATGTAATGCACTTGTTACCTTTCAAAGATGTATGACTGCTATATTCTCCGACTTCTGCGAAAAGATTGTTGAGGTTTTCATGGATGATTTTTCTGTTTATGAAACTTCTTTTGATGATTGCTTAAGCAACCTTGACCGAGTTTTGTAGAGATGTGAAGAAACTAATCTTGTATTGAATTGGGAGAAATGCCACTTTATGGTTAATGAAGGTATTGTCCTGGGGCATAAAGTTTCTGAAACAGGTATTGAAGTTGATAAAGCTAAAGTAGATGCTATTGAAAAGATGGTGTGTCCTAAAGATATTAAAGGTATAAGATGTTTCGTTGGTCGTGCTGGTTTCTATAGGAGGTTTATTAAAGACTTCTCTAAAACTTCTAGGCCTGTCACTAATCTCTTGCAAAAAGATGTTCCTTTTGTTTTTGATGATGATTATGTAGAAGCGTTTGAAATACTTAAGAAAGCCTTGATTTCTACACCTATTGTTCGGCCACCTGATTGTAATTTACCCTTTGAAATTATGTGTTATGCTAGTGATTATGATGTTGGTGCTATTCTAGGACAAAGGGTTAATAAGAAATTAAATGTTATCCTGTATGCTAGCAAAACTATAGACAGTGCCCAGAGAAATTATGCTACCACTGAAAAGGAATTTTTAGCAGTTGTATTTGCATGTGATATGTTCAAACCTTACATTGTTGATTCCAAAGTAACTGTTCACACTGATCATGCTGCTCTTAAATATCTTATGGAAAAGAAAGATGCTAAACCTCGACTTATTAGATGGGTTCTCTTACTACAAGAATTTGATTTGCATATTATTGATAGAAAGGGAGCTGAGAACCTCGTTGGAGACAACTTGTCTAGGTTAGAAAATGTTATTGATGACCCACTACCTATTGATGATAGCTTTATTGATGAACAACTAAATGTCATAAATGCTTCTCGTAATACTCCATGGTATGCTGATTATGCGAATTACATTGTTGCTAAATTTATACCACCTAGTTTCACATACCATCAAAAGAAAAAGTTTTTCTATGATTTAAGACATTACTTTTGGGATGACCCACACCTTTATAAAGAAGGATTAGATGGTGTTATTATACGTTGTGTACCTGAGCATGAACAGGGACAGATCCTATGCAAGTGCCACTCCGAGTCCTATGGAGGACACCATGCTGGAGACAGGACTGCACATAAGGTATTGCAATCTAGGTTCTATTAGCCCACTCTCTTTAAGGATGCCCGTAAGTTTGTCTTATCTTGTGGTGAATGCCAATGAATTGGTAATATTAGTAGACGTCACGGAATGCCTGTGAACTATTCACTTGTTATTGAACCATTTGATATTTGGGGCTTTGATTATATGGGACCTTTTCCTTCCTCTAATGGGTACACACATATTCTAGTTGCTGTTGATTACGTCACTAAGTGGGTAGAAGCTATTCCAACTAGTAGTGCTGATCATAACACTTCTATTAAGATGCTTAAAGAAGTTATTTTTATGAAGTTTGGAGTCCCTAGATATTTAATGACTGATGGTGGTTCACATTTTATTCATGGTGCTTTCCAAAAAATGCTTGCTAAGTATGATGTTAATCATAGAATTGCATCTTCTTATCATCCTTAGTGTAGTGGTGAAGTATAATTGAGCAATAGAGAGATTAAATTAATTTTGCAAAAGAATGTTAATAGATCTAGAAAGAATTGGTCTAAGAAACTTGATGATGCATTGTGGGCTTATAGAACTGCTTATAAGAATCCTATGGTTATGTCTCCGTATAAATGGTTTATGGAAAAGCATGTCACTTACCTCTTGAGCTAGAACATAAGGCATATTGGGTTATTAAAGAGCTCAATAATGATTTCAAACTTGCCGGTGAGAAGAGGTTCTTAGACATCAGCTCACTTGATGAATGGAGAACTCAAGCCTACGAGAATGCCAAGTTGTTTAAAGAAAAAGTTAAAGGATGGCATGATAAAATGATACAAAAGCGTGATTTTAATGTAGGTGATCATGTTTTGCTATATAACTCTCATTTAAGATTTTTGCAGGAAGCTTCTCTCTAAATGGGAAGGTCCTTACATTATCGAGGAGGTCTAACGTTCCGGTGCCATAAAATTCAACAACGCCAAAGGCACAAATCCGAAGGTGGTAAACGGTCAAAGAATAAAACATTATCTCTCAGGTACTCCCATAAATGTTGAGACCAATATAATTAATACCGTAACACGGAAGGAGTACATAAGGGACACTTTCTAGAACGTTTCAGACTTCGAAAAGGAATAGGTATGTGGTAAAGTAAGTAAATCCGACTCCAAAATGTTTCCACTGATAATTTTTCTCCATTTTGGAATATTTAAAAAATTAGGAAAATTAAAAGTAGTCCGAAAGAGACACGAGGCCACCACAAGGGTGGAGGGCGCGCCCTACCCCCTGGGCGTGCCCCCCGTCCTTGTGGCCAACTCGTGTGCCTTCCGAACTCCATTTTCTTGCACGATACTTCTTTCGGTCGGTAAAAAATCATTATATAATCTCCCAGAGGTTTTGACCACCGTACCACGACAAAATCCTCCGTTTTCATTTTGAGTTGTTTCTGCAGTAGATTTGGAGCAAGATCGTCCCAAGATTATGAGGGAGATAGCTACATGGTTGATTATATCACAAACCCAAAGGTATATGGGGATGTGGAACATTATGGTAGGACTACGGAGGAAGAAGAAGACTATGATTCAAAGGGGAAGGAGGAGACAAGCTCCGATGAAGAGGACGATCCACTACCTCAACTTGGCGATATGCATGGGGAGTTCAAGAAGTCGAGCCTCCCTAAGGTCCAATCTATCACACCTCATTTTTTGCAGGACAACAAGGAGGCATTATGCAATAAGATAATGAAACTCGACCTTGAGAATGAGGATCTGAGGGAGGAAAGTTTTAGCCTCAGACGCAACCTAGAGAAGAAGAATGCAACAGCTCCATCGTCACCACCTCCGAAGAAAGAGACATAAATACATGGGCATGGGCACTCCCCTTGGCAACTTCCAAGCTTGAGGGTGCCCCGGTATCGTATCACCATCGCATCTTTATCTTTATCGTTTTTCTTAGTTCGATCTTTTTGGTTATATCTTGATCTAGTAGAATAAACTTTTTAGTATGATCTAGCCTTGAGTTTTTCTTTACGTTCCCTCTATGTAATCGAGTCTGTGAGTTATATAATGAAGAGTTATTTTGAGTTAAGGGCTTTGCTTCCTTGCTATGATCTTGAGGGAATTAAATTAAATAAAGAATAAAAGGAAATAAAAGAGATCATATATTGATCTTATGGAGAGTAACGACTTCACATATAAAGAGTATGATGAATAAAAGTTGTTGAGAGTTGACAAACATAGTTTTGGTCATTGTTGAAATTAATAGGAAGTAATAAAGAAAGAGAGGCTTCACATATAAATATACTACCTTGGACATCTTTTGTAATTGTGAGCACTCATTAAAATATGACATACTAAAAAGTTTATGTTGGACAAGAGAGACAACATAATGGGTTATGTTTTCTTATATTCGAATAGAAGTTATATTGTCATGGATCATCCAACATGTTGAGCTTGCGTTTCCCTCTCATGCTAGTGAAACTCTTTGCACCAAGTAGAGATACTACTTGTGCTTCGAAACATCCATAACCCCAATTTTGCCATGAGAGTCCACCGTGCCTACCTATGGATTGAGTAAGATCCATCAAGTAAGTTGTCATCGGTGCAAGCAATAAAAATTGCTCTTTAAATATGTATGATCTATTAGTGTGAACAAAATAATCTTTATACGAACTTGTGATATGGACGAAATAAAAGCGATAGACAGCATAATAAAGGTCATTATCACAAGCAGCAAATAAAGTGACGTTCTTTTGCACTAAGATTTTGTACATCCAACCATAAAAGCGCATGAAAACCTCTGCTTCCCTCTACGAAGGGCCTATCTTTTCTTTTATCTTCTACCCTTATATAAGAGTGATGGTGGTCATCACTTTTCCTTTTTTATAATTTTTCCTTTGGCAAGCACTATATGTTGTAGAGATCTGGATATATATATATATATGCACTCGGATGTAGGTTATCATAAAGTATTATTGTTACATTACCCTTGAGGTAAAAGGTTGGGAGGCAAAACTATCAGCCCCTATCTTACTCTGTGTCTGATTGAAGCTTTGTACCCATAAGTATCGCGTGAGTGTTAGCAATTATGAAAGATTATATTATAGTTGAGTATGCATATTTGCTGAAAAACTCTTATGTTGACTCTTTCCGATGTTATGATAAATTGCAATTGCTCCAATGACTGAGATCATAGTTTATTAGTTTTCAATGAAGTTTCTGATTCATACTTTACTTTCTGAACGAATTGTTACTTTGGTATAAGAAATTATATGGCATTATATGTTGCTGTTCTAAAGATAATCATGATGCCCTCATGTTTGTATTTTATTTTAACGACACCTCTATCTATAAACATGTGGACATATTTTTCGATATCGGCTTTCGATTGAGGACAAGCGAGGTCTAGGCTTGAGGGAGTTGATATGTTCATTATGCATCATGCTTTTATATTGATATTTATTGCATTATGGGCTGTTATTACACATTATATCACAATACTTATGCCTATTCTCTCTTATTTTATAAGGTTTACATGAAGAGGGAGAATGTCGACAGCTGGATTTCTGGACTGGACAAGGAGAAATATTAGAGACATATTCTGCACAACTACAAAAGTCCTAAAACTTCACGGAGCATGTTTTTGGAATATAAAAATATATTGGGCGAAGAAAATACCAGAGGGGGGCCACAAGCTAGCCACAAGGGTGGAGGGCGCGCCCTACCACCCTAGGCGCGCCCCCTGACCTTGTGGGCCCCCCTGGCAGGCCTCCGGTGCCCATCTTTGGCTATATGGTGTGTTTTGACCTGGAAAAAATAAGAATGAAGCTTTCGAGATGAAGCGCCGCCGTCTCAAGGCGGAACCTGGGCAGAGCCAATCTAGGACTCCAGTGGAGCTGTTCTGCCGAAAAAACATCCCTCCAGGAGGGGTAAATCATCGCCATCGCCATCACCATTGATCCTCTCATCGAGAGGGGGTCAATCTCCATCAATATCTTCACTATCACCATCTCCTCTCAAACCCTAGTTCATCTCTTGTATTCGATCTTGGTCCCGAAACCTCAGATTGGTACCTGTGGGTTGCTAGTACTGTTGATTACTCCTTGTAGTTTATGCTAGTTGGTTCATTCGGTGGAAGATTATATTTTTAGATCCTTAATGATAATTAATACTCCTCTGATTATGATTATGAATATGTTTTTTGAGTAGTTACATTTATTCCTGAGGACATGGGAGAAATCTTGTTATAAGTAATCATGTGAATTTGGCATTCATTCGATATTTTGATGAGATATATGTTGTCTTTCCTCTAGTGGTATTATGTGAACGTCGAGTACATGACACTTCACCATTATCTGGACCTAGGGGAAGGAATTGGGAAGTAATAAGTAGATGATGGGTTGCTAGAGTGACAGAAGCTTAAACCCTAATTTATGCATTGCTTCGTAAGGGGCTGATTTGGATCCATATGTTTCATGCTATGGTTAGGTTTACCTTAATACTTGTTTCATAGTTGGGGATACTTACAAGAGGGGTTAATCATAAGTGGTAGGCTTGTCCAAGGAAGGGAAGCACCCAAGCACCGGTCCACCCACATATCAAATTATCAAAGTAACGAACGCGAATCATATGAGCATGATGAAAACTAGCTTGACAACAATTACCATGTGTCCTCCGGAGCGCTTTGCTTTATATAAGAGTTCATCCAGGCTTGTCCGTTGCTACAAAAAGGATTGTGCCACCTTGCTGCACCTTAGTTACTTTATTTACTTGTTACCCATCATGAATAATCTGATCACACAACTATCCATTACCGATAATTTCAGTGCTTGCAGAGAATACCTTGCTGAAAACCACTTGTCATTTCCTTCTACTCCTCATTGGGTTCGACACTCTTACTTATCGAAAGGACTACACTAGATCCCCTATACTTATGGGTCATCACCAGTACCCTTTTATTTTGTTGCCATAGAACTGAGCCTACCGAGCATAAATAAAGGGACCAGCCCCCCGCCAATCTCTTTTTATGAAAGGCCACTGCGACCATCCTGGCTGAAGCAACGTTTGAGTCCAGGGATGGGAGCACCTAAGTTTCAAAGAGCGGTGAGGTTTTCTCATGCACAAGTTTCAGCTTACAGAACATTTATGGACAAGAGGTAGAACTTATCTGTTTGGCTTGTCGGAGATCGTAGTGCTAGTTCATCTTCCCAACTCCCGGTAGAGGCCAAGCTCACGGCAGGAACCTGCAGCCTCATGCAGATGGAAATGATGCAAGATGCGACCTTATCTATATGCATATGCAATGCTCATTAAATGCTTATGCACTGCTCTTGAAATGCTCATGCATGCATGCAGGTTGTCGGGGGCCCCAGCGCTTCGTTTATTTCTCTGTTGCTTAGGGTCTGCGCCTGGCTTTGTACAAGGGGTTACATGCAAATGAGGCAAGGCCTATACAAAAGGGTTCGTCTGGCTTTGTACAAGGGGTTACATGCAAATGAGGCAAGGCCTGTACAAAAGGGTGGCTGCCGGGCAGGGCCCGACAACCACACCTTACGGGTAGAACTTGCGGAGGTGCTCAATATTCCATGAGTTTTGCAATTGAATGCCATCTCCGGTCTCCAGATGGACTGTGCCAGGTCTGGTGACTCGAACTACGCAGTAAGGGCCTTCCCACTTAGGAGTCAACTTGTTTGTACCCTTGGCGGACTGAACGCGCCTAAGGACAAGGTTGCCTTCCTCAAAACATCGGGCATGAACCATGCGACTGTGATAGCGATGCAGGGCCTGCTGATAGCGTGCAGCACGCATAGTAGCCCGGAGATGATTCTCCTCGAGTAGCACAGCGTTGTCACGCCGATGCTGATCTTGCACTACTTCATCGTAGGCAAGCACTCGAGGTGAACCCTAAATGATTTCCGTGGGGATAACTGCTTCTGCCCCATAGAATAGGGAGAAGGGAGTCTGCCCGGTAGTTCAATTTGGTGTCGTTCTGAGGGACCAGAGAACTACCGTAGCTCATCAATCCACTGCCTATCGTGTTTCCGCATCTTATCAAAGGTTCTAGTCTTGAGTCGTCTCAACACTTCAGCATTCACCCTCTTAGCTTGCCCATTGCTTCTGGGATGTGCGACAGAGGCAAATGAGATATTGCTTCCAAGGGCATGAACATGTTGCATGAAGGCACGGCTCATGAACTGGGTGCCATTATCGGTAATGATCCTTGTCGAGACTCCAAAATGGCTCACCAAATCTTTCAAGAACTTGATAGTTGAATGAGCAGTCACCTTTCTCATGGCAGCTACTTCTGGCCACTTTGTAAGCTTTTAGATAGCAACAAACAAGAATTCAAAGCCCCTGGCAGCTCGGGGGAAAGGACCAAGGATATCGAGCCCCCAGACCAAAAACGACCATGACAAAGGGATTGTCTGAAGACCTTGTGCAGGCAGGTGGATGTTTTTGGAATGGAACTGGCAGGCTTCACATTTGGTGACTTGCTCAACCACATCTTTGAGGGCTATGGGCCAATAGAATCCTTGCCAGAATGCTTTCCCAACTAATGCCCTTGATCCAATGTGGGAGCCGCACATGCCTTTGTGTATCTCAGCCAGCAGTTCCTTTCCCTCTTCCTGGCAGATACACTTGAATTTTACACTGTTGAGCCTCCTTTTGTATAGAGTGTCATCGACAGACTGATACATACTGACCCTCCAGACTACTCTTTTAGCTTCATCTTGGTCATCGGGAAGTTCTACGGTTTGGAGGAAATGGACTATGTGCCTTGCCAAAGTTGGAGCCTGGGGCTCGGCAACAAAGACTAGCGGCACCTCCTCAATTGCGGGGGCATGTTCCTCGTTCGCAGGGACCATAGGCCAGGCTAGAGGGTGCGGTCCGGCAAGTGATGGAGAGTTGTTTCCGGCAGGGTCCTTACCAGGAGCCCGGGGTGGCTCTACCGGGAGAGGCTTAATAGAGTCCATATTTCTCCTTTTCTGGGCCATTGTTGCTGGGGATACAGAGGGTTGAGTAAGATGGAGAACAAAAGTTCCTGGTTCCACAGGAAGCTTCTGCGCAGCACACTTTGACAGATGATCAGCTATGTTGTTTTCCGCACAGGGTACGTGCTCTGTTTGCAATTCGTCAAAGCGCTCCAATCTTATCACTTCCTCAACGTATGCCTCCATCAATGGACTTTGATAATCCTTGTTGACTTGTCTCACCACTAGCGGTGAATCTTCTAGAATGACCAGCTTCTTTATTCCCAATTCTGTGGCAATCCTTAGCCCGGCAAGGAGCCCTTCATACTCAGTTGTATTGTTGGTCGCCTCTTCCTGGGAAATGTGCATTTGGACGACGTACTTCAAGTGCTCCCCGGAGGGGGCAACGAGAAGCACGCCAACCCCTACACCTTGTAGGGAAAAGGCACCATCGAAATACATGATCCATTCTTGGGGTGCTTCCTTGCCGGGGATAACTGTTTCCAGCACTTCCTCATCAGGGGTGGGCGTCTATTCTGCAATAAACTCTGCCAATGCCCTATTCTAAATTGTTGATGTGCTCTCAAACTTCAGGCCAAAGCTGGATAACTCCAAAGCCCACTCCACTATTCTGCCGGTAGCCTCAGGGTTTCGAAGTATCCTTTGTAATGGGAATCGAGTGACAACCATTATCTCATGGGCTTGGAAGTAGTGGCGCAGTTTTCTTGAGGCCATGATGAGACCAAAGATCAATTTTTGCAATCTAGAGTACCTCAACCTAGCTCCTTATAGCAGGGAACTGATGAAGTACACTGGGCGCTGCACCACCTTCTTCTTTGCCGCGTCCTTGGGGCCGCCCTCGCTATCGTGCTCATTTCTGTCATCACTCTTATCTAGCTCTGTCGGGCCTTGCTCACTTTCTGTGTCTTCCACTTCCCGCTGTGCCACTAAGGCTGCACTAACCACTTGATTGGCTGCCGTCAAGTATAGCAGCAACAACTCTTGTGGTTTGGGGGAAACCAAGGTGGGCACAAAAGATAAGTAGGCCTTCAACTCTTGCAAAGCTACATCTGCTTCTGGGGTCCACCTCATGGGCCCTGCCTTCTTCAGCATTTTGAAGAAAGGCAGAGCACGCTTGGCACACTTGGAAATGAATCTACTTAGCATGCCAACATACCCTATCAGACGCCTCACATCCTTGACTGCCCTGGGCGCCTGGATCTGCTTGATAGCTTTGATCTTGTTAGGGTTAGCTTCGATCCCCCGATGGGATACAAAGAAACCAAGTAGCTCGCCGGAGGGGATGCCAAACACGCACTTCTCCGGGTTGAGCTTCAAGTTGATCTTGCGCAGATTAGCAAATGTCTCCTCCAAATCCTGAATAAGGGTTGCTCTGTCTTTGGTCTTGACCACAATATCATCCATATAAGCCTCACTGTTTCTGTGCAGCTGTGGCTCTGGACTGCCATTGCAAAAGTAGACCCGACACTCTTTAATCCGAATGGCATGTGGTCAAAGCAGTATGTACCACATGGGGTGATGATGACGTGGACCGCACGGTCGCTCGGCTTCAGACGGTGCCAGCGGCAACAACACCACGTCCTCGCTATTGCGAGGTGGCCATTTGGATGGCATGGTGACGTGGTGAAGGCGCTTGAGGGCCAGCGGCTCCATTAGGCACAACGACCTGGTCTACTAGCTTTGGGGGAGGTGCACGTGCTGCGGTCGTGCCTGTGGCGGGGGCGGCCGGAGAGCGGCGATTCGCCCCGACCGGGCGCCATCACCATGGATGTGACCGTGGGCGAGAGGAAGGGGCGTGGATGGAATAACCCCTTCACCCGTACCTCGTGGAGCATGGCCATTGGGATGTTGATGATGCTACTCCCTCCGGTGACTCCTGCTCCTATTCAGCCGCGGGGGAGGTGGTGACGGCGCCGCCTGCTCCGACCACATCCCCAGCGGCGTCCACGTCCTCGTGCGCCTCCGCATCGCCCGTAGCATTGGTGGTTGTGGATGGTGGGGCCTTCGAGGTAGACGGGTGAGCTGAGGCACCGGATTTCTTCTTAGGCGCCATGGTCGATGGCGCACTCGAAGATGAAGATGGCGGTGAAGATGACACGCTGCTCACGCTTTCAGGTTCGTGCAAGTGCCCCTACCTGGCGCGCCAAAGATGTCGCGGGAAACCATGGCCACCTATCGGACCAAGGGTCCCTTGCTGGTTCGGCGGGGGGATGGCATGTTGCACAAAGAGCGGAGGAGCGTGGGGCAGCACGACAAAGATCACACAGGAAGTTTTACCTAGGTTTGGGCCGCCGTGAGGCATAAAACCCTACTCATGCTTTGGTGGATTGATGGTGGAAAAATGGCGGTGGTCGCAGCATGTTTGCTCGGCAGGGTTGCCTCACGGCGAAACGGCTACGTGTGTATGAAGTGTGAGGGGGTGGAGTCGCTAACACAGGGTCCAACCCTTTCTAAGGTTGCCTTGGGCCTCATTTTATAGACAAAGGGGTCACCAAGTGGCAAATTAGTCATTATGCACTAATAAGATTGTGAATAGTGTTATCATACCTAACTCTGCATGCTAACAGAGTGCATTAAATGCGTCGATCAACGTCACATTGTCGCTTGCTAGGCAAGCCTTGCCGGGCTGTTTTGCCAGCTTCACGCCTGCTCGCTTGACACGTCGTAGGATGGGTGTCGTCTGTAGGTATTTCCGAGAGAAAGAGGCTGCCATGTGGAAAATGGCTGCCACTTAGTCGCTTTGCGGCTTGACACTGCACTGATCGATGACATGCGTGATGGTGAAGTGGTTTGGTGAGGTGGCTTCGCCTCCGCGAGTCCCGGCAAGCCCTGTCGGGGCATCTTGGAGGATTTCTTCCGGGGGTGACCCCGTCCTTGCCAGGCTCACCTGCCCGGCAAGGGAGGCTTTTCTCCTGGTGGTTTCTTACTTCTCTGGCTTGGTTTGGGTCCTCTTGATCTGCATGTTGGTGCTTTGAAGATCTTAACCCCTTGTATTTTGGCCTGATCTTGGTGTTGTAATCTTGCTCCCGTGCATGTGTACAGTCTGGGCAACGAACCCAGGGTTTGTTGCACCGACACTCCTCCATCATAGTGATTGTGCCTCCGTGTGTCTGTGGTTTTCTCCCGCAATTACATAGACTCTTTCATCTAAAAATTTGTGTCTCTCGTGTCTCGTTTGATCTTGTTTTTATCTAACAATTACCCTTGAGGTAAAGAAGTTGGGAGGTGAATACAATAAACCCCTATCTTCCTATGTGTTCGATCGAAACTTTTGTTCTACAAATATAACCGTGAGTGTCAGCAATCATAGAAGACTATATGATAGTTGAGTATGTGGAACTTGCTAAATAAAATCTCTTACATAAACTCTTTATGAAAGTACGATGAACTGAAATTGTTTCAATGACTCAAAACATTGTTTGTCAGTTTTCATAAAGGTTTATGGTTTGTACTTCAGTATTCTGGATGAATTGGTACTTGATCACGAGAAGTTATGACAATCTATTGCTGCTATAATAATGACCATGATGCTCTCATGTCCATATTTTGTTTTATTGACACCTCTCTCTATATACATGTGGTAATGGCTATCGAGTTTGGTATTTGCTTGAGGAAAATCGAGGTCTAAGCTTGGGGAAGTTGATACATCCATTTTGCATCATGTTTTATTACTGATATTTATTATGTCATTATTTCACTTTATGATGATATTCTAATGTCTTTTCTCTCTTAATTTGCAAGATTTACATGAAGAGGGAAGTTGCAAGTAGCCGAGATTGTGGACTTGAAAAGGCTACATCAGAGTTAGATATTCTCCATAGCTCCAAATGACATTAAAATTTACGGAGATTTATTTTGGAATTAATAAAAAATGTTGGAAGGAGAATCACTAGGAGGGGTGATAACCCACAAGTATAGGTGGTCATTTGTAGCCTTTTTTCGATAAATAAGAGTGTCGAACCCAACAAGGAGTTAAAGGTAGAACAAATATTCCCACATGTTCTATATATCAACCACCGAGACAACTCTACGCATACTTAACGTTTGCTTTACCTAGAACAAGACTAAAACTAGAAGTACTTTGCGAGAATAACACAATGAATAAATTGCAAGATAATAAATTTAGTAGTTTAGTAGAAAGCTTTTTGTAATAGAAGAGACGCTTTTTGTAATAGAAGAGAAAGGTTTGTCCCTAAGAAATCGATAACTAGACCGGTAATCATTATTGCAATTTTATATGAGGGAGAGGCATGAGCTAACATACTTCCCGTACTTGGATCATAAGCACTTATGATTGGAACTCTTGCAAACATCCACAACTTGCAAAGATCATTAAGGTAAAACCTAACCATAGGATTAAGTATCAAGTCCTCTTTATCCCATACGCAACAACCCCCTTACTCGGGCGTAAGCTTCTATCACTCTAGCCAACCACCATAAGCGAATCATGAACATCTTGCAACACCCTACATCAGGGATCCCTCACGCTTGTGCGACACGGAGGTCACCATAGGACAAGACCAAAATAAAATATACAACTCCAACCAATCATGATCATCAATCAACCCATAGGACAAAACAGATCTACTCAAACAACATAGGATAACCACATATCATTGGATAATAATATATAGTGTTGACCCCATGTTTAAGTAGAAAATTACAGCAGGAATAGAGAGGTTACACTGCTTCATAGAAGGGGGGAGAGTTGGTGTTGACGGTGGTGAAGTTGTTGGTGTAGATCGCCATCATGATGATTGCCCCGGCGGTGCTCCGGCACCACCGGGAGAGAGGGGGAGAGAGCTTCCCTCCTTATTCTTCTTCATTAGCCTCCTCCCCAGATGGGAGGAGATTTTCCCCTCTGGTCCATGTTCTCCATGGTGGCGGAGGGGCAGGAGCCCCTCCTAGATTGGATCTCTCTCTCTCTCTCTCTCTCTCTCTCTCTCTCTCTCTCTCTCTCTCTCTTTCTCTCTCTCTTTCTCTCTCTCTCTTTCGCTCTTCTGTTTTGTGTTCCTGTTTAATGGCCCTTCACCGTTTCTTAAATTCCCGGAGATCCATAACTATGATTGGGATTAAATTTTGAGGGAATTTTTATCCATAAATTATATTTCTTGTGGAGAAAGAAGGACATCAACTGCCTTACGAAGTTCCCACTACCCATCGGGGCATGCCCTAGTGCCTAGTCGGCCCCTCGAGCACCGTCTTGCGTTGATTCTTCTTCCAAAAATTCACATATATTGCAAAAAAATCTATGTAAAGTTTTATCGCGTTTAAACTTCGTTTGATATGGATATCCAATGAAACAAAAAACATGCCACAAACAGGAACTGGCACTAGGCACTGGATCAATATGTTACTCCCAAAAATAATATAAAATGTTGCCAAAATTATATAAAAGTTGTAGAATATTGGCATTAAACAATAATAATTATAGATACACCAGAGACGTATCAACATCTTCAAGCTTAATTCCTGCTGGTCCTTGAGTACGTAAATGGTAAAAGAGATAATTTTTGATATGGAATGCTACCTAGCATAATCTTGATCATATAATCTAATCATGGCATGAATATTAAGACACGAGTGATTCAAAGTAATAGTCTATAATTTGACATAAGACATCAATACTCAGGCATCCCAACAAACAATCATTTCTTTCAAAATATCAATGCTAAAGAACGTTCTCCCTACAAAATCATATAGTCTTGTCATGCTCCATCTTCTTAACACAAATTATTTATCGTGCACAACCGCGATGACAAGCCGAACAATTGGTTCATACTTTTTAACGCGCTTCAGCTCTTTCAACCCCCACGCAATACATGAGTGCAAACCATGGACATAGCACTATGGGTGGAATAGAGTGTGATGATAGTTGTAAACATAAAGAAGGCAAAAAGTAAGAAAGTCTCACATCGACGTGGCTAATCAATGGGCTATGGAAATGTCCATCAATTGATATCAAAGCGAGGAGTGGGGATTGCCATGCAAAGGATGCACTAAGAGCTAAAAGTGTATGAAAGCTCAACATGAAAACTAAGTGGGTGTGCATCTAACTTTCTTGCTCGAAGACCTCTGGCATTTGTGGAAATCCATGATCGAAATGTACAAGCCAAGTTCTATAATGAAAAATTCCCACTAGTATATGAAAGTGACTACATAGGAGACTCTCTGCATGAAAAACATGGTGCTACTTTGAAGCACAAGTGTGGAAAGGACAGTAACATTGCCCCTTCTCTCTTTTTCTCTCATTTTTTTCTTGGGCTCCTTTTGGCCTCCTTTTCTTTCCTTTAAAAAAATTTCTCTGAGGTTTCATCTTAACTTGTGGGGGAATCATTGTCTCCATCATCCATTCCTCATTTGGGACAGTGCTCTAATAATGAATATGATGATCTTCACACTTATTTTTAATTATGACTCAAAAGAAATAAAAATTACAACTCGATACCTAGAATAATATGACACTATATGAATGCCTCTAGCAGTGTACCAGATGTGCAATGATCTAGCACAACAAAGATATCAAAAATGGACAAGCCATGAAAATATCATGCTAGCTATCTTACGATCATGTAAAGCAATATGAAAATGAATGATCAAGTCATGTATATGATGATGATGGAAGTTGCATGGCAATATATCTCGTGATGGCTATGGAAATGCCATAATAGGTAGGTATGGTGGCTGTTTTGAGGAAGATATAAGGAGGCTTATGTGTGATAGAGCATATCATATCACGGGGTTTGGATGCACTGGCGAAGTTTGCACCAACTCTCAAGGTGAGAAAGGGTAATGCACGGTACCAAAGAGGCTAGCAAAGATGGAAGGGTGAGAGTGCGTAAAATCCATGGACTCAACATTAGTCATAAAGAACTCACATACTCATTGCAAAAGTTTAATAGTCCTCGAAGCAAAGTACTACTACATATGCCCCTAGTGGGATAGATTGGTAGGAAAAGACCATCACTCATCCACGACCGCCACTCATAAGGAAGACAATCAATAATAAATCATGCTCCAACTTCTTAGCATAACGAGAGACTATACATGCATGCTTCGGGAATCACAAACCTTAACACCAATTTCTTACTAACCACCATCATTCACTAGTACCTCCCACATATTATCATCTCTATATCGCAAAACTATTGCAAGGAATCAAACATATCATATTCAGTTATCTACAAGTGTTATGTAGGATTTTATGACTAACCATGTGAATGACCAATTCCCGTTGACTCTCTAAATAGATATAAGTGAAGCAAGAGAGTTTAATTCTTTCTACCAAAGACCATGCTCACGCTCTAATAAATATAAGTGAAGCAAAGAGCATTCTACAAATAATGGTTTTCTATGTGAAGAGAAACATGCAATCCAAACTTCAAATGATATAAGTGAAGCACATGAAGCATTCTATAAAGCCATACTCAAGAGATATAGGTGAAGTGAAAAGAGCATTCTATAGATCAACAAAGGACTATCTCATACCATGGTGCATTATTAAAAGAAAAAAGAAAAAGAACACGACGCTCCAAGATTTACACATATCACGTGAGCCTTCCGGAAACCCCAAGATTAGACACTTGAGTATCCTTGAATATTTACTTGGGGTGCCTTGGTGTCGTGGGAAACCACGGCCACCTATGGGGCCAAAGAGCCCCTTTTGGTTCGGCAGGGGGATGGGCACGTTGCACAAAGAACGGAGAAGCGTAGTACAACACGACAAAGATCACATGGGCAGTTTTAATCAGGTTCGGGCCGCCGCAAGGCATAAAACCCTACTCCTGCTTTGGCAGATTGATGGTGGAAAAGCGCAGCGCTCTTGCCCGGCAAGGTTGCCTCGAGGCGAGAGTGGCTATGTGCGTATGAGTATGAGGGGGTTTGAGTCCTTTCTACGGTTTCCATGGGCCTCCTTTTATAGATAAAGGGGTCACCACAGTGGCAAATCATTCTTTACGTATTGATTAGATAGCAAACAGTGCTATCATACCTAACTCTGCTAGCTGACGAGCGCATTAAATGTGCTGCTCAGTGTCACACCACGGCTCGCCAGGCAGGCCCTGCCAGGCTGTTTTGCCATCTTCGTGCCTGCTTGCTTGACACGTCTCAGGACGGGTGTCGCTTGGAGGTATTTTCTATAGGAAGTGGCTACCATGCGGCAGAGGGCAGCCACTTAGTCACTTAGGAGCTTGACAATGCACTGATCGACGACGTGCGTCGCTGCGGGGTGATGAGGTGGAGTGGTTTGCCTCCGTGAGCCCCGGCAGGCCTGCCGGGGCGATCTTTGAGGGCTTGCTTCCGGGGTAACTACAACATTGCCAGGATCGCCTGCCCGGCAAGGGAGGTTCTTCTCGTAGAGGTATCTTCTCTCTCAGGCCGGTCTTGATCTTCATGATCTGCACGTTCATCTTAGTCTCTCTCAGGCCGGTCTTGGTCTTCATGATCTGCACGTAGAGGTATCTTCTCTCTCAGGCCGGTCCGTGCACAAGTCATGGGAAAACATACGACCTTGTTTGTGTTCTCCGACATAAGCCCCTGGGCCTGAGACATACGTGTCGCTGGGCACGTTGGGTTAGGCCCCAAATAGTGCACAGACACGTGGCAGGAGAAGCTCGCGTGATGGTTCGTCATGACGACCAGTCAATCCAACGTCCACTTCGCGTAATTACCGCGAGGCGTGGGTGCGTGGGACTGTAGCAGTTAATGTAAAAAAGGTAACTTTAATGAAGAGTCGGGCCCTCACCCACATTGTTTCCCTTAAGAGGGGAAAACACGGAAAAGTACTGCTCATTCATCATCTGCCTCGCTTCCCCATCATCTTCCTCCGGAAGCCAAGCAACCGCCCACTCTCTTCACCCACATTCGCCGCCTACCCCCTTCCTATTTCCTCCCCGCTCTCCGCCTTATCTTAGGAGATATGGGGAAGAAAACTGCTGCCCAGGGGCAGCGGGCGACCACAACAAAGGTGGAGGCCGTCGAGAGGAGCAAGAGGGCGACCAAGCTGGACAGGAAGCAAAAAGGAGATGTCGTCTTCTCCCCATGGAATCTCGATGGGAATGTGCTGTAAGCGAGGTATGGATACCTATGGGGGAGGGAGGCTCTGAAGGGGCATGGCGCTCCCAATGTTCTGGTGGAGGGGGAGGAGGACCCGCCAGATTCATACAAATTTTTCTATGCATATTTCATCTGCGGTCTCTGCCCTCCCTTCTCGGATTTCTTTGAAACAATGATGGCAATCTATGGATTCCATCTCTTGGATTTCACGCCAAATGCAGTGGCATTCATGGCAATCTTTGCCCATCTATGCGAGAATTTTGTTGAGGTTGCCCCTAATGTTGATCTGTTTAGGAGCTACTTTGTTCCGAGGGTGGAGAACATGAGCCACCACTCAGGGGACATAAGCTGGATGCCACGGGTAGTGCCAAGGGAGAAATGGGATTACATCCCCAGCCAATAGTGCAACAGGTGGGCGGAGTGGAGGTGAGATTGGTGCTGGATTCAGGATGAGAAGGCTCCGGAGTTCTGCCAGGCACGGATGGAGTGCCTTGAGCGCAGCAACGAATGCAGAGCATTTGGCCTCACTGAGCAGAGGCTCCACCCAGCAATCAACAGGATCGCCCATCTAAAAGCTATCAGGCTGACTGTCGAGCATGTAGGGGCCGACTTCCTTCTCTGTCGAATTGCGCCACTACAGAAGTGGGATAGATTTTCCTGGGAGTACGGAGATGCAGCAGACATGATGAGATTGCTCCCAAGCCTGGCCAATAACCTGTCGGTGTACGACCATGCCTGGTTGTGATATCAATTGTTCGGCCGCCCTCGGTTATTCAAGCTATTGGCAAACAACATCCCACTGAACATCAACTCTGCCATGGACCAGATCGCGAAGTGGATGCCAGATTGTAATGCTCATGGAGTTGCGGGCGATTAGCGATTGCCCACATTTGACGAAGAACTGGAATGGGTTTCCACCCTGGTGGAGCGGGCCACCAAAGTGTAGCCAGAGTGTACAAGCACACCTCCATGGTGGAGGCAGCGTACATCAAGAGGCGGCTAGAGGAGGACAGGGCACTGAGGGCCACAGCAATGGCGAAGGCCAAAAAAGTGGTAGCGGGAAAGAGAAAGGATGAGGAGGGAGGCTCATCCCATGGCATGGGCGAGGCGCGGGCCTCGGAAGGGGATGCCGGGGATAACCCAACCGGGGGTAAGGGTGCCAAGGACAAACCTGTCGGGACCGGTCCTACGGGGGATGACCCTTCCGGGTTGGAGGCTCTGTATACCGCGGTGACAGAGGCCCGGGACGGAGAGTAGGTCGCAGTGGTAGAGGAGCGTGTGGAGGACTGGTTTGCGGCAGGCCCTCAGGCTCCCGAGCTGGTCTTGGACCCATGCCCTCATAAGTGGGCCGCTATTCAAGGAGCGACAGTCACTGGTGCACGTCGGTCCTAAACAAATGGTTTAAACCCCTTTCCGCGCCGACATTTGGAAATCGTCACCAAGTGAGTGTGGGCGATAGGGGGGTCCTTCCCACACGACCCACGAACCGTCGGGGATATGGAGCAGTGATCCAGAGGCCTTCCAAAATGTAATCGTGTGCGATGCAGCACACACTAAATTCTTTCGCACGTGTGGTATCGGTGATTAAGCGTTTCTAATGACGTAGTGAAACCATACAGTTTGTCATAACGAACCGTTTGGGAAACAGTATGTAAGGCACACGGGCCAATATATGAACTGTGTGCGATTTGTGCCCCATCGTACACGAGTTTTCTGCGTAACCTGTCTGCCATGCTAGACTCCATCGCACACATTTTCCAATATTACCATCTGTGATAATGTTCTATCGCAAACGGTTTAGGAGCCCCTTCACACACATTCAAGTGCTGCAGACCGTTTGTGATTTGTTAGGTATCACCGACGGTTGCCGCATGAGTGACGTGTGCCTTTCATTTGGGATCCCACACGTTTTTGAAAAAATTATGACTGGGATTGTATTTTGCATTGGGCACGATTTACTCCCAGTTCTCATGTGCGATAACCCGATATCACAAATGGTTTTGGAGAACCTACATACACGTAGTAGCGTTGCAAATCATTTGCGATCTGCTCTGTATCATCGATAGTTCCGCTATGATTGATGTATGCTTTCCGATGTGGATCGCACACACTCATTTAGTTGAACCGTGTGTGGAGCAATTGCCAGGTTAAAACAAAAATATCCCATTTTGAATCGGCACGCAAAAAGCAAATTCGCCACAATATTCAATTGAACAAATAAACAAAAATATCCCATTTTGAATCGGCATGCAAAAAGCAAATTTGCCACAATATTCAATTGAACAAATAGTGTCCACAAGAAGAGCATTCATCAGATTTCGCAACAATTGCAATTGAACATATGGTACCTAAATTCCAATGATTTGTCCACACATATATGCATTACATAATTAATCATAGTGTACAAAATACAAAGACCTCATTAGATGGAAAACAATGGATCCATGCGTTATATGTTTAGCGGATAACTATTACTCAATGTTTCAGGAGAACACATGCTGAAATCTTCATTATCACAAGTGGGATTGATGTAGTGATCCAGGAAGAAGTCGCTGATAAATCTCCGAACCATCAGCAATTCACCAGCCGGGAGCGGTTTAGGGGTCCTCGGTTTTAAGATGAGCTGCAGTATTTTTATGATCATAATGTGACATATGAGTGGAGTAGAAGATATTAATTAAGATAGACTTACTGGTACTAATTTGCGAGAATCGTCACAACTATCAGCAGATTTGCAGATGGAGATCATGTGTTTGCAAACATAGTATCCACAAAGGTTGGTCCCTGCTTCTTGCTGAGGACACTGAATTTTTTGTACAGAATTAGTCATGTATTTGTCCTGTTAGGAACAACCTAACCCGTGATAGATGTATTATTTTTCTTTGGACAAAATAGAAAGAAGTTTATTTAGAAGCTTGATCATTTGACTAGCATAAGGAAATGTATTTGCAGACTATTGGATAAATTTTCCGAAAATAACGGATTTCGGTGTGTTACCGGAGAAATGATCTCGTGTTGCACGGGTTGTTCCATCTTGAACAGGTTCCCTGGTTTAGTTTTCCACAATGCGAGCACACTGCAAATGATGATGAATTTTGACAACATCAATTATTGAACTAGATATGAATGCAAATTAATTTCAATATCATAGAATTCAATACCTATCCAAGAATTGTTGAACATGTGTCAGATCCTGAGCATTTGTTGACTCTCTAAGAGAATTGATGTAGTAAACTGTGTTCTTGTTTGGAACAATGAATACCAATCCAGTGATTGCTACATATTAAGAAAGCCATGAACTTACGAATGATGTCGAAATCTGAAAGACAATCAATGTATGCGTGGTTGTTTACTTGACTTACCATTGATGATATGGCCAGAAAAATGATTCTGCATGGGACGTGTTTTCGAAGATACGGAGGACTATGTTAACGGCCCAGTCCCGTCGATCCTTACCATCTAATGAAGTGCCATGTGCTAATGCAGGTCTATGAAATACACACTCTCCCTTATTCTTCTCCGTGCATTTAATCCCCTAAGAGGAATAAAATGTAGTTAGCTGTTTATCATTTACAGCTTTGTATGGAGAAGTTGATGAAAGTTTGTTAAGTACTTACAAAATCAGGCATCTAACAAGAGTGGCATCAAGCACGTTGAAGTTGAAGAAGAGATGTAAGTCCTCGAAACTCACATTGATGGAACCAGCATCATGTCGAAAATGATATCTATTGTAGTGGACTAGCAAAGCATGATAACCTGCTGACATTTGATCCATGCAATATTCCTGTAACTCGCGGCAACTGGAGCTGCACTCATCAAAGTATTTGCCAACAAGAAATGGCTGGCCATGGACGTAATTGCGTGCTTCAAGTATGTCTGCTTTAATTTTAGCAAGCAACAATTCTACTTCTCATCATCCATGGTGTCAGAAATAATATTACTCCCCGATTCGAACAAGCTACTGTTAATTTGGTTCTTGGCGATGAGTGCTTTAAGTAAGAGGCAATCGTTCTCTTTCCTCTTCACTCTCCCGCTGCCCTTCCTCATGGTCATGGTTGTAGCCTTTTTGGCCACTTCCTTCTTGGTACTTGAAGCATTTCTGGCAGAACTTCTGGTTGCCTATAAGGTAGACTATCGAGAAGACGGTGAAGCTTGGACGGACTTCTTAGCAGACGATTTATCTATGCCAGACCGCTGGGCTGGCAGTGCTGCTATGACGGACTACTGGGCTACAGGAGCAGAGGCATCGGACTGTTGACCATGCGTTGATGCTATGTCGGGTTTCTACGCAGGTGGTGCCAACTTGTCGGTGTGCTGAGGAGGCCGTGCCAATGCGTTGGTTTGCTGAGCAGGAAGTGCTAACGCATTAGTATGCTGATCACGCGCCTGCGGACCGACGGAATGATGAGCAGTCGGTTCTGGACCTACAGAATGCTTAGCAGGTGGTTCCGAAGCATCAGACTGCTTAGCAGTCTGTTCCACCAGGTTGGTCTGCTAAGCATGTGTTGTGGCGGGGTCTCCGCCCGCTGCTTCAGCGGCCGGCATCTGAATCGGTGGTGCGTCATCAGCAGTTGGAGGCCTTGCCACTGGCTGCTTTGGGGCGGAGGATGACATGGCCTATATGCCACAAAGTCGGGCCGCCTGATCACAGGTTGATGCATCAGCCCGCGATAGCTGTTGTGGCAAGGAGAACATCACCGGTTGAGGAGCGACAGTGGTTGCTCTTGGCGGGGCTTCAGGAATCTCATGGATGAACTCTATTTCCTTTCGTGGCCACTAGATGTGATGTAAAAGTGGTTATCCCAAGGTCCTTTGCTCATTGAAGTCTCCTAGGACATTCTTATATGGGAAAATTCATTGAATCCAGGCTTTACTTCAGTCACGTAGCACTTCACACATCCCTGCTTCAATGGCACATTGTCCAAGAAGAGGCCATCTTCCAAGAAGGGTGGGCAAACCCAGGCTATTGCACATCTTAATGTACCTTCATAATGTGTAAGCACACCCTTCAGTCTGTCTTTCATTCTAGATAGATCAGACATAGCATCATCACGAGCAGCTGTAGTCTCAGTGTCGCTGGGGTCAGCTGATGCACAACTACTCTTGTGCAGTGTTGTCGTGCAATAAGCAGCATCATCCATGCCCGCCTCCCCTCCCATCTGCTTGCTATAGGTCAGAATTAGAGTCTTCTGCATCATCATTGACTCCTCAATATCCTTTCGAACAACTGGATAAATCTCCTTCTTCAACCTTTCAAACAAAGCATCCTAATTCATTTCACTCCTTGCTTTTTTCATGCTGAGCCTCTCTTCTTTGATGAGTGTGAAATCCCTCTTGTGCGGGACATTAACACTTATACCCCTTACACGGCCAGGGGGGTCCTTTGTCTCCAGAGTAATGGACAAAATGTCACATGGCCTTGAGTTCCTGTAGAACCTTCCAGGGATCTTGGAAGCCTCTACCATCACTTCATACAGTTTGGCATCAAGTGCGTTTTCAAAGTAATAAGTTCTGTCATCACGCCTCTTTGCACGTGCCCGCAAGTAGTCTCTGGCGCGTTCACCCCTGATTTCACTAAAGGCTGGATTCCCACCCGCTGCTACTGCTTCTTTTTCATCATGTTCCCATATGAGTTTCATGCCGTAGTAGCCTGCCACACCCATACGGTGGGGATGTATGTTCTTCTTCTGAAGTTCTGATTGCTTGAAACTCTTCTCAACAGACTCTAGAGTTGCCCTAACCCTTTTGAATTCTGCCCAGTCTGCCTTTGTAATTTGGGGGTATGCAGGGATTGGGTCCTTGCCTTCACTCAAGTACTTCTTGTATAGCACGTGCTTCCAATTTCTCCAAGCATCCCTAGCCTTCTTCACTGCAGTGTGTTCCACCTACATTCTCCACTGCTCTGGAACGTTGAAGTGATCCATGATCTCCTGGACTATCCTTTGCCATGTTTCTGTGTCACCCTTCCGAAACCTCGGCAGATTAATGTTGAGCCTTGCCCAACCAAAAAATCCACACACACACACTCCTGAACCTCATGCGTGCTTTATCTGGTTTAGTTGGAGCCCAGGACTTTAAGTCAATCTCGGTAACTTCATATACACCTTTAGGCTGGTGTGTGGGCCTCCTTGGAGCGTTCCTCCGTGTCCTGACCGGAAGGGTAATTGCTGTAGCTCTATCCCGTTCAAGACTACTTGATCCCTCACAATACGCTGAACACCTGGGGTTGTCCGAATCAGATGAAGATACATGGCCTGAATGAGTGTTGTCATTGCTACTCGGCATCTACAGATAACACATGCGAAACTTAGGAAAGGAGGATAAGCATAAAACTAACAACTTGGTATCAAGCTTTCTAAACATGCCATGCAATAATTTAGAAAATGTGTGGCTAATTTGTTAAGTTTGTGTGACTCTGGCGCCCGCGATCTGTAAATAGGCAGTAACTTATTAGAACAAATACTACTTATATGTAGTAAGGAAGCTAGATAATGAACATATATACTCTATCCATTATTTTATAGCCAATTTGGGGACATACAGAACGAAATTGGAAGAGGGATTGCGAGGAAATATGCCTCACCGCGATGGAGAGCAGTAACTAACAGGCTTCTTAATGTAAACCCGGCCGGACCACAGGAGAGGCGAGGGTTACTGCATTGATATGCTCAAGGGTGGCTGGCGAGCAAACGAAGATGGCAAGGCACGGGCCGCCGTGTGTTGGGAACGGCAGTGGAGGTAGGCTTGACGCCAAAGAGTGGGCACACGGCCGGGGTGAGCATGACGGTGCCGGAGAGGGTTCTGCTGTGGATCTGGTGGGAAGGGGAGCTGGCGAAGGAGATTGGGTGGACTAGTTGAGTGAAACGCGGGCGGGCGGTGGGGGGGTGTTGGGGACTCCGTGTGTTGGCGGCCCTGGTGAAAAGGGTGAAAAATATCCCCGGTCACTGCACGCGCGGAAAGGCCTATGCAAACCGGTTGCCTCTAAGCGCTCATGTGCACAAACAGAATAATTTCGTTTGAAATGAAGACGTGAGTTCATCGTTTCGCCTCTAAATTTTTCCCACGTAAACCAATCACAATTTTACCACGGGTTTGATTTGCTGGCGCATTTCAGGTCTCGTGTGCTATATGTAAGACATTTTTTGGCATTTACCGTGCATGTTGGCATATAAATCAATTCCTAGACGGATTGCATTTCCTGTCGAAAGGGATGAGGATTGCCGTTCGATCTGGGAGCATCCAACGGTGCAGACGTACGATCTGTGGGGTTTGGGTTCTGGCCAATCAGAACGCATGACTCAGATCGCGCGCGCAGCGGGGGGGGGGGATCAGCCATGGTTTGGTAGGCATACGGCTTTCGTGTGTGAAATGTGTGCTATTTGAAAACATTTTTTGGGAGGGGCTATTTTAAAACATGTACATGTGTTGTCGAAAGGGATGAGGATCACCGTTCGATCAAGGAGAATCCAACGGTGCAGACGTACGATCCGTGGGGTTTGGGTTCTGGCCAATCAGAAAGCACGACTCAGATCGCGCGCGTGGCAGAGGGGTGGGGGGTGCATCGGCCACGGTTTAGTGGATACACGACTTTCGTGAGTGAACCGTGTGCTCTTTGAAAAACATTTACATTACCTAACATCATATTTTTGTTCGAATGAGAACATGAGTTCATCGTTTCGCCTCCAATTTTTTTCCACGATAAGAAATCACGAGTATGGTGGAGAGTGTCATATACTAGCTCCCTCTATAAACTAAAAGTATATAGTATCATAGAGTATGTACGTACCTTCATAGTGCATATATAGTATCATAGAGTAGTACTAGCTCCCTCTGTAAACTAATATTATAAGAGCGTTTAGATTACTAAAATAGTGACCTAAACACTCTTATATTAGTTTACGGAGGGGGTATATATCATAGATGATCGTATTTATGGCCATGCATGACACAAAGTAGTATAGCATTTATTATATATATATATATATATATATATATATATATATATATATGTTACAGTATCTACATATGTTACTGCAACTTTGCCACATCATCATATTTTATATTCTCAAGTGCATGATATACCGGCTATGATACCCCCACTATGGCCACCCTAATAAGGTTGGTCGTAATATGGGAGTATCAAGTGGTACGATGCATGCCAACTAGACTTTTTGGATGATGTGGCACACAGTTAAACCGGAAAGGAGGTAGTATGAGAATAGCCACAATGGAGAGTACAATAGTAACATACACATATCCCTATACTATATATGTTCCTACCTTCATAGTGGGTAGTAACATTAGTGTAGTGTCATGCAAAGCTTCATTTATTAGGTTATAGACTCATATTGCATTGGGACATGTGATGTTATAGTAACTAGCTAAGTTATTGAAACTATCTCTCTCCTCATTAAGTTATTGCCACATAAGCAAGTTTGCTGAGTTGGAGTCGATGTTACTGCTGAAGTTACTGTAACACCCCCAGTATCATGCTACAGTAACCTCTGTGTTTAAGCTAATCATTTTTCCAAACAGTGCTTAATCACCTTTGTTCAATATCCCATTTGAAATTCCAGTCAATTCAAATTCAAGTGAAGTTTGAAGTTGCTCAGAAGTTACTGGAAAAATGTTCATCATTTGCCAAAAATTCCATAACAATTATTTGTTAAGGAACACAACATCACTTTTGTGCAAACATGAGCATTAGCAATTATAACAGCACCAATTCAGCATTTTTAAATGCTATCCTAATTATGAAAAATACCAAATGAATTCTTCTAGTCTCCAAAATATTTGTGGCACAGTCTAAGACCACCAGGGAATAAAAGGGGCACTTCCCATATTTTTCCCAAGCAAATAGCATGCCCAACATTTTCTTACCCATCTCTGTTTATTAAATAAAAAGAAAAATAGGATAAAAAAGGCCGAAGTGCACTGTGCACTTAGGCCTGCTAACTACAATGAGGCCCAGCCCACCTACCCCCCTCTCCTTCCTCCTCTGTTCACAGAGGGGAGGTGGACGACGGCCAGCCGCCCGTGGCCGCGATGGTCACGCGCCGACCATCCTGCGCCTCCCCATCGTCTCCCCCGGCGGATAAGGCCACCCGCCCCTGCCAAACCCTAGCCAGACCCAGATCCGCCTCCTCCCCCTTGCTCGTTCCCCTCTCCCTCACACGCTCGTTCATCCCGAGTGCCACCGTCGCCGTGCGCCGGTCGAGCCTGCGGCCACAGGGTCCCTTTGACCCCGCCGATCTGTCCGGAAGATCCAGCACCCTCGACCCCTTCGTCCAGCGCCGTCGGATCAAGTCAGGGAGCAGCACAGCAACGCCGGTGACCCGATCCCCTTCTCCGGCCATCGCGATGCCGCCGCCTCGATTCGCTGCACCGAGTCCTCCCCGAGCACGCTACCGTCCCCCTACAGCCTCGCCGTGAGCTTCTTCCCCTCTCCATTCGCCCTCGCGCGCCTCCTAGCTAGCTCGCCCGCTGTCGCCCGAGCGCGTTGCCGCCGACGAGCTCGGTGTCGTGGCCATGGGCGCCTTCACATAAAGCCGAGCGTTGCATCGTGCTCCTGGGGTTCCCAGGGGCCCAACGCGCTCGTCCGTTGCTCTCGCCGAGCCCCGTAGCCCGATCCCCGCCAACGCCTGTTCCGGCCATCCGCCCCGCTCGACGTCGTCGTCATTGCAACCCGTCCCCGCTCGAGCTTAGGTAGCAGTTAGATGCGCCGCTTCTCCCGCGTCCGACGAGCCTAGCCGCACCCGATTTGAGCCACCATAGCACCGTTTCCGTCGAGCACCCGTACGCACCGCTGCCTCAGCTCATCGCCGGCGACAATTCCGGCCGAGTCCGGCCATACCACCACCACCACTCGACACGGCATCGAGTGGCCGTTCGAATGGACCAAGCCACGCGCCGAACGGCGCCGTGTAGTGAAATCCCGACGAGGCCCGGGTGCCCCCGCCGTGTTCTAGCGTCGCCGGCGGTGAAACGCCGGCCGCCGCCTATGTGGTTGGCCTGGGGCCACCCCAGTGCCACTGCCAGTGGGCCCCACGGGCCCCAGTTGACTGGGTTGACCCAGTCAACTGCTGACCGGGCAGCCCCGTGTCCCTGACAAGCGGGCCCCACCACACATGTAAGTTAATTAAAACATTTAATAATTAAAGCTAATTAGTTGACCTAATCAGTCACTGACTAATGGGGCCCACACCCCTAACTAGTTTTGTTAGTCATTTTAATCCACTTTTAGTGCCACAGACGCTGACATGTGGGATCCACTTGACCCACATGCCAGGTTTGACCTGGTCTGCCGTTTGTTGCCCTGTTGATGTCACTATGACATCATGCTGACGTTATGTATCATTTTCTGTAAATAAAATAAATCCAGAAAATAAGAAAATCTTTAGAAATTCATCGAAATTAAACCGTAGCTCGGATGAAAATGTTTTTTATATGAAAGTTGCTCAGAAAAATCCAACGAATCCAAATGTGCGGTCCTTTCACCTGTCACATGCCCCTAGCATGCTGAACAAGGAACCGTCCCCTCTCTTTCATCTGTCCGGAATCCGCGTAACACCGGGAATTCATCCTCGGATGTTTATCCCCTTCGTCTGCAACGTGTAGTACTATGTTAGGGCAACCCTAGCTCTGCCCGTCGTCATGTTATGCCTTGTGATGCATTGTTTGCTCTGTATTTACTGTTTCTTCCCCCTCTTCTCTCCGGTAGACCCCAAGACCGATGATGCCGCTGTGATCGACTACATCACCGACGACCCCTCCTTGCCAAAGCAACCAGGCAAGCAAACCCCCCTTGAGCATTCCGATATTGCCCATTTCTTTCCCTCTCATGCTTGCATTAGAACTGCTACTGCTTTCTGTATGATCCTACTCTGATGCATAGCCTGTTGTTGTTACCTACTTCCATACCTTACCTGCTTATCCTAAACTGCTTAGTATAGGTTGGTTAGTGATCCATCCGTGACCCACACCTTGTCCCAGTTGTCCCGCTTTATGTTCGATGAGTCGATCAACGTGATCGACGTCCAGGCCCCGACACCGCACATCACTTTCCCCCTTATGTTGCTCGACTCTGCAGAGTTACCATCGAGTGCCGAGGGTGTAACCTCATACATCACTCCTGATGAGATCTCTGTAGTGCAGCTATACGGTCGAGGTCATCGAGGGGGATTTCCTCCTTAACCACTTCTGTTACGGCTCTGTCGTGCAACCCATCAAATGTGAACCTCGAGGGTGGATCCTCTTACGTTCACCTGATGACAACATCGAGTGGAATTCACCGGGGGTGATCCCTCGGGTTTTCCCCTTGGTGTTAGACACACAGTTACTATGGTTACTATGACTTTGCACTGAGCCATGTTACTAAGACGGGTCGGCCCTGAGGGGTACCCGCGCGAGCTTAATAGCGAGTGATGTGGAGTCGGGTAGACTTGGAAGGTGCCCGCGAGATACTTACGAGGCGTGGCCAGGCATTCTTAGCCTTTGCCGCAAGTACTCGAGATGGGGTGATGGGTTCACATCGATCGTTCCAACTTCTCTATGGATTATAAACTATTTTACTAGCCATAGATTCATCAAAATAAGCAAACAACACACGAAAAACAGAATCTGTCAAAAACAGAACAGTCTGTAGTAAACTGAAGCTAGCGCAAGATCTGGAACCCCAAAAATTCTAAAATAAATTGCTGGACGTGAGGAATTTATCTATTAATCATCTGCAAAAATAATTAACTAAATAGCACTTTCCAAATAAAAATTACAGCAGTTCTAGTGAGTGCTAAAGTTTCTGTTTTTTACAACAAGTTCAACAAGACTTTCCCCAAGTCTTCCCAACGGTTCTACTTGGCACAAACACTAATTAAACACAAAAGACACAACCAAAAAAGAGGCTAAATAATTTATTTATTACTAAATAGGATCAAAATGCAAGGAATAAAGATAAAATTGGGTTGCCTCCCAACAAGCGCTATCGTTTAACGCCCCTAGCTAGGCATAACAAGCAAGAATAGATCTAGGTATTGCCATCTTTGGTAGGTAATCCATAAGTGGCTCTCATGATAGATTCATATGGTAATTTTATTTTATTTCTAGGAAGTGTTCCATGCCCTTTTTTAATGGAAATTGAAATATAATATTCCCTTCCTTCATATCAATAATTGCACCAACCGTTCTAAGGAAAGGTCTACCAAGAATAATAGGGCAAGAAGGATTGCAATCTATATCAAGAACGATAAAATCTACGGGCACATAATTCCTTTTGCAACAATAAGAACATCATTAATTCTTCCCATAGGTTTCTTAATAGTGGAATCCGCAATATGCAAGTTTAGAGAGCAATCGTCAAAATCACGGAAATCTAGTAAATCACACGAAGTTTTGGGAATAGTAGAGACACTACCACCCAAATCACACAAAGCATAAAACTCATAATTTTTAATTTTAATTTTAATAGTTAGTTCCCACTCATCATAAAGTGTTCTAGGGACAAAAACTTCCAATTCAAGTTTTTCTTCATAATATTGCATCAAGGCATCAACGATATGTTTAGTGAATGCTTTATTTTGACTATAAGCGTGAGGAGATTTTAGCACGGATTGCAACAAGGAAATACAACAAATCAAAGAGCAATTTTCATAGTTAAATTCCTTGAAATCCATAATAGTGGGTTTAGCAACATCTAGGGTTTTAATTTCTTCAATCCCACTTTTATCAAATTTAGCATCAAGATTAACAAATTCAGAATTATTAGAACGCCTTCTAGGTAAAAGTGGATCATATTCAGTCCCATCATTATCAAGATTCATATTGCAAAACAAAGATTTAAAGGGTACACATCAATAACTTTTAGATCTTCATCATTATTTTCATAGGAACTAGAAGAACACACTTTAATAAAGGCATCTTTCTTAGCACGCATGCTAGCGGTTCTTTCTTTGCACTCGTCAATGGAAATTCTCATGGATTTGAGAGACTCATTGATATCATGCTTAGGTGGAATAGATCTAAATTTCAAAGAATCAACATCAAGAGCAATTCTATCAACGTTCCTAGCCAAATCATCAATCTTAAGCAATTTTTCTTCAATCATAGCATTAAAATTCTTTTGCGAAGAAATAAATTCTTTAATATTAGATTCAAAATCAAAGGGCATATTATTATAATTTCCATAAGAATTGTTGTAGGAATTACCATAATTATTAGAGTGATTACTAGGATAAGGCCTAGGGTTGAAATTTCCTCTATATGCGTTGTTACCAAAATTGTTCCTACCAACAAAATTCACATCCATAGATTCACTATTATTCTCAATCAAAGTAGACAAGGGCACATCATTAGGATCAGAAGAAACACTCTTATTAGCAAATAATTTCATAAGTTCATCCATCTTTCCACTCAAAACATTAATTTCTTCTATCACATGCACCTTTTTAGTAGATCTTTCAGTATGCCATTGAGAATAATTAACCATAATATTGTCTAGGAGTTCAGTAGCTTCTCCTAAAGTGATTTCCGTAAAAGTGCCTCCCGTGGCCGAACCTAAAAGATTTCTAGAAGCAAAATTCAATCCGGCATAAAAATTCTAAACAATCATCCACAAATTTAAACCATGAGTAGGGCAATTATGATGTAGGGTAGAACCCTAATCGCCCGATCTTTCATGAAAGGAGCGGATCCCGTGAAGAACACGAGGAACACAAAATGGGAAATGAGGGAAAACGAGGGAAATCACAAGGGGAAACACAAGAGGAACACTCAAACTAACAAGAACAAGTCACACATGTGCTAGATCCTCGGATACATAGAACGATACACGGTCCACAGACAACTAGGGACGATACAAAAGGGTAACCAGTTCTTCTCCGTGAGGAGGTCTTGATGTTCTTCCCTAAAGAGGGGTCTTGAATCCGCTTGGGGATCTTCTCCGGTGGAGGCTCGAATCTCCGAGGAGAAGGTAACCAAGTGGATGAGCAAAGCTCTCACACAAAATATATAGTCTAGGGGGGTAGAAGGGGTACACGGGCCTCGGCCCTTTATTGTGCGCAGATAGGGACGTCGGACATCCGGGCGTCGGGCTGGATGTCCGGGCGTTCGTGGAGTGCCGAATGTTCGGGCTGTGGAGGACGGATGTCCGGGCTGGTGAAGGTGGCCATGTTGCTCTCGAGTTCAGGGGTGTCCGGATTTCCGGGCCGGAGGCCGGATATCCGGGACCTCAGGAAGGGCCGGATGTCCAGGCTTGTGGGGCCGGATATCCGGGGCCTGTAGGAACTTGGTGGTTGAGCAGCTGTAGAGGAAGGCGCTCCAGGGGCCGGATGTGCGGGGCCTTGGCCGGATGTCCGGGGCCTGGGAGATTCTCTTGGCTCCTTCCGTTGGTTCTCCTCATCCTTGGACTTGGGGACTTGTACATCTTCATGCGCATCTTCGGGAGGACCCTCTTGGTACCTAATCATGCACACCATCTCGGACTTAGGTAGTAGCCATGTCTCATGCATAGAAAGTGGAATTTTGGAGAGGAGTGAGTTCACCTTATCTTCGATAGCCTTGGCTCGGGCTCGTGTCATTGGTCCAAGTGGTGTCGTTGGAGGTGTGGGTGCGTCCATGGGGATGATCTTGGGATGCTCCGCATCATCTCCTCTCCCTTGGGGAAGATCCGTCCTCGGATCGAAATCCTCATCACCATGGTAGGGCTAGAGATCTTTGATGTTGAAGATGTCTCTCACGGAGTACTTGTCACGAGGAATGTCGATCTTGTGAGCGTTGTTGTTGTAGCGGCAAGAACCTTGAATGGTCCATCAGCGCGTGGTCGAAGTTTGGACTTGCGTTCGTGGGGAAAGCGGTCCTTGCAAAGGTGTAGCCACACGAGGTCTCCATTGTTGAATGTCATAGGGTGCTTGTTGACGTTGAGCTTAGTCGCAAGGCGTTGTACTTGGAGCTCGATGGTGTTTCTTGTATCTTCATGCACCTTCTTGAGATGGGTCGCTCGTGCACTTGTGTCCAAATTGATTCGCTCTTGGAGTGGTAGAGGTAGAATATCCAATGGTGACAAAGGGTTGAATCCGTAGACGACCTCGAAAGGGGACTTGCCGGTTGTTGAGTGTCTTGTTCGGTTGTAGGCGAACTCGGCGGTGGGTAGACACTCCTCCCACTCCTTGATGTTCTTCTTGATGAGTACTCGAAGTAGAGCGGAGAGTGTGCGGTTTGTCACCTCCGTTTGGCCGTTGGTTTGAGGATGGTACGCCGTGGAGAAGAGTAGCTTGATTCCGAGCTTGGCGCATAGGGTCTTCCAAAAGTAGCTAAGGAACTTGACGTCACAGTCCGAGATGATGGTCTTTGGCACACCATGGAGATGCAAAATTTCCCTACAAAAGAGATTAGCAACAAGTGAAGCATCGTCTATCTTGTGGCAAGGAATAAAATGTGCCATTTTTGAGAAACGGTCCACAACGACAAATATGGAATCTTTCCCATTTCGAGTTCTAGGCAAACCAAGGACAAAGTCCATGCTAATGTCTTCCCATGGTTGGTAAGGAATTGGTAGGGGCATATAGAGACCATGAGATTGAGCTTTGGACTTAGCTTTGCGACAAGTAGAACATCGGTTTGTGAAACGATTGACATCCCGAAACATATTTGGCCAAAAGTAGCTCTTCGAGAGCGTGGCGAACGTCTTATCGCGTCTGAAGTGTCCCATTAAGCCTCCTCCATGAGATTCTTGCAAAAGCAACACACAAAGAGAGGACTCGGGAATGCAAAGTTTGTTAGCCCTCATAAGATATCCGTCTTTAATGTAATAGCGTTCCCAAGATGTATTCGACAAACACTTGGCATAAGGAGTAGAGAAAGTTGCATCATGCTCATACAAGTCTTTGATATGCTTGAAGCCAATGACATCTAACTCAAGTTGCGTGACAAGCATGCATATGCGGGAAAGAGCATCCGCTACGATGTTTTCTTTACCCTTGATGTACTTGATTACATAGGGAAAAGACTCAATAAATTCACTCCATTTAGCATGACGCTTGTTCAACTTCGTTTGACCCTTAAGATACTTTAGGGTCTCATGATCGGTATGAATGATAAACTCATGGGGACGAAGGTAATGTTCCCATTCATGCAAAACACGGACTAAAGCATATAGCTCTTTGTCATAGATGGGATAATTGAGTTGCGCTCCGGAAAGTTTCTCACTAAAGTAAGCTATGGGGCGCTTCTCTTGCGTTAACACACCTCCTATGCCATTGCCACTAGCATCACAATGAATTTCAAAAGGCTTGTCGAAGTTGGGTAATGCAAGCATGGGAGCATGAGTAAGCAAATTCTTAAGCTCATTGAATGTGGTATCTTGGGATGGTCCCAAAACAAAAGGTGCATTCTTCTTGCTCAAAGCATGCAAAGGCGAAGCAATGGTGCTAAAATCCTTGACAAAGCGACGGTAGAAACCTGCAAGGCCAAAAAAACTATACACTTGATGCAAGTTGGTTGGTTGCAGCCAAGTCTTAATAGCATTGATCTTGGACTCATCAACATGAACACCCTTAGAAGAAACAACAAAACCCAAGAAAACGAGCTTATCAACACCAAAAAGGCATTTCTCCATATTAGCATAGAGGCGCTCTTTTCTAAGAGTTTGCAAAATGGTGCGGACATGGGTGACATGCTCTTTGATAGATTTGCTAAACACAAGAATGTCATCAAAGTAGACCACAACAAATATACCAATGTAAGGGCGAAAGACATGATTCATGAGGTGCATAAAAGTGCCCGGTGCTTCCGAAAGACCCATAGGCATGACTAACCACTCATACAAACCAAACTTGGTTTTGAAGGCGGTTTTCCATTCATCACCCTCTTGTATGCGGATTTGATAGTAACCGCTCTTAAGATCAATTTTGGAAAATATAGTGGCACCGCTAAGCTCATCAAGCATATCATCTAGGCGTGCAATGGGATACCTATAGCGAACGGTGATAGCATTGATAGGTCTACAATCGGAGCACATGCGAAAACTACCATCACGTTTTGGCACAAGAATGACCGGAACGGCACAAGGGCTCAAACTTTCACGCACATGTCCATGGTCTATGAGATGCTTTACTTGCCTTTGTATTTTTTTGTTTCGTCGGGGTTAACACGGTATGGAGCTTTGTTCGGAAGAGGTGCTCCGAGGATGAGGTCGATTCGGTGCTCAATGCCTCGTAGAGGAGGTAGACCCGGAGGTAGCTCATCGGGGAAAACATCTTGAAATTCCTGCAAAAGAGAAGACAACACTAGAGGAAGAGTGTGAGAAGTGTTAGTTTGTGATGCATTTTCCTTGCACACGAGGACGTAGTGTAGGACACTAGATGGGTTCTCACACACTTCTCTCATCTCACGTTTGGTGGCAAATAGAACTAGGTTCTTGTTTTCGCTCATCGTGGAGGCACTCAATTTTGGCTTGTGGCGCTCACTCTCTTTTTGGTGGCTCGCTCTCTCACTATGATCTCCACGATGGGTGGCTTGCTTGTCGGTGATCACTTGACTTGGCGACATTGGACGGAGGACGTACTCCTTGCCCTTCATCTTGAAGATGTAGTGGTTCGTTCGGCCGTTGTGGACGACTCCTCTATCGAATTGCCATGGCCATCCAAGGAGAAGATGACAAATGGTCATTGGAACGACGTCGCACTCCAAGGTGTCTTCGTAGGCGCCGATCTTGAAGGAGACTTGTACTCGGTGCTCGACTTGGATAGTGCCGGAGTCACTAAGCCATTGCACTTTGTATGGATGTGGATGCTTCGTCTTGGGCAATTGGAGCTTGGAGCAAAGTTCTTCACTTGCGAGATTATGACAACTCCCTCCATCGATGATGACCTTGACTGATAGTCCATTTATGCCGGCCTTGGTGTGGAATATGTGGCATCATTGGTCTTCTTCTTGGTGATGTTGGAGAGTCAAGACTTTGGAGACAACAAGTGCATGACTTGAGTCTTCATCACAAAAGACTTGTTCTTCTTCATTGTTCACTTGGCGGTGCATGGCAACTTGCTCGAGGGCTTCCATTTCGCCTTCTCTCATGGAGTCATAAGTGCCATCGTCGTTGAAGACCATGGTTAGCTTGTTGGAGCACTCGTAGGACTTGTGGCCTCAGCCTCCGCAAGTGAAACACTTGAAGGAACTCGTCTTGACGATCTCGTCAGTTGGAGTTGATGATGATGAAGCCCTTGGCTTGAAGTTGCTCGTAGGAGGATGGATTGTAGGTGACGAAGCTTTCTTGGAAGTTGACTTGTCGATGTTGGAAGTAGAAGGTCTTGTAGTCGGTGTTGGAGTCGTTGAAGCTTGGTTATTGGAGAAGCCATAGGACTTGGATGAGAACTTGGCATACTTGAAATCATCTTGCACTTGGCATTCCGCTTTGGTAGCTTGGTGCACTAGCTCGATGAGATTTGAGTATGGTTGGAAGTCGGCGATCTTCTTGATGGGATGATTGAGTCCATTCAAGAAACGTGCCATTGTTTGCTCATCATCTTCCGTGACATTGGCTCTTATCATTGCAATCTCCATCTCCTTGTAGTATTCTTCAACGCTCTTTGTACCTTGCTTGAGTTGTTGGAGTTTCTTGAAGAGGTCGCGGTTGTAGTAGGTAGGCACGAAGCGTGCTCTCATGACATCCTTCATTTGTTCCAAGTAGTGATGGGTGGTTCACCTCTTGCCTCTCGGCGCTCTATGATTTGTTCCCACCAAATGAGCACATAGTCTTGGAACTCAAGGGATGCCATCACGATCTTCTTCTCTTCTTCAAAATTGTGCAAACGGAAGATCTTGTCAACTTTCAATGCCCATGAAAGGTACTCTTCGGGATCGTTGCTTCCGTTGAACTTGGGCATGGTGAACTTGAGTTTGCCATAACGTTGCTCTTCATTGTGTTGGAGTCGGGGATGATGACGCCCATGTTGTTGATGATTGATCAACTCGTGGTGCTCTTGGCGCGGAGGGTTTTTATCGCCACGTTGTTCTTGTCGTGGAGGATCTCCATTGTCTTCATGCTCTTGATTGACTTTTTGTTCTTAGCGAGCTTGTGGAGGAGCTTGTCAAGCTTGAGGAGGAACTTGACGATGCACGCGAGCTTGAAATCTTCGTTCTTGAATTTGTTCGCGAAGTGCTTCCTCTTATTCACGGGCTTGTCGGCTTCGGTTGGCAACGGCTCGACTCGAATTGCGTAGAGCTTGTTGCGCCGCAAGTGCTTGAGCGTCACGGAGTTGTTGTTCTTGACGTTGTGCCTCGGCATCTTGAGCATTTTGGTGTAGACGCGCTCGCTCTTCCTCTTCATGTTGGCATTGTCGTTGCCGTTCTCGGGCTAGCGCAAAGGCCTCTTGAGTTTGACGTTGTCGGCGCTCTTGAGAGTCGGTGTCTCGTAGGGGATTGAGGCTTGCTTGACGGTCGGTGCGCGCGGCTCTACGAAGAGTGTTTGATGTCGGTGTACTAAAGCCGGAGAGGGTGAAGTCGGAGTGGCGGCTTGAACGGCTCCTTCTTGAAGTGGAAGGCGAGCGGTTGAGCAACAAAGCACGAGTTTCGTCCATCCTTGCGTCTTTCTCTTGCTTGTGATTGTCGAGCTTCTGGTCGAAGTAGTCCCTTGTACGTTGCTCGGAAAGTCGCAAGTCGGCGGCAAGGTTGTCGATGCGTTCACTCATAGCTTGTTGCTCTTGATGCAAAGCACGTTGTGCACCGAAGAGGTGACTCTTGGTGACGAAGGAGTTCATGTCGTCGGCTTGCTCCATGAAGAGTGGGTTGGTATAAGTACTTGGCCTATCCATCATTCCAAGACAAATGTGAGTGGTAGAAAGAGAAGAACGAGTACCAAATGTACCTTGACCGAAGTTGAAAGTGGATCGAGGATCACTCCAATGTAGGACAAGGAAATAGCACAATTGGTACGAGTTCTTGTCGGTTTCTCACACCTACACAAGTAAAAGCTTTTGGTGGAGCTCGGTTAGGATAGTGGCACAAAATTTGATGCAATTGTAAGTGAGCTTCAATAATGTTGGAAAAGATTCGCAAGATGCAATGTAACAAGTAGACCAAGCATATAAGGTACACGGAAACACACGCGCAAAAATATAAGTGGGGTTGTGCAACCAAGGGTGAGCCAAAATGTGGAATCCACAAAAATGCACTTGTTGCACAACACTAGAGAGACGCTAGCACGATTGCACAATAGGCGGATACAAGAACTTGTGCACAACCTACTTAGCAAAAATGCAACGACTTCTACCCCAAATATGTTCTATGCAAGTTGTTGCTATGATATGATCCAAGATGATCGAGTATGACAATCTTAATGTTGTAAGATGCTATGGTTCTTGCTTAAAAGCTCTTTTCTTATCTTTTCTCTTTGCTTAAAAGCTTGTTTGGCTCTTTGATGTTTGAGCTCTTTTCTCATGCAATGCTTGACGAACCAAGATAGCAAATGAGTATGCGGTGACAACTTTGGGACACAAGAGATGATACCAAGATATGCAACAATGATGTATGTATGCTATGGGAAGTATGATCACTAATGTGCACAAGTCTCGTTGGCGGCAATACTCAATGGCTAGTCTCGATGGGTAAGCAACGCAAAGGAGTAAGGCTATGATGGCTATCAATGTAATGGCAAGAATGATATGTCCAATACCAAGATGAGGTTACCGGTCTTGCTTCCGGTATGGTGTCAACATGGTGGCACGAATACCAAGATGTAGTCGAGGTGGTTGTTGTTGATGACGCGTTCGTGGCGAAGATGAGCGGCGGTGATGTCGATGTTGAACCGTACCTAAATAGCCGAAACACAAAAGGATACGGTACCGCAACTCAAAATCTCAAACCTCGAAGTAGCAATTTTGTCAGAGAGCGAAACGGTCCAAAAATGGTTGGGTTATGCGGAAATGGTGGAGGTATGCGGAAGTATATATGGTATATGGTGGGCACCGGAACAAAATTTGGTGGAAATTGGGGCGGTGGATGTATATGTTGCTGCCAGGGGCCGGATGTCTGGGTGGAAGGCCGGATGTCCGGGTGGGGCCGGATGTCCGGGCTCTGGATCTGGGGCGAACGGGATGAACACCGCGTTGGGAGGTTAAATCCGGGAGAAATTCAGAGGAATTTGTGGATGGAAATTGGGGGGGAAAGGATGGGAAGCTAGATCCACTCAAAACAAAGCAAATCCACGGATCCAAACCAACAAATCACAAAAAAATTGGGTCTATTTTTGGTGGGGAATTTTCGAATTAGGACGAGAAACAACAAAACAAGGCTAGAAACACAACAGGGAGGCTCCGAAATCGTGATCAACGTGGCTCTAGATACTAAGATGATGTAGGGTAGAACACTAATCGCCCGATCTTTCACGAAAGGAGCGGATCCCGCGAAGAACATGAGGAACACAAAGAGGGAAACGAGGGAAAACGAGGGAAATCATAAGGGGAAACACAAGAGGAACACTCAAACTAACAAGAACAAGTCACACATGTGCTAGATCCTCGAATACATAGAACGATACACGGTCCATGGACAACTAGGGATGATACAAAAGGGTAAACGGTTCTTCTCCGTGAGGAGGTCTTGATGTTCTTCCCTAAAGAGGGGTCTTGAATCCGCTAGGGGGATCTTCTCCGGTGGAGGCTCGAATCTCTGAGGAGAAGGTAACCAAGTGGATGAGCAAAGCTCTCACACAAAATATGAGCTAATCCTTTGCTAACCCTAGAAAGTTGTACGGGGTGGAGTATATATAGTCTAGGGGGGTAGAAGGGGTACACGGGCCTTGGCCCTATACTGTGCGCAGACAGGGAGGCCGGATATCCGGGTGTCGGGCCGGATGTCCGGGCGTTCGCGGAGTGCCGGATGTCCGGGCTGTGGAGGCCGGATGTCCGGGCTGTTGAAGCTGGCCATGTTGCTCTTGGGTTCGGGGGTGTCCAGATTTCTGGGCTGAAGGCCGGATATCCGGGACCGCAGGGAGGGCCGGATGTCCGGGCTTGCAGGGCCGGATGTCCGGGGCCTGTAGGCACTTGGTGGTTGAGCAGCTGTAGAGGAAGGCGCTCCAGGGGCCGGATGTCCGGGGCCTTGGCCGGATGTCCGGGGCCTGGGAGATGCTCTTGGCTCCTTCCATTGGTTCTCCCCATCCGTGGACTCGGGGACTTGTACATCTTCATGCGCATCTTCAGGAGGACCATCTTGGTACCTAATCATGCACACCATCTCGGACTTAGGTAGTAGCCATGTCTCATGCATAGAAAGTGGAAGTTCGGAGAGGAGTGAGTTCACCTTATCTTCGATAGCCTTGGCTCGGGCTCGTGTCATTGGTCCAAGTGGTGCTGTTGGAGGTGTGGGTGCGTCCATGGGGATGATCTTGGGATGCTCCGCATCAAATTACGTATCATTAATTTTATTCTCTCCCAAGCTTGTGCAACATGTTCATGATCAAGTTTTTTAAAATTCATAATATCGTTTCTAAGAGAGATGATCTTAACGGGAGGAAAATACTTAGAGATAAAGCATCTTTGCACTTGTTCCAAGAATCAATACTATTTTTAGGCAAAGACGAAAACCAAGCTTTCGCTCGATCTCTAAGCGAAAAAGGAAATAGCTTCAATTTAACAATATCATTATCGACATCTTTCTTCTTTTGCATGTCACACAAATCAACGAAGCTATTAAGATGGGTAGCGGCATCTTCACTAGGAAGGCTGGAGAACGGATCTTTCATGAAAAGATTCAACAAGGCAGTATTAATTTCACAAGATTCAGCATCGGTAAGAGGAGCAATCAGAGTGCTAAGGAAATCATTATTATTGGTATTGGTGAAGTCACACAATTTAGTATTATCTTGAGCCATTGCGACAAACAAGCAATCCAACACACGAGCAAACAAAAGGCAAATAGAGAAAGAGAGGGAGGATAGAGAGAGAGAGGGCGAATAAAACAGCAAGGGTGAAGTGGGGGAGAGGAAAACGAGATGCAATTGACAAATAATGTAATGTGGGAGATAGGGATTGTGATAGGTACTTGGTATGTTGACTTTTGCGTAGACTCCCCGGCAACGGCGCCAGAAATTCTTCTTGCTACCTCTTGAGCACTACGTTGGATTTCCCCGAAGAGGAAGGGATGATGCAGCAAAGTACCGTAAGTATTTCCCTCAGTTTTTGAGAACCAAGGTATCAATCCAGTCGGAGGCTGCGCTCGAGTCCCTCATACCTACACAAAAACAATAGCTCAACAGAACCAACGTGCTTAGGGGTTGTCAATCCCTTCACAGTCACTTACGCAAGTGAGATCTGATAGAGATGATAAATACTATTTTTGGTATTTTTGGTATAGGGATGCAAAGTAAAAAGTAAAAGCAAAGTAAAAGAAAAGCAATAATAAAGTGATGGAGATTAATATGATGAGAAAGAGACCCGGGGGCCATAGGTTTCACTAGTGGCTTCTCTCAAGAGCATAAGTATTCTATGGTGGGTGAACAAATTACTGTTAAGCAATTGACAAAATTGAGCATAGTTATGAGAATATCTAGGTATGATCATGTATATAGGCATCACGTCCGAGACAAGTAGACCGAAACGATTCTGCATCTACTACTATTACTCCACTCATCGACCGCTATCCAGCATGCATCTGGAGTATTAAGTTAAAAACAGAGTAATGCCTTAAGCAAGATGACATGATGTAGAGGGATAGTTTCATGCAATATGATAAAAAACCCCATCTTGATATCCTCGATGCCAACGATACAATACATGCCTTGTTGCCCCTTATGTCACTGGGAAAGGACACCGCAAGATCAAACCCAAAGCTAAGCACTTCTCCCATGGCAAGAACAACCAATCTAGTAGGCCAAACCAAACTGATAATTCGAAGAGACTTGCAAAGATAACCAATCATACATAAAAGAATTCAGAGAAGATTCAAATATTATTCATAGATAGACTTGATCATAAACCCACAATTCGTCGGTCTCAACAAACACACCACAAAAAGAAGATTACATCGAGTAGATCTCCATGAGAGAGGGGGAGAACATTGTATTGAGATCCAAAAAGAGAGAAGAAGCCATCTAGCTACTAGCTATGGACCCGTAGGTCTGAAGTAAACTACTCACACTTCATCGGAGGGGCTTGAATGATGATGTAGAAGCCCTCCGTGATAGATGCCCCCTCCGGCAGAGCTCCGGAACAGGTCCCAAGATGGGATCTCGTGGATACAAAAAGTTGCGGCGGTGGAATTAGGTTTTTTGGCTCCGTATTTGACCGTTTGGGGGTACATGTGTATATACAGGAGGAACAAGTATGTTGGTGGAGCAACAGGGGGCCCACGAGGGTGGGGGGCGCGCGCCTAGGTGGGGGTAGGGCACGCCCCCTACCTCGTGGCCTCCTGTTACGTGCCTTGACGTAGGGTCCAAGTCTCCTGAGTTGTATTCGGTGAAAAAATCACGTTCCCGAAGGTTTCATTCCCTTTGGACTCCGTTTGATATTCCTTTACTTCGAAACCCTAAAACAGGCAAAAAACAGCAATTCTAGGCTGGGCCTCCGGTTAATAGGTTAGTCCCAAAAATAATATAAAAGTGGATAATAAAGCCCAATAATGTCCAAAATAGTAGATAATATAGCATGCAGCAATCAAAAATTATAGATACGTTGGTGACGTATCAGGTAACTATTTTACGAGAAGCTTCCATGATAGGATTTGCATCGTGTCCATGGGCATGAACGCAAAGTTCATGGTCGACTCCCACTTTTCCAATGCATAACCTCTCATTCACTTCTCTACGAAAAATGATTTGAGTGCGAAGATCTACCTGGTGTATTACCAGAGGAGTATGAACCTTGGAAAACTTTCGGGTTCACAAATATTAAGGAAGGCATAGGTTCAACCCATCGGAGCATCTTAGAAACATATAATACAAGCTTCGAGAGTAAATATCACCAGCTCGAAAGCAGAGCATGGTTGGCCAATCAAAGAATAGGATTTACCAACGGCATTATTATATCAGAGAAATAACTTCCAAAGTGATTGATAATGAAGAACGTTGTCGGATAAAATCCAACAAAGGATCTGGTGGTCCTCAAGGGATCTAATGTGAGCATTGGTACTCAACCAGATGAAGAAAGAATGCAAGGAGATCAGATTATAGAAACAACTGATTGATTCAAAGCTCAAAAATCAAAGGAATTATGATTTCCAAATCAAGGGATCAGAAGCAAATGCTTTTATTAAGGAAGGATAAGATGAGTAAGCTTAGGGGTACAATCGACGACAATTTGATTGGTCAGGATCCAGGTCATGTTTAAAATGTCGTCTGAGCCAAAAGGATGAATTCTAGGATTTGATTGAGGAATGCGAGCATTCTCAACATATTGAATCAATGGACTCAAAATGATAGTGACAAAGGCTGCCAATAAGATTACTATACTTATGGGAATAACCATAATGCAAGCAAGCAAGAATTTCAAGAGCAATAAGCTCCTAAGGATTTTCGGAAGACCGAATAGCATTTCAAATAATTTTGTGAAACACATGATCTACTGGGGACGAATGAATCATCGATAAGTGTGAGGAATTATTTGCAGGTGTATTCGCGCTGAAAAGAGCTAATAGTAGGCACAAAGGATTCTCAAGATATTGGAAAGTATTCCATGGTATCTAGTAATAACAAGAGCATCTTGGAATGAAGGTATGGACGGTGAGTGTAAGTATTTATCCATAGGGATATAACGGTGATAGGGAATTGCAAAAACGACGGGCATAAAGTATCGAGAGAACATAAGAGGGTATCTTTGGAATCTTCTGGTGCAGCAGGCGATCATTTGTGATAAGGGGCCCTCCGGGAGGAAGTGCTTACAATATCCTAGAGTCAGAGTTAGTAAATTCATTTTAACTCGAATAGAAGATAGATTAGAATCCTAAAGTAAAGATCGAGGAGTAAAAGATCCTAATACCACCCAATGGCGATGTGGGCCCGTAAGCAGCACAACCATGTTAGTAAAAGTTTTACAATTACTAGACTCGACTTTGGCCAAGGAGTGTGGAAGGGGGATTCCTACAGGCAGTTGGCTCTGATACCAACTTGTGATGCCCCCGATTTGACCGTACACTAATCATACATGCAAACGTGTACGATCAAGATCAGGGACTCACGGGAAGATATCACAACACAACTCTACAAATAAAATAAGTCATACAAGCATCATATTACAAGCCAGGGGCCTCGAGGGCTCAAATACAAGAGCTCGATCATAGACGAGTCAGCGGAAGCAACATAATCTGAGTACAGACATAGGTAAACAAGTTTCTATGAGATGGCTAGCACAAACTAGGATACATATCGAAAGAGGCGCAGGCCTCCTGCCTCAGATCCTCCTAAACTACTCATGGTCGTCGTCAGCGGCCTGCACATAGTAGTAGGCACCTCCAGAGTAGTAGGAGTCGTCATCAACGGTGGCGTCTGGCTCCTGGGCTCCAACGTCTGGTCGCAACAATCGGGTATAGAAAGGGGAAAAATGGGGAGCAAAGCAACCGTGAGTACTCATCCATATGCATTGGTAACAATGAAAGGGGTAGTATATGTGGACTGAAATGCAGAATGCCAGAATAAGAGGGGGATAGCTAGTCCTATCGAAGACTACGCTTCTGGCAGCCTCCATCTTGAAGCAAAAGAAGAGAGCAGATGGTAAGTTAACCAAGTATCACCGCATAGCATAATCCTACCTGACGATTCTCTCCTCATCGCCCTGTGAGAGAGCAATCACCGGGTTGTATCTGGAACTTAGAAGGGTGTATTTTATTAAGTATCTGGTTCTAGTTGTCATAAGGTCAAGGTACAACTTTGGGTCGTCCTTTTACCGAGGGACACAGCTATTCGAATAGATAAACTTCCCTGCAGGGGTGCACCACATTTCCCAACACGCTTGATCGCCTTTGGCCGGACACACTTTCCTGGGTCATGCCTGGCCTCGGAAGATCAACACGTTGCAGCCCTACATAGGCACAACAGAGAGGTCAGCACGCCGGTCTAAATCCTATGCGCGTAGGGGTCTGGGCCCATCGCCCATTGCAGACCTACACATTGCATATGCGGCCGGTGAGCAGACCTAGCAACCTCCATTACAAGGGAAGTTGCGTTACATGGTCCAACCTGGCGCGTGCCGCTCAGTCGCTGACGTCATGAAGGCTTCAGCAGATACCACGACATCGAGTGCCCATAACAGTTCCCGCGTAGTTGGTTAGTGCGTATAGGCCAGTGGCCGGACTCAGCTCAAATACCAAGATCTCGTTAAGCGTGTTATCTTGAAGTAACCGCGAATGCCGACCAGGGCCAGGCCCACCTCTCTCTTGGGTGATCTCAACCTGGCCTATCGCTCCGCCACAAAGATCCACCCAGAGGGCCGTCGGGAAAAAGGTCCTTTCAGCCCCCAATCTCTGAATCACTCACGGGTACTCTACGAGCCGACCCATCTTTAGTCATCACATGTATCATGTATATGTATATAAGTATATATCCGTGATCACCTCCCTAGTGATCACGGCCTGATAATATAGCACGGTAGATAGATAGTAATGTAGGGCCACTTATGATAAACTAGCATCCTATACTAAGCATTTAGGATTGCAGGTAAGGTATCAATCAATAGTAGCAAGGAAAGACTATGCATTAGAATAGGATAAACGGAAAGCAGTAACATGGTACACTACTCTAATTCAACCAGTAGAGAGGAGAATAGGCGATATCTGGTGATTAAGGGTGGACTTGCCTGGTTGCTCTGCAGACAAAAATGGACCCTCGAAGGTGAAGTAGTCGATCACTGGTTCAACCGCGGTCTCGGGGTCTGCCAAAAAATAGTAACGAGGGGAAGCACAATAAATAATAGAGTAGTCAAAGCATAACTTGGAAATACGCGGTGCTAGGGGTGACCTAACGTAGTACTAGGTGCTACCGGCAAAGGGGGGAAACATCCAGGAAAGTGTTCCCGGTGTTTGGCATTTTTGGATAGATGAGTCAGAGGCGGATTTTTGCATGTTCACTATGCTAAGGACGTGTGGCGGATGAACGGGCTGTGTATTCAAATTCGTCTCGTTGTTCTGAGCAACTTTCATATATAAAATTTTTTCATCAGAGTTACGGTTTATTTTATATGATTTATTAAAGTTTTAAATGATTTTCTAAAATTTCTAGAATTAATATTATTTCGAAATAAAAGAATAAAATGCTACGGGTACATAGAGAGTGTACCCAGAGAGGTGCATATGTGGCTGACAGTGGGCCCAGTTGACTGCTTAGTCAGCAGTCAACTGTGGACCAGTTGACTGGTCAAACCAGGGGGCCCATCAGTCATTGACTATTACATAATAGGTTTTAATTAAAAGGGTTTAATTAACAAGGTGTCCCACTTTTCATACACGGTGACTAAACTAACATGGCCACTTATTTTAACTAATCATGCGGGGCCCGCGGGTAAGTGTAAAAGTGGGGGATTAGCCCCCCACTAATTAACACGGGGCCGGCTGGCCAGCCGCACACGACCAGCAAAGGCCATGGTCGAGGCGGCGAGCATGCAGGGAGGCGCGCCGGAGCAGCGACGGGCACGGCTAGCGCAAGCGACGACCGAGAGCGGGCGGGGGCACGGGGGCCTGAGGCGGAGGCGGGGTGCGGCGGCGCCAAACAAGGCCATATGCGGGCGGGCGCATATGGTTGCCAGCGGCCACGGCTGGAGGCACGCCCCGGCGACCGAGGAAGGGAGCCAGCGGGCAGGGGCGAGGGTGCGGCCGGCGAGCCGACGGCGGATGCGGGGCACGCCCCAGGCGCGGCCGACGAGCCCAGGCAAGCGCAACGCGGGCGACGACAGCAAGCAGCGGTGGTGCGTGGTGGTGGCGAGCGGGCTAGGTAGGGGGCGCGCGAGCCCAGGGCGACCGCAGAGTGCGGCAAGGGAGCCCGGGGGGTGCGGCCGGTGGGGATGCTGCAAGGAGGGAGCAGGCTAGAGGTGGTGGGCGGTGTGGCCTGTGGCGACGGTAGCGGTAAGCGGAGCGGGGGGGCAGCCGGAGCTCAGATGTACGCGGGCGTGGTGCTGCGGCTCGCATCTACGGACCACCACGAGCATTCTTGTGTGCTCGATTTTCCCCAGGTCATGCGCTGCCCACGAAGACGACATGGACGGAGACAGGGACCTTGCGGTCATGGTGGAGCTACGCCCTAGAGGACGAAAGAGACGGCGAGTATAAAGGGGAAAGGTGCGGGGGCTCACTACGATCGCAGAGTAGGGGACGGCGAGGCCGGGGACGACTTGGTCGCAGTGAATCACCGACGAGTAGCTCTGGGCACCGAGGACGAAGACGGGATGATGGTGACGAGTTGGGGCAGCGAGGCGATGAACCCAAGGGGTGGAGACGACCAGCGCGATGTGGCAGTTCTTCTGGTCATGCTAACACGTAGAGGGGAGGTGTAGCGCTCCGAGACCGATGTGCCAGGTGTCTTCCAATTATTTGTTGTTGTTGCCTTGTCATTTCTTGCGTGTCATGCATTGCATATCATGTCATCATGTGCATTTCATCATTTCATTTGCATACATGTTCGTCTCATGCATCCGAGCATTTTCCCCGTTATCCGTTTTGCAATCAGGCGCTCCTATGTCCTCCGGTGGTCTTTTCTACCTCTTTTCGTGTGCGGGTGTTAAACGTTCTTGGATTGGACCGAGACTTATCATGCGGCCTTAGTTTACTACCGGTAGACCGCCTGTCCAGTTTCGTGCCATTTGGACTTCGTTTGATACTCCAACGGTTAACCGAGGGACCGAAAAGGCCTCATGTGTGTTGCAGCCCAACACCCTTCCAAAGTGGCCCAAAACCCACCTAAACCCCCTCCATCATCTCAGTCGTTCGATCACGATCGCGTGAACGAAAACCGCACCTCATTTGGACTCTCCTAGCTACCTCTACCTATAAATAAGTGATCCCCTCCGAAATTTGCGGTCTAACCCTAGCCTTCCTCTACCTCGCGCCACGGGAAAAAAATCTCCGCCGCCGGACATGTCCGCCCTCGCCCTCAGCCAATCAGGCGTCGCCAAGTGTTGCCGCCGTCCTCCTCCACCGCGCGGGCCCGCGAGCCCATCTCCGGCATGCTCCCGGCCGCGCCGGGCCTGAGCGCCCGAGCCACCTTGCCGCCTTCTCCTCGCACCTGCGCCAACGCGTCCCCGCCGCCTGCGCCTTCGCCGCCCTCGCCGGTCACCGGCGCAGCCGCCCGCCGCCGCCGCAGAGCGCCCCGTGCCTGCGTCCGCCCTTGCGCCGGCCACCGCATCTCCGCCGCCACCATGCCGGCTGCCCGCGCCGCCCCAACCTCGCCCGGCCTCCTCCTCTCCATCCCACAACTCCGGCCAAGCTCCGGCGCCGATTCCGGCAAGATCCGCCACCGCCTCGAAGTCCGTGCAGATCTGGATCTGAGATCCCGAGGGTTGACTTCCTCTCCTAACCCTAATTTTTGGGCATTTTCATCGCATCATAACTTCATCATCGTAGCTTTGATTCGTGCGTGTAGCTTATCAAAATGTTCATCTCGAGGAGTACATCATTTCATCTCATTGCATCATTTTCATTTGAGCTCATCTAGATGCCCGAAATGCTGTTGGAAGAGGGCTATGTGATGATTGTTTCAGATCTGTTTCAGCAAATGCACTTTTGTTATTTTTGCCATGATTAATGTGTGCATGCTATGATCCTGAGCTCTTCATGTGTTTTGTAGAATGCCAAGCCATCTTTACAGAGGTGTATACCATGTATTTTTGTGATCTTTGTGGTGACTAACACAAGCATGCAAAGTAGCGTACTCAATGATGCTAATTTCAGGGACTTGGAATTTCACTAAATCCTTGCCTTGTCATTATTTTTATGCCATATGTTCATGTTGTTTCCTAGTGATCCGTGCCTCTTTTGAGCATGATCAGTAATGATGTTTTGTAGATATTGTGGTGCTCTATCCATCCATTTCTTTGTTTTCAATTATGGAGCACCCTAGCTTGATTCAATCGTGCTCTACTTTTGCTATAAAATGTTCCTGACAGATTGTTAACATGTTTAGCAATTTTGCCGAGCTTGTTGTTGTTGATCCATGCATGCTATGTTGTTGTTCTTGCCATGTCTAGCTTCTATGCCATGTATATTTGCTGGGTGTATGCTTAGTTTGTCATGCAATGCCTCGTAGTGAGTGCATCGAGCTAGTATACATGCCTACTCGTTATCTGTTTTGCCATGTTCTAGTTTTTCACCAAGTCTGAATCTGTTTATGTTTTTGCTATTTTCACATGCTTGCAATTGTATTTTCTGATCCCTTTTGGCTCATGGTCACTAAGGGACTTTAGTTATATGCTTTGAGTAGCTTCATGCCATGCCTTGCTTTGCCATGATATGTTCCTGTAGCATGTAGTTATCGTGCTCTAAACCATGCTTCCTGATGATAAATTCCTGACATGCTGGTAATTTCACTAAGTCTGTAACCTGTTATCTTTTGCACTTTTGCCATGCTTGTTTGAGCTTGCTATTGAGTGAATTAGCCGTCGTTCAGTGTTAATATTTTGTAAAGCATCATGAGTGGATCCCTTCCATGTATTTTGTTGCCATGTTTGAGTGCAGTAGCTTATTTATCTTGATGCATTTAGAAGGCTACTTGCTGTTAATTGCAGATCGGTGCCATATTTGTTTTGCTTGCCATTTCCAAACCGTGCATCCGATACCGGTGATCTTTATATCGGTTTCGACCAAAATCAACTCACCTTTCTAGTGGCACTCTTGTATTTCCAAGTTTAGGCCAGGTTCAATCATTCCTTTCCAAATCATGCATATGCATCACATATCGCATCCCGCATATCATGCCATGCTCATGTGTTGGTTGCTTACTATGATGTGTGCTTCTTTCCGGTGTTGCTTCTTCGGGTTGGTTCCGATAACATCGCGTTTGTGAGGACCCGTTCGACTACCTCCGTTTGACTTCTTCATGGACTCGTTCTTCTTGCGGGATTTCAGGCAAGATGATCATACCCTCGAAATCACTTCTATCTTTGCTTGCTAGATGCTTGCTCTTTTGCTATGCCTATGCTGCGATACCTACCACTTGCTTATCATGCCTCCCATATTGTTAAGCCAAGCCTCTAACCCACCTTGTCCTAGCAAACCGTTGTTTGGCTATGTTACCGCTTTGCCCAAGCCCCTCTTATAGCATTGTTAGTTGCAGGTGAAGATTGGAGTTTGTTCCATGTTGGAACATGGATATTTTGTTGGGATATCACAATATCTCTTATTCATATTAATGCATCTATATACTTGGTAAAGGGTGGAAGGGTCGGCCTTATGCCTGGTGTTTTGTTCCTCTCTTGCCGCCCTAGTTTCCGTCATATCGGTGTTATGTTCCCGGATTATGCGTTCCTTACACGGTTGGGTTATAATGGGAACCCCTTGACAGTTCGCCATGAATAAAACTCCTCCAGCAAGGCCCAACATTGGTTTTACCATTCTCCACCTAGCCTTTTCTTTCCCTTGGGTTCTGCAGACTCAAGGGTCATCTTTATTTAAACCCCCGAGCCAGTGCTCCTCTGAGTGTTGGTCCAACCTGTCAGCTGCCGGTGGCCACCAGGGGCAACTCTGGGCTGGCCTACCAGAACCTTGGACAATCCAGTGTGCCCTGAGAACGAGATATGTGCAACTCCTATCGGGATTTGTCAGCACATTCGGGTGGCTTTGCTGGACTTGTTTTACCATTGTCGAGGATGTCTTGTAACAGGGATGCCGAGTCTAATCAGATTGTCTTGGGAGAAGGAATATCCTTCGTTGACCGTGAGAGCTTGTGATGGGCTAAGTTGGGACACCCCTGCAGGGTTTTGAACTTTCGTAAGCCATGCCCGCGGTTATGGGCAGATGGGAATTTGTTAATGTCCGATTGTAGAAAACCTGAAACGTATCTTAATTAAAATGCATCAACCGCGTGTGTAACCGTGATGGTCTCTTCTCGGCAGGGTCCGGGAAGTGAACACGGTGTTGGAGTTATGCTTGACGTAGGTTGTTCTAGGATCACTTCTTGATCATAGTTGTTCGACCGTGCTTTTGCCTTCTCTTCTCGCTCTCATGCGTATGTTAGCCACCAAATATGCTAGTCACTTGCTGCAGCTCCACCTCATACCTTTACCTTACCTATAAGCTTAAATAGTCTTGATCGCGAGGGTGTGAGATTGCTGAGTCCCCGTGTTCCAAAACCAGTTTGCAGGTGCCGATGAGAATGTGCAGGGACGCAACCGAGATCAAGGAGGAGCTCGATGAGGACTTTGTTCGTAGTGTTGTTTCGTTTCAGTTGTTCAGTAGTGGACCCAGTTGGGACGATCGGGGATCTGTGTAGCATTTGGGGTAGTCTTCTTTTCTTTTGGGTTCCGTAGTCGGACCTTGTTTGTATCTGGATGATGTAATGCTTTATTCATGTAATTGTGTGAAGTGGCGATTGTAGGCCAACTATGTATCTTTTCCCTTATGTATTACGTGGGTTGTGTGAAGATTACCTTACTTGCGACATTGCTTTCAATGCGGTTATGCCTCTAAGTCGTGCTTCGACACGTAGGAGATATAGCCGCATCGAGGGCGTTACAGGAGGCCGGTGGCCACGGCAATGACGACGAGCTTGGCGGTGATGGTTCGGCCATGTATGCGGAAGAGAAAAGCGGTGCGAGGTGGAGAGGGAAAGAATGCTAGGGTTCGGCCGAGGGGGTTTGCAGCGACTTGTAGGGCATCGAGGAGGGGCTGGATGGCCGAAACGACACCCAGGGCACGGCCATGGCATGCGGATGGCCGCCATGACCTCCCTCTACTCCTGTAGCAGGAGGTTGAAGGAGAGAGGGGGTGGGCTGGGCCTCCTCTTTTAGGCTGTGGGCTTAATTGCACAGTGTCATTTCCATTTCTCAGTTTCTTTAATTCTTTTCTATTTTGTATTTTCTGCCATTGTTTTGTATTTTAGTTTAGTACCAAATGAATTTTTTTATGAATGGAATTTAGTACATAATTCAAGCACAAAGTTTAGGGACCACCCACAAGTTCTCAAATTATTTTGAAAGGCTTATCTATTTGTTTATTTTGAGAAGGCCAAAATAATTGATGATGGACCATTTATTATTTTCCTAGGATTTTATCTATGAGTCAAATGATTTTGGGTTCTACATGATAATTCCTTAGTGAATATTTCCAACACCACCAACATTTTTGTTTTACTTCTTGAGGAAATAATTTATTTGAATTTATTTTAAATTTGAAATTGAGCTTGGTTGAAACAAAGTGAGGTTTAGCAACTTAATAATGATGACATGGAATCATTAGGCATGAGATTACTATAGCACGATTCTCGGAAATATCAAGAATAACGAAGTCCGTTAAAATAGTAACGTTTGCAACCACAACAGGCACATCCTCACAAATACCGACAGGTATAGCAGTTGATTTATCGGCCATTTGCAAAGATATTTTAGTAGGTGTCAACTTATTCAAATCAAGTCTACGATATAAAGAGAGAGGCATAACACTAACACTGGCTCCAAGATCACATAAAGTAGTTTTAACATTTTTTTAATGGAGCATGGTATAGTTGGTACTCCTGGATCTCCTAGTTTCTTAGGTATTCCACCTTTAAAAGTATAATTGGAAAGTATGGTGGAAATTTCAGCTTCCGGTATCTTTCTTTTATTTGTAACAATATCTTTCATATACTTAGCATAAGGATTCATTTTAAGCATATCAGTCAAATGCATACGCAAAAAGATAGGTCTAATCATTTTAGCAAAGCGCTCAAAATTCTCATCATCCTTTTTCTTGGATGGTTTAGGAGGAAAAGGCATGGGTTTCTGAACCCATGGTTCTCTTTCTTTACCGTGCTTCCTAGCAACGAAGTCTCTCTTATCATAACGTTGATTCTTTGATTGTGGGTTATCAAGATCAACAACAGGTTTAATCTTTACATCATTGATATTGCTAGGTTGAGCATCAACATGAACATCATCATTAACATTATCACTAGGTTCATGTTCATTACCAGATTGTGTTTCGGCATCAGAAATAAAAATATCATTGGGATTCTCAGGTGTGTCTACAACAGGTTCACTAGAAGCATGCAAAGTCCTATCATTTTTCTTTTTCTTATTCTTAGAAGGACTAGTGTATCAACATTAGTTCTCCGAGAATCTTGCTCAACTCTCTTAGGGTGGCCTTCAGGATACAAAGGTTCCTGAGACATTTTCCCCCCTCTAGTCACAACTCTAATAGGATTATCATTTTTATTATTATTTAATACATTGAGCAAATCATCTTGTGCTTTAAGCACTTGTTCTACTTGAGTGGTAACCATAGAAGCGTGTTTACTAATAAGTCTAAGGGCACCTTTAACTCTAGACATATAATCACTCAAGTGCTCAATCATATAAGCATTACGTTTCAATTGTCTACCAACATAAGCATTGAAGTTTTCTTGTTTAACAATAAAATTATCAAACTCATCCAAGCATTGGCTAGCAGACTTATTACGAGGAATATCACATTCATCAAATCTATAGAGAGAATTTACCTTTACTACCTATTTTGGGTTATTAAGACCATGTATTTCTTCAATAGGTGGTAAATTCTTTGTTGGGGAACGCGGTAATTTCAAAAAAAATCCTACGCACATGCAAGATCTATCATGGTGATGCATAGCAACGAGAAGGGAAGAGTGATGTCCCTGTACCCTCGTAGACCGTAAGCGGAAGCGTTATGACAACGCGGTTGATGTAGTCGTACGTCTTCACGATCCAATCGATCCTAGTACCGTGATTACATCCGGGACTCCGAACTACCTTCGGGACATCAAAACACATAAACTCATAATATCGATCGTCACTGAACGTTAAGCGTGCGGACCCTACAGGTTTGAGAACTATGTATACATGACCGAGACACATCTTCGGTCAATAACCAATAGCGGAACCTGGATGTTCATATTAGCTCCCACATATTCTATGAAGATCTCTATTGGTCAAACCGCAAAACAACATATGTTGTTCCCTTTGCCATCGGTATGTTACTTGCCTGAGATTCGATTGTCGATATCTCAATACCTAGTTCAATCTCATTACTGGCAAGTCTCTTTACTCGTTCTGTAATGCATCATCCCATAACTAACTCATTATTCACATTGCTTTCAAGGCTTATAGTGATGTGCATTACCGAGAGGGCCTAGAGATACCTCTTTGATACTCAGAGTGACAAATCCTAATCTCGATCTATGCCAACTCAACGAACACCATCGGAGACACCTGCAGAGCATCTTTATAGTCACCCAGTTACGTTGTGACGTTTGATAGCACACTAAGTGTTCCTCCGGTATTCGGGAGTTGCATGATCTCATAGTCATAGGAATATGTATAAGTTATGGAGAAAGCAATAGCAACAAACTAAACGATTATCGTGCTAAGCTAACGGATGGGTCAAGTCAATCACATCATTCTCTAATTATGTGATCCCATTAATCAAGTGACAACTCATGTCTATGGTTAGGAAACATAACCATCATTCATTCAACGAGCTAGTCAAGTAGAGGCATACTAGTGACACTATGTTTGTCTATGTATTCACACATGTACTAAGTTTCCGGTTAATATAGCATGAATAATAAACATTTATCATGATATAAGGAAATATAAATAACAAATTTATTATTGCCTCTAGGACATATTTCCTTCATTCCTAACATCTTCAGCTTTAATACCCTTTTCTTTCATAGATTTATTTGCCTCTTGCATATCTTCAGGACTGAGAAATAGAATACCCCTTTTCTTCGGAGTTGGCTTAGGAGTTGGTTCAGGAAGTGTCCAATCATTATCATTACTCAATATATTATTCAATAGCAATTCAGCATGCACAATAGTTATTTCCCTGAAAACACAACCAACACAACTATCCAGGTGGTCTCTCTAAGCATCGGTTAGTCCATTATAAAAGATATCAAGTATTTCATTTTTCTTGAGAGGATGATCATGCAATGCATTAAGTAATCGGAGAAGCATCCCCCAAGATTGTGGGAGACTCTCTTCTTCAATTTGCACAAAATTATATATTTTCCTTAAGGCAGCTTGTTTCTTATGAGCGGGGAAATAAATCATATCCTGGGGACTACGCACACAACCAGGAGCAAGAGAATTAAACCATGTTTTAGCATCACCCTTTAATGAGAACGAAAATAACTTAAGGATATAGTAGTAATGATTTTTCCTCATGAGTGAATAGGGTGGCTATATCATTCAATTTAGTAAGATGTGCCACAACAGTTTCAGATTCATATCCATAAAAAGGATCAAATTAAACCAAAGTAATTAACTCGGGATCAACAAAGAAATCATAATCCTTATCAGAAATATAGATAGGTGAAGTAGCAAAAGCAGGGTCATATTTCATTCTAGCATTCAAAGACTTTTCTTTCAGCTTAGCTAACAGTTTCTTAAGATCATACCTATCTTTGCAAGCAAAAAGGTCTCTAGCAGTTTCTTCATCCATAACATAACCCTCAGGCACATCAGGCAATTCATATCTAGGGGGAGAATCTTCATCATCACTTTCATCAATATTATCTATTTCAATAATTTCATTCTCTCTAACCCTAGCAAGTTGTTCATCAAGAAATTCACCTAATGGCACAGTATTATCAAGCATAGAAGTACTTTCATCATAAGCATCATGCATAGCAGAAGTGGCATCATCAATAACATGCGACATATCAGAATCAGTAGCAGGAGTAGGTGTCGCAAGTTTACTCAAAACAGAAGGTGAATCAAGTGCAGAGCTAGATGGCAGCTCCTTACCTCCCCTCGTAGTTGAGGGAAAAATCTTGGTTCTTTCATCTTTCAAGTTCCTCATGGTGATCAATAGATATAAATCCCAAGTGACTCAAAGAATAGAGCTATGCTCCCCGGCAACAGCGCCGGAAAATGGTCTTGATAACCCACAAGTATAGGGGATTGCAACAGTTTTCGAGGGTATAGTATTCAACTCAAATTTATATATTCGACACAAGGGGAGCCAAAGAATATTCTCAAGTATTAGCAGTTGAGTTGTCAATTCAACCACACCTGAAAGACTTAATATCTGCAGCAAAGTATTTAGTAGCAAAGTAGTATGGAAGTAACGGTAATGGTGGCAAAAGTAACAATAGTAGTTTTTGTAGCAATCGTAATAGTGGCAACGGAAAAGTAACTAAGCAAAGATCAATATGTGAAAAGCTCGTAGGCAATAGATCAATGATGGATAATTATGTCGGATGTGATTCCTCATGAAACAGTTATAACATAGGGTGACACAGAAATAGCTCCAGTTCATCAATGTAATGTAGGCATGTATTTCGAATATAGTCATATGTGCTTATGGAAAAGAACTTGCATGACATCTTTTGTCCTACCCTCCCGTGGCAGTGGGGTCCTATTGGAAACTAAGGGATATTAAGGCCTCCTTTTAATAGAGTACCGGACCAAAGCATTAACACTTAGTGAATACATGAACTCCTCAAACTACGGTCATCATCGGGAATGATCCCGATTATTGTCACTTCAGGGTTGCCAGATCATAACACATAGTAGGTGACTATTGAGTTGTAAGATAGGAACAAGAACTCACATATATTCATGAAAACATAATAGGTTCAAATCTGAAATCATGGCACTCGGGCCCTAATGAGAAGCATTAAGCATAGCAAAGTCATAGCAACATCAATCTTAGAACATAATGGATACTAGGAATCAAATCCTAACAAAACTAACTCGAGTACATGTTAAATCTCATCCAACCCATCACCGTCCAGCAAGCCTACGATGGGATTACTCACGCATGGCGGTGAGCATCATGAAATTGGTGATGGAGGAAGGTTAATGATGACGATGGTGATGGATTCCCCTCTCCGGAGCCCCGAACGGACTCCAGATCAGCCCTCATGATGAAGATTAGGGCTTGGCGGCGGCTCCGTATCTTAAAACACGATGAATTCCTCTCTCTGGTTTTTTTCTCCCCGAGCATGAATATATAGAGTTGGAGTTGAGGTCGGTGGATTCTTAGGGGGCCCACGAGGCAGGGGGTGCGCCCCAGGGGGGCGCCCTGCACCATTGTGGATAGGGTGTGGCCCCCCTGATGCTGATTCTTTCACCAGTATTTTTTATTTATTCCAAAACGTGTCTCTGTGGATTTTCAGGTCATTTCGAGAAATTTTATTTCTGCACAAAAATAACACCATGGCAATTCTGTTGAAAACAACGTCAGTCCGGGTTAGTTCCATTCAAATCATGCAAGTTAGAGTCTAAAACAAGGGAAAAAGTGTTTGGAAAAGTAGATACGTGGAAACGTATCAGGTCCCCACAGGGCGACGTCGTGGTCCCCAAATGGGGGTGGCAATCTTGTCCTGGTAGCTGATGTTGCCGGGGAAACTGAACCTCCTGCCCGACAAGCCTCCCCTCATAACTCGTCTACTTTTCTTCTCATGGTTTCTCTTATCAATTTGTTTCGTATTCCTGATTCTGTTCTCTTGCCATTGATTGTTGGATCTACTCGCAGGCCCTTTGAGTGAAGAGCCAGATTCGCTGGAGGAGGTGGCTATCATAGGGAAGGACGTCACGGAGGAGGCTAATACGTCTTCAATGTATCTATAATTTTTTATTGTTCCATGCTGTTATATTATCATTCTTGGATATTTTACATTCATTTCATAGCAGCTTTATATCATTTTTTGGGACTAACCTATTGACATAGTGCCTAATGCCAGCTGCTGCTTTTTTGCTTGTTTTTTTACTTCACAGAAAATCAATTCCAAACAGAGTCCAAACGCAGCTAAACTTTTTGGAGATTTTTTTGGACCAGAAGACACCTGTTGGGCCAAGAAAATACCTGAGGTGAGCACAACCCTCCAAGGCGCGTTTGGGGGCCCAGGCGTGCCCAGGTGGGATGCGCCCACCTCGGTGGCCTCCCGCACCGCCTATTTGCTCTATAAATACCCCAATTTTCCAGAAACCCTAGGGGAGTCAAAGAAAATCAATTCCAGCCACCGCAAATTCCAGAACCATCAAATCCAATATAGATATCATCATGGAGGGGTTCATCATCCTCATTCGTGCCTCTCCGATGATGCGTGAGTAGTTCATTGTAGACCTACGGGTCCGTAGTTAGTAGCTAGATGGCTTCCACTCTCTCTTTTGATTCTCAATACAATTTTCTCTTGGAGATCTATTTGATGTAACTCTATTTGCGGTGTGTTTGTTGGGATCCGATGAACATTGAGTTTATTATCAGCTCTATGTTTTTATCCATGAAAGTTATTTGAGTCTTTTGATCTCTTATATGCATGATTACTTATAGCCTCGTATTTCTTCTTCGAGTCTATGCTTTAGTTAGGCCAACTAGATCGATTTTTCTTGCCATGGGAAGAGGTGCTTTGTGATGGGTTCAATCTTATGGTGCCTGATCCCAGTGACAGAAGGGGAACCGACGTGTATGTATTGTTGCTATTAAGGATAACAAGATGGGGTCTATTTCTACATAAATAGATCTTGTCTACATCATGTCATCGTTCTTATTGCATTACTCCGTTTCTCCATGAACTTAATCCACTAGATGCATGCTGGATAGCAATCGATGTGTGGAGTAATAGTAGTAGATGCAGGCAGGAGTCGGTCTACTAATCTTGGATGTGATGCCTATATAATGATCATTGCCTGGATATTGTCAGGGATTATTTGAAGTTCTATCAATTTCCCAACAGTAATTTGTTTACCCACCTTATGCTATTTTTCCCGAGAGAATCCACTAGTGAAATCCACGGCCCCCGGGTCTCTTCTTTATTATATTTGCCTTCGTGATCTATTTTTATTTTCTTTTATTTTCAGATCTATTAATCCAAAAATCCAAATATACCTTCCTGCAATTTTTATTTATTTACTTTATCTCGCGTTCCAGCGTGATCTATTTATCCAATCTACTACAATTTTACCTATCTTTTTACCCGTGAAGGATTGACAACCCCTCTCTTACGTCGGGTTGCAAGTATTTGTTCTTTGCGTGCAGGAGATGTTTACGTGGTGTTGCATGGTTCTCCTACTGGTTCGATAACCTTGGTCTCATCACTGAGGGAAATACCTACCGTAGTTGTGCTACATCATCCCTTCCTCTTTAGGAAATATCGACGTAGTCAAGCCGCATCAAAGGGAATTTCTGGCGCCTTTACCGGGGAGACACTACCAACATCTCCCAGCTTCCTAATCACAAATCTCATATCCTTGCAATTTTTGTCATTTTATTCTCGTTTTCCTCTCCCCCACTTCACAAAAATTTGCCGTTTTATTCGCCCCCTTTTTCTTTTGCCATTTTCTTGCCGGATCTATCTGCATTCATGCTTTCTAGTCATAATGGCTAGCATGAATACTCCTCCTTTGTCACCAGATTTTGAATTTTTATACTTGCAATGACAAGGAGAAAATTTGAAAGATGCTTGGTATAGACTAATGGAATCCTATCATGTTTGCAACCTAAAGGGAGACGCAAAGATTTTGCTTTGTAATTTTTACATAGGATTGGCTTTGCATCATAGACAACTCTTAAATATTCCGCTGAAGGGAATTTTATTGAGCTTGATGCTAATGCTACCTATGAAATCTTAGAAGGAATTCTGGGGCTTCCACCTCAAAAGAAGGGGATTTCTTTTACCCTAGAGGGAGTTCAAATTTTGGACAAACTTGGTTATTTGCACAAACATATGGTTGAATTGCAAAAATATAATGAACCTCTCAAACATCTTAATGGTAGTATCAATCGCTTGAATACTTTGATTACCATTTGCAATAAACGGTTGGATATCTTAGATCTCAAGATGGTTTCTTTTCTGGAAAATTTAGGAAAGCACAAAGAGCCTCTCGGATTTGAAAAAGCCCTTACTGAAGTGGCAAAGACTAAAGATGACAATACTTAGATCCTCTGCATTATGCCTAGCTAGGGGCATAAACGATAGCGCTTGTTGGGAGGCAACCCAATGAATAAAAAAATTATTTTGCTTTCTATTCTTGAGTGTTTGCACAATTATGCTACTGTTATGATTGTGTTTTTGTGATTTAAATTGGTGTTTGTGCCAAGCAAAGCCTTTAGGATCATGTTGGGTGATAGTTAATTTGATCTTGCTGAAAAACAGAAACTTTTGCACTCACCGAAATAATTTTCATTTTTAACAGAAGGGTGATAAAATACTGATTCTTTTTGCAGAAGACTAATATACAAATTTGTCATGTTTTCCTAAAAATTTCGAATTTTTGGAGTTACAGAAGTATTCGAAATATTCAGATTGCTACAGACTTTTCTATTTTTTGACAGATTATGTTTTCTTTGCGTTGTGTGCTTGTGTTGATGATTATATGGTTTCCTTTGAAGATTTTTTGCCATAGAAAAGTTGGAATACCGTAGATATAATGCAAAAACAAAATATGAATGGGTTTGCAATAGTACTTAAAGTAGTGGTTTTCATTCTTAAACTAACGAATCTCACGAAGGTTTTGTTGAGTTTTGTGTGATTGAAGTTTTCAAATTTTGGGTGAGATCGTGATGGATGAAGCAATAAGGGTTAGCAAAAGGTAATCTTGGGGATGCCCGAGGCACCCCAAGATAATATTCAAGAAGTATCAAGCAACTAAGCTTGGGGATGCCCCCGATTGGCATCCCCTCTTTCTTCTAACAACCATCGGTATTTTACTTAGAACTATATTTTTATTAGTCACATATTATGAGTTTTGCTTGGAGCGTCTTGTATGATATGAGACCTTGTTTGTTTTTATTTTTAATTTTTAATAAGAATCCTTGCTGTACACACCTATTTTGGAGAGCCAAATTATGCTATGCTTGCTCCTATGCTTCACTTAAATTTTTAGAGCCTTGGAAT